>NW_028327477.1:333055-651110 GCF_031878675.1 Megascapheus bottae
CTCTGGTGTTTCAGAAACTTCCCAAATTCTTTTGCGTTCAGTGATTATCCCAAATTATTTAAATTGGTTCCCAGTCATCTTTGATGCAACTCTGGAATCTTTTCTGAATGTAAGAAAATCACACAAATAGCACAGAGAGAAGATTACAGAATCAGTACTTCCCAGGGAAATTCTATCAGAACCAAATAGCAGGTGTTTGAGTTGAATTTGAAGCTCCACAGCCACACTTCTATTGTACCTTTACCCACAGCTCATAGATGAGTACATAAAAGTTCACAATAATTGCTCATAAAAAATTCTCCACCCAAATGAGGAGCAAGTAAGGCAATCACCGAAGTTAATGTAATTATACAATCAAAATTTTATTAATATGTCCTCATTTCCATTCCCCAGTTGTCCCATATCATTTTATCACGCTGTATTATTCTCCTTGCTTCTCCTGTTTTGCAAGCAAAGGAAATGTCAAGTTAAGATACATCCATTCAGGGGGACCAAAAATAGCCATTTCTCACTTCCCATGATGCTTTCTGTTGTCATCTGTCATTGAGCCTGCCTCCTGTATGAAGTGTTATTCTTCTGCACTTAGTAGAGTCTTTTTCTGCCAGAGGCCTCAGAAAACTAGGTTCCAACACACACACACACACACACACACACACACACACACACACACACACACATTCCTTAAATACAAAGATATTTTCAGTAAGTGTTCTAGTATGTAGATGTGGGATTCCCTCAGAGAGGTCTGAGGAGTCATAGGTATGGAACACTCTAGTAACTATTTCCCTTTGACCAAGGCCAATGTCACCATCTGTGTGACATATGTCACACTAGAGCTGCATACTAGTAAATTTTCAGCCCCTTTCCAGGAATGCTGTAGGGAAGAAATCGTTTTGAATTTGAGTTACACATTAACAGATTTTCACTAAATATAAAATCTTAAGTAGTTTTATCATCCCTATTTAAATTTCTGAATAGGCATAATTTGGTCACTGAATTTCCTATAATAAAAGAAAATGCACAGTATGCTCAGTGGAATAAGACAGATGAAAACGAATGAACACTGTATGATATCACTTGTACATGAAATTCAATAAAGTTAATTTCATAGAAACTGAGTAGAATGGTGGAACTACCATGGTGGTACTACCAGAGAAAGTGAGATATTGATCATGGGTAAAAAGTTTTAGTAGGGGGGCTGGGAGTTTGGTCTAGTGGTAGAGTGCTTGCCTAGTATGCACAAAGACCTGGGTTGTAGAAAAAAGCTGGAAATGTTGCTGAGACTCAAGTGGTAGAGCTGTGATCTTGAGAAAGCCCAAGGATAGGGCTCAGGCCCTGAGATCAAGCCCAGGACTGACAAAAAAAAAGTTTTAGTAGGACTTGAAGAACAAGCTACGATATGAGCTATTGAAGTACTCTGTGACCACAATTAATAATACTGTACAATTCAAAATTGCCCAAAGAATTGATTTTTAACATTTTCTTCACAAAAATGGTGAGTTAGAAAGGTGATGGATATATCAGTTACCTCTATTGAATATTTCCATACTGTATAGACAGATCAAATATTATGTTGTACTCTATAAATTTGCATAAGTAATGCCAATAGGAAGGAAGGAGGGAAGAAAGGAAGGAAAGAAGGAAGAAGGAAGGAAAGAAGGAAGGAAGGAAGGCAGGGGGAAGGAAGGAAGGAAAGAAGGAAAGAAGGAAGGAAAGAAGGAGGAAAGAGAGAGGGAGCATTTCTAGAATGTACATAGCTGATCCAAGAAACAATCTCTTTTCCAAATGTCTGAAATTCTCCACTCTACTAAAGCTTTCCTTCCATGCTATCCATGCTGTACACTCCAAGCTTTGTTATCACTACTAGTAACTACTTTACCACCGAGCAATCTCCAATACATGGATCCTCTTTATCGAGCCTCCACCTGCTGTCGTTCCCGCATACTGTTTATGATATTGCCCCCCTGCCATTCAATGATGTGATTGGGACCAGGAATCCTTCCTGTGACTTCCCTCAAGTCTTCCCTTCCCTTCTTGCCAAGCTGGGAGCCAATTGCAGAACATACTAACCTAAAAGTTTCATAAACACCCTCCCTCTTTTCATTGTCCTCTTGGCGAAAAACACTACATGTATCTTCTGCTGTCACTAAACTAAACTAGATGTCAGTAAGCTATAATTTTGGTCCAAATACAGACCACTGCCAGGTTTTATAAATGAAGTTTTATTGGAATAAAACAACATTCATTCATTTCTGTATTATCTATTTCATGCAATAATGGCTGTGTTAAATACTGGGACCAAAACTGTGGTCCACAAAGTTAAAAGTACTTTATGTGTGTACTGAATACATTTGTGAAACTCTGAGTTAAATTATTCCTTAAATCCAGATTTGCCAACCATTCTTAGCTTTGATTTATAAACTCAAGACTCTAATCAACACCCAACTCTCTAGCTCACATCTGTATTCCTGACTACTTAGGAAGCTTAGATCTAAGGATCCAAGTTTGATGTCAGCCTAGATAATCATGACTATCATGCCTCAGTTTCTTAACTCTAATTAATCAGCAAAATTTGGAACTAAAGACATGGCTCAAGGATAGAATGCCAGCCAGGAATAAAACAGAAAACCAAGCATATGAGGGCCTGAGTTCAAGCTCCAGTAATGACAAATATGTTCGGATGCATATTCAGGCATGTATAACACTGACACACGGACAGACAGGCAGACACACACACACACACACACACACACACACACACACACACACACACACACACAGAGATAGAGACAGAGAGACAGACAGATAGAGACAGAGAGACAGAGACAGAGAAAAAGGTAAATCAGAGGTCTTAAAGCCAAAGCATGGGAATGCCTTTTGGAATTTCTCTCCTTGCACTCTCCCTATTTACCTTTGCTAAGCTGTGTTTCAGTATTTCATTATGTTCTGTTTTGTATTCTGTATTTATTTGAGACCAAGCCTTGCCATGTAGCCCAGACTGGCCTTCAATTCACCATGTTGTCTAGGCATGCCTTAAGTTCTCTGTCTTCCTGACTCAGATTCCTGAGAGTAGAAGTATATATTACCATACTTCACTTTTGCTGATTTTTTCCCCTATAAACGGTCACAGCAATGTTCTCATCTCATTTGCCCATTGAGTGTGATTTTAACAAGTCTTCCACAACAACTAATATCTAGATGCCCTCTCTTTGTATGAGAACATGCATGTATGGACTTCACAAGTAGAATGTGACCACAGTGGTGCTTCCTGAAGCAAGTCATGAAAGAAATTACAGGTGTCCTTGGTTCTCTCATTCTCAGAGCCCAGCTGCCAAGCTGTTAGGAAATCTAAGCAACCCGTGGAGTGTCTCACAGAAAGCTGCCTATATAGAAAAGGAACAGAACCCCTGGCTTTCTACCCAGCCAAGCTCCCAGCCAATAGCCAAGAGTATCTTACCATCTGTACATCTCAGAAGTAGAATATCCATGCTAGGTACCAGTGGCTTACCCTTAACGACTCAGAGAACTGTGGTTCAAAGCCAACCTAAGCAGAAAAGTCCATGAGACTCTTATCCCCAATTAAACATCAAAAATGGCAGAAATGGACTGTTACTCAAGCAGTAGAATGATAGCCTTGAGCAAAAACGCTCAAGCATAGTGCCCATACCCTGAGTTCAAGTCCCAAGACCTGTACACAAAAATAAATGAAGTAGAAAAGCCAGTTCTGCTCCAGTTTGCCCATTACACAAACTACAAATTTTTGACGTATAAAATTACAGCTATTTTGGATTTCAGTTTTTTAAGATTAGAAGATTGGGTATATACAAAATGGTAAGACCCAACATAATTCACAAGATTCATTACATTTGATGTGCACCTTATACAGATAATCTGAAAATAATTTTATATAGTATTTGACTGGGTCTGCAATTTGACTATGACTCACCAATTGGGTGTGGAATTTTCCACTTGCAGTCATGTCAGCATTCAATATGTTTCAGATTTTGGAGTGTTTCTGAGTTCAGGTTTGGTGGCTGTTCATCCTGCACCGTTCTGAGTGACTATGGGGGAGGGAAAGGGCGCTCATTTGTTACACATGGCACAAAACAAACCAAAACAGCAGCCATCTGGTCTTTTCCTCTCTAGGCCTAGCTTTCTTATCATACAGACGAGGTGGTGCGTCCTTTGACTCCTCTCTCAATCATCATGGGACAGTTCTGGCCTCTCACCTCACTCAGAGTCAATATGCTATTTGTCTTTCAGCTTCTGAACTAAGCACCACTACTAGGTCATTTCTGTTCCTGACATGTATTATTTTAGGCCCACACCCAGCTTCATGACCTCCTTGGGAAGCCAAGTGTGGGAAGCCATACTCTCATAGGCCCATACCTAAAGTGGTGGGTTGTCTAGTTTCAGATGCACTTAAGATTGATGCTGTTGAAAGCATAGGCTGAGAAGGAAAGGACAGGTCTCCAAAATTTGATAGTTTCTCTGTATGAATTATTAGTGCCAAGACAAACTGTGACACAGTCAGTCATCAGTAATGGGTGACGGGTTGGCAGCACAGCATACATAGAATCCAATGTGAGTCAGAGCAGGGTTGTAAGCAAGGCAGTAAGTAAATGCTTGAGAAAAACTCATCAAAACAACAACATTCTACTAGTAATCGGTCCTTGAAAGAGGGTCTTGAGTGTCAATCACTATCTCTGGCAGTAATTTCTGAGGTCATTCTCTTGGTAACTTGTCATATTTAGGAACTCAATCAAATAGATTGCTGTAGTAAAGCAAATTATGTCTTAGTCACCACATCTTCTTTAACACATGCACAAATGTCCCCCATGTCTCTTTATGTCTCTCTTATTCCTGTCTCTCTGTCTCTATCTCTCTCTGAAATGTGCATACATGGATATTTACACATGCATGTGTGTGTGTGTGTGTGTGTGTGTGTGTGTGTACTTGTATGTGTGAGAAAGCAGATCCTATGTCACCACCTGGCTGAGCCAAATATAAGAAAGACAGTTCATACTGATCTTCCACCTCCAAAATGTGGAGACAACTGGACAATGTGTAATGCAGATTTTACCATTTATCAGCTATGTGACCTTTGGTTAGTCACTAAATCCTTCTGAGCATCTGTGTCTTAATTTACAAATGAGACTTATATTAGACAGAGTATGACAAGACTGTATGGTGTGTGTGTGTGTGTGTGTGTGTGTGTGTGTGTGTGTGTGTGTGCTCACACATGAGTGCATGCAGGTCCTTGGGCTTGAACTTAAAATCTCGTGCTATCCATGAACTTTTTTTGCTCAAGGCTAATGTTCTACCACTTGAGCCACAACTTCATTCCCAGCTCTTTGTTTAGAGATGAGAGTCTCATGGATTTTTCTACCAGAGCTGGCTTTGAACCATTTTTCAGTCTCTTGAGTAGCTAGATTATAGGCCTAAACCACTGGCACCCAGATGAACTTATTTTTGTTTTTATGACTAAATAAAATCACAAGGAAAGTATCAAGTATTTCTAGTGAATGGTTCATACATGTTGAATTTCCTTCCTCTGCTGGACAAAACAGCCTGGTCTAGGACTGCTGTACTAAGCCATTTGTCCCCACATTTTATTTAAAGTTTAACCTAGCATATCCTAACTTTCAGGTTTAATCTAATTAGTCACTTCTAGTCTGTAGCTTTAGGAGTCCTGACACCATGCTAAAAACACTCATCAGAAATTTTCTCCCTTACTTTGGCCATTAGTTGCTTTCTCATTTTATCACCAACAAAATCACATTTTCTTCCTTAGCCCTGTCGAAAGCAACAAGCTTACCACTGAGATGCTTGGTCTACATCCTGCAAAGCAATCCTGCCCCAGAGCCAGGGCCTGATTTAACATGGTGCCAGTGGCTCTCTTAATGAAAGGCAGGTGGCAAGGCCTTCAGAGATTCTGTCACAGTGGGAGCACAGCAGGAAACAGATTGGGTTAATTCTCTATGTGCCTCCTGATTTGCCAAGCTTTCAAGCATAGCAAAACTGAAAATAGCCTACTTTCTCACATTTTCACATAGGCATTCCCTTCTAAATCATCTCTCCCCGGCCCCCCCCCCCACCGAATGCCTCATCTTTAGGGATATATATTGTTAGCTAAGACAGGAAGTATTCTGGGAAAAACCTTCTCTGTGTTATGAATTCTGATAAATTCTACAGGTTTGAACAGGCTATCCTACTATAGGTTATCTTTGTACACAAAGGACAACTCTGTCTTAAAGAAAATGCCACAGAGGAAATGAACATGGGGGTAAAAACTCAACAAGGAAACCATCTTACCAAAGAAGCCCCAATGTGGTAGTTCACAACTTTAACCCCAGCTACACTGGCTGGCAGAGATAAGCAAACCACAGTCTAGGATAGCTCTGAGAAAAAACTGCATGACATTATCTGAAAAATAGTACAAAAAGGCACCAAGGACATAGCCTTGATGGAAGAAACACCTTACTAGCAAGCAAGAGTGCTGAGTTCAAACCTCAGTACTACAAAAACAGAAAAAGAAAGAGAAGGGGGAAGGGAAAAAGGGAAGGAAGGAGGAAAAAATGAAAAAGGGAGGAAGGGTTACAGTAAACCAGAATAGAACTATGCTTTGTATATGGCATTATTCAGGACTCAAGAAGCTTCTTTATGAAGAAGCTCATTAACTCAGCCTTAGACAGGAATGGGATGCAAAGATCAGCCCTGATGGAACCCTGCTCTTACGGAATCCTTCACCAAGGAGGTTAAAATAGGACAAGTGCCAGGATCGTCAGGACAAGTTTGGAAAGTCCCCTCTGGAAGACTTTTCCACCACTGCTCTCCCAGCTGAGTTTGGTTCTGCTTCTGACAGCCTTCATTCAGAAAAAGTCCCAGGTCTGCCTGTCCACAGCCAATCATCTGTATCGAGGGTTGCTCAGTTCCAACTCAGATCCAACACTCAAGGGAGTCCCATACTCAGGTTTCCTGGAGTCCCTGCAAAAGCCCAGAGAAGCAGCTGGTGTTAGAGGAGGAGGGATCTTGGACTTAATTATCTTGGGACTTTGTGGAAGTCCTGCTCTGGGCTGGCATCCTCCTATTCCAGCTCTGTTCACAGGAAGAAGGCTGGCAGTGATCCCTAGTTCCGGTTCCAGTCTTACCCATCCTTGCTTACTTGTCACACATAGTCTGGGTGGACCCCTTTTTTCTTGGTTCTCACCTAAGGCTTCCATTCTGCAAATTTGGGTCTTACTTTTTCTGATTAATGAAATTAAAAGGTGGAGAGCGCGGAGGTAACGGACTGCGGCCTGCTTCCCCGGGGCCCTTGGGGCCTGGCGGCCCCAGGCCAGAGGCTGAGCGGAGGGCCCTGGGGGCCGGTCCACACCCAGCCGTCCTCCCGCAGGCTCAGGGGCACTCGCAGCAGCGAGCTCTCCGCATCCCCGCGCCCCCCTACCCCAGGCCCCACGATGACTTGAAGGCAGCGGTGGCTTCTCGGAGCCCGGGCTCCATCTTGCCAGGCCCAGACACAGGCTTCACCTGGCTGCCTAGGACGCGGCTCCCTTGAGTGGTGGCGGACGGGCATGGCGCAGCAAAGCCAGAAGAATGGCGGAGGCTTTGTGGGGCTGGAGGATGGAGACCTTAGGCGGCCTGGGAAGCTCACCGCGGAGCCCGCCGGTCCGGAGCCTGGGGTGACCTCCCTGCCCCGCCACCAGGACCGACTAAGACCCTAACAGTCCTGGAAGGTGAGTGGAGCCCCGGATGCCAGCAGGTGCAATGGTTGGTGGCCCCGGCGGTTGGGCTGGTGCCACCGGAGAAACGGTGGTGACGACCACGGGTGCCCACGGAAGCCCGCGAAGACTTACTGGCCGGTTCTAGGCCTGTGTATATAATATGAAAAGGCTGCTCTCAACCTCCCCCAACCTTCAAAAGACGACTTTTAGTCCTTCTGGACTTTGCAGACGTGAAGAGGTTGCCGACGTTTGACACAGTAGAGGTAGAAAGTCACCCTTGCTGTCAGGGCCCATTTTCTGTAAAAACCATAGAAATGTCTTCTGGAAGTGACTTTGAATGGCGATGGTAGACCACCTCTAGGCGAGAACCAGAGCGACACTCCATCCGCGTTTGTTTTGTGGATGGAGGACGTGGAACAGAAGAGAAGAAGAGGCTATCGACCAATACGATCCAGTGACAGTCACGGATCTGTGTGCATCTCATTTCCCTCGCTGTATATAGAGTCGACTGTGCTTAAGTATCTTTTATGTTCTGAAGTGCCTGATGTATTTTTAAAGTAGGAGTAGGGGAATAACACATTGTGTAAACGTCTGTCTTATAAGCCTTGTGGAATGCATGGAGTGGGGGGAAGGGGGGGATGGTCCAACGCTTGAGTTGTAGGCATGGTGCTTTGTAGGCCCTGGTTCCAAGGAGAAAGAAATGTAAAGAGGGCCACACCAGTGCTTACAGTGAAGAGTCACATTGTCCCATTTTGTTCTAATTTCTTGTGTATATAGTGTATATAAAGGACAAAGAGGTCCTAAAGTACATCTAGGCTTTCTAGATGTTAAAGAGGTTGCCAGTGTATGACAAAAATAGTTAGTAGACTTTGTATGTTTTGTGTTAAATCCCTAAAAAAGGTCTTCTGAAAATTTGAGCATTCTAGCATACTGGGTAGGTGGACAAAGGTTCTAGAATGCTCATATTTTGAAGACACTTTTCAGATTATAATTTGTTACATATGTGCAGTCAATGAAGCCTGCTATGTATATAGTGGACGAACTGAGTCCTTACTTGAAAACATCTAGTCTGTCTAGATGTTTAGAAGTGCCCAACGTATGTTGTCTTTAAGGAATGGAATGGGGAAACCACCATGTCATTCTGTGAGCAGAATGACATGTACTGCCTGTACTCATTCATTGGTTTGGAGGAGGTGGAAGGGAGCAATTGTGAAAGGTCATATGCTAGTGTGTTCATACCTGGACATCCTCAGGTGCCATTTTTCTATAGTGTGCATTTTGTTTTGCTGTGTATATAGTGTATATATAATGGACAAATAAAGTCCAAATTTTGCAGCATCTAGTCTCTAGATGTTAAAGAGGTTGCCAGTGTATGACAAAGTAGTAAAATTAGCACATTTTGTGTACTTTGTGTTGCATTGTCATAGGAAGCTTTCTCTCTACAAATGACATTTAGATATGAATTTAACTATCTCTAAGCATTACATATACCTGTACTTGTCCACTGGAAAGAAGGAATTGAGGGAATGGCCCAGGGCCAAAATGGCCATATTTAGAAGATACCTTGGACCATAACCACTGCTGCATGTGCAATTGTATTTACCAGTGCTGTGAGCACAGCATGCAAGTTCGCAAATGAAATAGCCAGTTCTAAGGTATTTAGAAGTGCTTGGTGTACTTAAAAAGTAGAAGTAGAATAATACTGTAAATAGCTTTGCAAAGTTTGGGAAAATACTGTCTGTTTGGAAATGGAGTTGCTAAACCACCTCTGTGAACAGTGTACTGTCTGTTCACTGGGTTGAAGAAAGTGGCAGAAAAACTGCTGCAAAAGTTGTGTGTGTGTGTGTGTGTGTGTGTGTGTGTGAGAGAGAGAGAGAGAGAGAGAGAGAGAGAGAGAGAGAGAGAGAGAGAGAGAGAGAGAGAGAGGACATTCAGCTTATCCTTTCCCTTGTATGTTACGTACATTTTAAGTTTGCTGTATTGTATATAATGTGTATAGACTGGACAAATGAGTCCTAATTTTATAATATCTAGTCTCTAGATATTAAAGAGGTTGCCAGTGTATGACAAAAGTAGAGTTAGTAAACTTAACACATGTGTATGCATTGTGTTAAAATTCATAGAAAGGCTGTCTTCTGAGAAAGACTTCTGAAGCAAAATTGTAACATCTGTGACTACGTACCTGTATCAAGTGTGATACTAGAGAGGAGTTGGAAGAAATGAAAGGTTCTAGGCTAGAATGCTCCTGAATGCTCTTGCTTAGAAGACACTTTCAGACAGAATCATTGTTACATGTGTATGGTTTATTCAACACTACTGTGTATATAGTGGACAGTTAAGTCCTTATTTGAAACATCTGGTCTCTCTAGATGTTTAGAAGTGCACAAAGTATGTTAAAAGTAGAGGTAGTAAATAATTCATTTTGTAGATATAGTTTTACTAAAATTCATAATGAAATTTTGTCTTTTGGAAATGGAATGATAAAATCACTCCTGAGCAGTACATAAGATGCTTGCACTGCTCAGGGAGGGAGGAGATGTGCTGAGGTCTTTCAACCAGTGGGTTTATGGTGAAGCAAGATTGACCATTGTCTCTTGTGTCTATGCATTTTAATTTTGTTCTGCATATAGTGTATATAAAGGACAGGTGAGTCCTAATTTACAATATCTAGTCTTGCTAGACGTTAAATAGGTTGCCAGTGACAAAAGTAGAGTTAGTAAACTAACACATTGAGTATATTTTAAAGTTTAAAGACGTTAAACATTGATGTGAAATTATTAAAGATCCCCTTGAAACTTTAAAAAAAAGAAATTAAAAGGTACCATGCAGTTATTTTTTAAATGAAAAATCACAATTAAAATAAAAATTGCCACCTTATTCCTCCCTCAAAATAATGCATCCCTTAGGTAAAGTTGAATGTGTATTTTACACCTCGAAAGACAGATTTTGAAAATGTAAGAGACAGAATATACCGGATTCTAAATCAAGAAGCTCTGAGGAGGATGATAATTCTCACAATTCTGCATTTGGAACAGGCTCTAGTAAGAATGAAAGGCCTAGTACTCAATTAAATAATTGTGTGGGCAGGAAAGAGCAGTACAGAGTCCAAATGCCTCATCCATGGCATTCAAACTCCTCTCTGTATTACAGTTGTCAGATCCCCCAAATTGAGATGTGACATTTATGCCATGTGTTTACAGTGATGACTGAGCAAGATAATACACTTAAAGTGGCCCCTAGTAAAAGCCCAGTGGATTGGGGCTATTATCCTCTTTTGTACCAGATCTATTCTAGGTACCAAAGACAAAAGAATGAGGCTTAGTCCCTGCTTTCAAGCAATTCTCTGTCATTTGAAATAACTAAAATGCAATGGGTATTGATCAGTACAAAGTATAGTTGTCTCAAAAGATCCCAGCAATCCAACTGGAGTAAGTTAATCATTTTGTCCATCAAATAACAAATTATCTAAAGGAAACAAGGTCTGCCCATTGAGGGATAATTATTCCAAACTATAAAATTAAACATTGAAGTGATGAAAAGGAAGTACAGGAGGAGTTGGGTACAGTAGTTTATGCCTGTAATCCTAATTACCCAGAAGGCTGAGATCCAAGGATTGAGGTTCAAAGCTGTCCCTGACAGAAAAGTCAATGAAAAATATTATCTACAATTACCTGCCATAAAAGCCCAAAGAGAAGATGTGGCTCAGGTCGTAGAGTATCAGTGTTGGTGGTAAAGCTAACAGAGCTTGTCCAGGCCCTGAATTTAAACCCCAGTAGTAACACAAAAACAAACACAAAAACTTGAAGCACCAGATGAATCTTGACAACTGCAGCGACCCACAGTAAGCTAATTCTTGATTGTTCTGAGATTGAGGAAATACAAAGAATCAATAAACTAAGAGTCAATAGAAGTGAGTAAAGAAAAATGGACTCTCCTAACTTTGCTTCTTCACTGGCTTGATATTTGGACTAAAAGGAATGATATAGAATTATCATGAAGGAATGAGGGCCTTAAAAAGCATTACAATAATCTAAAAACACCTATGATCCCATAGTGTTTTTAAGTCTGTTGACTAAGACTTTAGAGCTAAAGGAATAAAGAGGGCTTTCAAATGAAAGAGGCAAACTTCCCTACTTAAGGATAACGAACTAATGTGAAGAGGAAGATTTCTAGCACATTGAAAGTGGACAAATGCAGTAGCAATTTCAAAGGAGCAGAATTCTGCAAACTAGAGACAGAGGCTTGGCTAAGGTGGTATACTAGAATAAGAAAAAAATTGTATAGAAGAATCTGGAAGTAATGGATGAATTTCTAGTCTATATTAACATACCCGTACTGACCCAAGAAGACCTAATCCAACTAAACAGACATATTTCAAGCAGTGAAATAGAAAGGGCAATAAGAGACCTCGCACCCAAGAAAAGCCCGGGGCTGAATTTTATAAGGTCTTCAAAGCAGAGCTCATACCACTACTCCTCAAGCTCTTCACGAAATTGAAAATGAAGGCTCTTTGCCAAACTCATTCTACAAAGCCACTATAACCCTCATCCCAAAACTAGACAGAGATTCATCAAAGAAAGAGAACTATAGATCCATTTCTTTGATGAATATTGATGCAAAACTTCTCAACAAAATACTGGCCAACCATCTTCAGCAACTCATCAAAAAATTATACAATATGATCAAATAGGATTCATCACAGGGATGCAAAGCTGGTTCAACATACGCAAATCAATTAATACAATTCAACACATCAACAGGAGCAAGGACAAAAATCACATGATTGTCTCAATAGATGCAGAAAGGGCATTTGACAAGATCCAACACCCCTTTACACTAAAAGCAATGGAGAAACTAGGAATCCATGGAATATTTCTCAGTATAATAAAAGCAAAACCTTGATACAAAAGGCCATACAGTATGACAATAAATGAAAGGACCTCTAGGATATAGAAACAAAAGCCATATGAGTAATTGGTGTCCTTAATGTACTATGTTATCTCTCATCTCTTTTGCTGTCCCTTGGTTATCTCATATTGTTACAGTATTTCACCTTGTTATCTGATATATTGGAAATATGTGTATTTGGTTATTTGAAATTGGATAGGGAAGGGTGTAAATCAAGATGAGGGCTGGGGGTAGGGGAGGGAAATGGGGTCCAAGACACGAGAAAGGGTATCAATGTATGTGAAGAAATGCACCTTCTGTCTGGTGAATATAATGTAACCCTTTTATTAATTACAATAAAATGTATGAAAAAAGAAAAATTATATAGAAAGGGAGCCAAAAGAAAAAATATTCCTAAGGGGAAAAATGATGAATTATCGTCCATTGCAAGAAAATAACAGATTTCAAAACTGTGTGTATGCTATATACCTGGTGCTATTCTAGCTACTTTTATATGCACGATCTTTTTAAATTTCCCAGTAGTCAGTATATCAGTCTGTTCACATCTTATAGATTTGGAAACAGACATATAGAGAAAAAGATTGAAGCTAAAATCAATATTTAATAGTCTACCACTGGTCAATGAGCACTAGGAATCCCAGATATACAGAACTTCCTCTAAAAAGGAATAAATCCTGATAAGCACTAGTAATCCCAGCTTCTCAGGAAGCTGAGATCTGAAGTTTGAAGCCAGCTGGGACAGAAAAATTTGGGTTGAGATTCTCACCTGCAATTAACAACTAAAAAAACTGAAATAGAAATAGGGCTCAAGTGATAGAGTACTAGCCTTAATAGAAAAAGCCAAAATAGAGATTAAGGCCCCGAGTTCAAGTCCCAGTACCAGTACTAAAATGGGGGTTGGGGGAGAATGAGGCCAAACATGTCCAATGAATTGTGGCAGGCCCCTTTTTTTTATTTCCAGCTAATATACTCTCTTTTCTGAGAAATACCATCTTAATTTCAGACATAAGGGAGAAGTCAATGAGTGTTTTCCTCGGAAGGAAGGTTTGGATATTTTGGAGACTTTAGTCTCACTTGTTTGAATTGAACTGAACTAGAGTTGGGAACTTTGTACTTATGTCACTGGTATATATGATCTTAGCCATATGTACAAAAGCGATACAAATGAGTAGATGACAGACTACAAAAGACTTAGCAACTCTACAAAATAACTCTTACTCTAGTTGTTTCTTCAGGTCTTCGATTGGTGTGTGTGTGTGTGTGTGTGTGTGTGTGTGTGTGTGTGTGTGTCTGTGTGTGCAGAGAGAGGGAGGGAGGGAGAAAGAGGGAAAAGGAGATAGAGAAACACACACACATATATTGCTGGTAGATTTTCTGACAATATTCTTTTTTAACACACAGAAAAGAAGACATTTATTAGGCTAAAAAACAGACGGTGTGGTCATGTTTTCTGATAATATTCTTTCAGATTCTTATAAAATTTTGTTTCCCATAATTAAACTAGGTTGCTTGAGCTTTGGCAAATAATCATCAAAATACCTACTTTGGATGACTATCTGTTGCTGTGACAACTAAGGTCTCCTAAGACACAATTCTGAAACATGACAGAGTCTTATGATAGGCACTCATGAATCATGGAGTTCCCTCATATCAAATGAAGGAAAATTAGAATCGAAAGAACATGAACCATACATCTAGAAATTTAGAACTCTGAAGTAAACCTGAAGTTACAGAGATGGAGGTGGTATTTTTTCTATCTACCAATCTTGTCTTTGATATAAGTATCAAAATTCAAACTTACACATGGCTTCATTTCCCAACTCATGTGTTCATATAGCAAAAGGAATCATGAAAAAGGAGAGAGATTTCTGTCATAAGGGACGAATGTAAGTCAGTAGGCATAAAAACAGTACCGATGATGATAATAGGCAATGCTATCAAAAAGGTGAAAACTTCATCACAAAAATAGGCAACCAAAAAGTATGAACCCAGCAGACATGTCGCAGAAATGATTTTCAGATAAAAATAACAGGGGAGGAAGTGAAGAAGAAAGCATATTGTCATTCTTGGAAGATGGCATTATGACAGAATTCAGATAAGTTCCCTTTCCCTTTTCTTTCTCAAAATATCCATGACATTTTCTGTCAAAGGGTAAAAAAAACCTACATTAACACCCAAAATGTTTGACAAGAATTTCTAGCATATTTCATATTCTGTAGCAAATGAATACTTTCTCTTACAAAATTGGAAAGGATTAACTTAGCACCAGATGCCAACCCAAGTCTAGAACACTTGGTAGAACATAGTCAGAAAGGACCTAGGGTCAGGATAGAAAGACTGTTTAGGGCCTGTAATGTCTTGGAGCCAGTTCCATGTTTATAGATACACAACTAAGGCAGGCTTGAGAATCCTTGAACTGGAAGCTTCCAGCCACATTCTGAACATGTTTGCTTTCATCTAAGAGGCTGTACCAACTAGCCTGAGCACTAACAGAAATTGTAACATGATATAGGAAAAAGCAGGCCTTTTTTAACCCTTCATCCAAATGGAATAGAACCCACTCTCCTGACCTATTCTCATTTAGAAATAGTTGATATTCTGAAAAGTGAGGAAAAAATGATAAACTTCTTACGTTTGGTAAAGACTTGAAATCCTAAATATAAAAATAACATTGATTGTGTCTGGAGTTTGGCCTCCTGGTAGAGGGTTTGCCTAGTATGCACGAAGACCCGAGTTCGATTCCTCAGTATCACATACATAGAAAAAGCCCGAAATGTGTGCTGTGGTTCAAATGGTAGAGCTCTAGCGTTGAGAAAGCCCAAGGACAGTGCGCAGGCCCTGAGTTTAAGGCCCAGGACTGGCAAAAAAAAAAAGTAACGATGATTATAAACATCAATGAAGTAAACTAATGTTTTATATTTCAACAGCCCCAAGAAGCCAAAACAAGAATTAAGAATGTCCCATCACAAAAGATGCAGAAATGCAGCCATGGTACTCAGTAGACACTAGCTGGAAAATCAACTAGATAACTTGTCAGTGGGATGGGAGGGAAAACTGTGAGGGAATGAGTGCCATTGCCGCAAAAGAATGTCCTCATTACCTAAATTATGTAACTGTAGTCCCTCTGTATATCACCTTTAAAATAACAATAAAAAATTAAAAACAATCGGTATACACAATAAGCAATGGCATTTCAAAAACAAAATCAAGACTGTCCCTTCAATAATACCTTTTGACAATAAAAATAAATGCAACTGTGTAATCTGGGACAATGTGGCTAGACCTGGAAATCACTGTGTAAAATAAAGTCAGAGGGGCACAGAAAGGTAAGTGTTACTGGTCTAATTTATTTGTAAAATCTAAAAGTCTCGGGGCCTGGAGTTTGGCCTAGTGGTTAAAGTGCTTGCCTAGCATGCATGAAGACCCGGGTTCGATTCCTTGGTACCACATACATAGAAAAAAGCCGGAAGTGGTGCTGAAGCTTAAGTGGTAGAGCTCTAGCCTTGAGAAAGTCCAAGGACAGTGCTCAGGCCCTGAGCCGAAGCCCAGGACTGGCAAAAAAATCTAAAAGTCCTGACTGGTATGTAATATACATATAGTCCCATCTTCTCAGGAGGCTAAGACAGGAAAATCACTTATGCCCAGGAACTTGAACTTTAGACAGCTTAGCATGACTTTAGGAGAAAGGAGCAATGATTAAGCAGATGGACATGCTTAACCTGACTTAAATATATACGATTTTGACATTAGTACATTGATAACTAATAAGGTAGGAATCAAGAGGACAGCAGTTAAAGATGAACACAGAAAGAAAGCTGCACTTTATCTGAGCCAATAAGGCTGGGTGTGATAGTGCAGAACTGTCATCCCAACTATGGAGGATGTATAAGTAAAAGTACATGATGCAGGCACACACACACACACACACACACACACACAAACACACACAATCCTTTTTAAGAATGACAGAATGACACAACTCCAAATTTAGAGCCTGAGCAATTTACTGTATTTTTAAAAATAATGGATAGAGGGGTCACAGTTATATTTGCCAGACAGAGGGTACATCACTTCTCACACATTGATACCCCCTCTCATGTTTTTGTCCCCATTTCCCTCCCCCACCCCCTTCCAATCATCTTGTTTCTCCCCCCTTCCCTTTCCTATTTCAAATAAACAAATATATATATATATATATATATGTATATACCAGGTAACAAAGTCAGATACTGTAACAATATGAGATTACCCAGTGGTCAAAAAAGACGAAATAATATAGTACATTAAGAAAAGCAATCAAATAATATAAAGCTCCTGTTTCCATATCATGGGGAACCTTTCATTTTTCCTCATCCTATATGGCCTCATGTATCTAGGTTTTGAATTATTGTAGTCCTCTGCTAGGAGAGTCCTAGGTTTGTAATAATATTACAAATGAGGGAAATCATTGTGCTTATGTTCCTTTGGGTCTGGCTCACTTCCCTTAATATGATTTTTTCCAAGTCTTTCAATTTCTTTACAAATAGTCAATGTCTTTCTTTCTGATGACAGCATAAAATTCCATTGTGTATAAATACCACATCTTCTTGATCCACTCATCAACGGAGGGGCATCTTGGTTGGTTCCATGTCTTTGCTATAGCAAATAGTACTGCAATGAACATTATTGTGCTAGTGGCTTTAGTGTATCCTAGTTTCTGGACCATTGGGTAAATGCCAAGTAGTAGGATTGCTGGGTCATAGAAAGAGCTCTATGTTTATTCTTTTGAGGAACTGACATATTGCTTTCCAGAGTGGTTGAATGAGTTTATACTCCCACCAACAGTGTAATAGTGATTCCTCCTGGCCACATCCCCACAAGCATCTGTTGTTACTAGATTTCATGATCATGGCCATTCTAACTGGAGTGAGGTGGAATCTCAGAGTTGTTTTGAGTTGCATTTCTTTTATGACCAGAGATGTCAAGCATTTCTTCATGTGTCTATAGGCCATTCTTGTTTCTTCTTTAGAGAAGATTCACTTCAAGTCTTTGGCCCATCTTTTAATGGGATGGTTGTTTCTTTGGAGATTAGTTTGGGAGTGATTCAATTTTTTGAACTGTTGATATATTTTAGGTATGAGGCCTTTGTCAGTTGTATGGTTATTGAAGATCTTCTACCACTCTGTGTGCTTTCTGTTTAACTTGCTAGCTATGTCCTTTGCCATTCAGAAGATCTGAAGTTTAATGCAGTCCCATTTGTCTGAACTTTCTTTAATTTGTTGTGTTTATGGGTGTTTATTAAGAAATTTTTGACCTGTGCCAAGGAGACGTAGTGTATCTTCTATTCCTTCTTGTAAAGTTTTCAGTGCATCTGCTTTTACCTCGAGGTCTTTGATGCATTTGGAGTTAATCCTGGTGCAGGGTGATAAGGAAGGATGGATCCAACTTTAGTTTTCTGCAGGTGCTTGAGCAGTTCTGCCAGCACCACTTGTTGAAGAGGCTTTCTTTCTTCCATTCTATTTTTTGGCTCCCTTAATTTATTGTCTTTAAACATATGAACAAGAAAAAGATAATTTTAAGGCAGCGTCTCAGGTAACTTGATTACTCAGAAAATTAGAAAAACCAGGGCTTGGAGTTTGGCCTAATGGTTAAAGTGCTTGCCTAGCATGCACGAAGACGCAGGTTCGATTCCTCGGTACCACATACATAGATAAAAAGCCAGAAGTGGTGCTGAGGCTCTAGTGGCAGAGCTCTAGCCTTGAGAAAGTCCAAGGACAGTGCTCAGGCCCTGAATTCAAGCCCAGGACTGGCAAAAAAAAGAAAATTAGAAAAACCAGAAAATACACAGACACACATACACACACACACACACACACACACACACACACACACACACAGAGGAAATTCTTTGGCATTACTGAAAGGGTTACAGAATGAACTCAGCTCTGACTACAAAACAATTAAACTATTAGAAGTGAAATTGGTTAATAGTGGAATTTTGGATAAATAGGCACCATAGGAAAGAATATATATAAATTCTTGTTTTATTCCACCTGACTCCTCAGGCTGATGAATCTTAAACACAAGGAATCGGTTTGCAAATGCTGTCAAGGTGGTACTACCCAGTAAAAAAAGATAAATAAATAGATACTACCCTACATGTCACTAGCTAATTTCAGTGCATTACTCCAGAATCTTAGGAGTGCATGATTAGTTTTTGCCTGTTTTGTTTTATTTTGTTTTGGTCAGACACACTTGTAATATGGGCTTCTCAGGAAGCTGAGCTCTGAGAACTGAGGTTTGAAACCAGCCAGGCAAACATTTCTGTGAGACCTAGTGAAAAGCTGTAAGTGGAGGTGTGGCTCAAATGGCACGACACTAACTTTGGGGGAAAAAGCTCAGGAAGAGGTTGAGGCCCTGAATTCAAGCCCCAGTGAGTGTGTGTGTGTGTGTGTGTGTGTGTGTGTGTGTGTGTGTGTGTGCATGCGCATGTGCAAATAGCATGTAAAAAGGGAAATTAAACAATTAAACATACTGCTGGGCACCGAAGGCTCACACCTGTATTCCTAGCTACTCAGGAAGTTGAAATCTGAGGATCATGGTTCAAAGCCAACCTGGGCATGAAAGCCCTTGAGACTCTAATCTCCAATTAACCAACAAAAAACCAGAAGTGGCACTGTTGCTTAAGGGGTAGAGCACTAGCCATGAGCTGAAGAACTCAGGAACAGTGTCCTGGCCCTGAGTTCAAGCTCTACAACTGCAAAAACAAAAAAATTAAACATACTATTACAATACTTTTTAACAGAAAAAATTTAGGCTTTGTTATTAGGATACATACTACTAATTCACCCCAAATTTGGAAGAGTCAGCATTAGTCTTCATGCTGAATAACAAGATGAAAATTAAGAGACAGTCTTTTGGGAGGAAATGGTAAAATTTATAAAACTATGTATCCCTAAGTATAAATAAAGTACAATTTTATGCAGAGAGAAACAAGGGCACCATTAATATGTTTATCACCGTAAATGATAACATGATACAGAAATTATCATATGGAGATAGGAGAGAGAGTGTTTAATGAACCATGGAGAAACAGAAAATGCTCAAATATTAATAAAATAGACAAGACAAAAATTCAATCATAAAATAAAACTATTTTTTTGCCAGTCGTGGGCTTGAGCTCAGGGTCTCAACACTGTCCTTGGTCTTTTTCAAGGCTAGAGCTCTACCACTTGAGCCACAGAACCACTTTTTCTATGTATGTGGTACCAAGGAATTGAACCCGCATCTTTGTGTATGCTAGGCAAGCACTCTACAACTAGGCCAAACTCCCGGCCTCCATAAAAAAAATTAAATAAAACTATTTTTAAATCACAGCAAATCCCTTTTTCATGCCTTGGTTGCACAAGAAAAGCATTTTTCTGGTTTGAAAGTAGTTTGCAATAGGTGAGATATGAGAGAAGAAAGTAAACATCTGAGAATACAAGAATCTCTAAACATAAAACACTATGGAATTTCTGCAGCAAAATACTCAGTAGAGGAATTCATTTCAGATATGGTAGATGCATCTAGTCTTGACTAGTTGAGTCTACCGTTTTCTCTCATTAGATGCAACTACAGACCGGTCAGATTTTTCAAGAATCTGAAAAGTAAATAATGCCAGTAAATTTAGGGAAGCAGAATAGAATTCAAAGTAAAAGCACGTTAGCACAGAACCATGGTTAATCAGAGATTTGAATCATGGTGACTTCACCGCTCCCATTCTCACAGTCAATGTCATAGACATATGGAGCTCAGTTTTACCAAAACACTAGACCAGGAGTAGAAGCAGTTTCCCAATGGCACCTCAAACATTATGAAAATACAACCTGAAATACTGAATTTGGCACGAGGGTGATTTTTTTCTAAAACACTAAAGGAAGCTTTGTAGCTCTAATTTATTGAAACACCTCATATTCAAACAAAATATGAAAATCTTGGCCTCTGCCTAAGCATGGGTGGCACACACACACGCACACACACACGCATGCACAGAGGACAGCTCCAAATGCCACCAAGATGGCCTTGAAAACAGAATCAACTGTGGAACATTCCATGGAAAATAGAGTGGTAAGTTCAGCTTAAATCTAAATTAATTAATTACCTGCTTTATAGCAAACAAAGCATTCTCCATAGGATTACTGAATGTCAAAGCCTCATAACATAATAGTCAACATTGCCAGGATAAAATTTGAATTTACACAGTATTCAAAGAGCTACAGAAACATCAGTTCAGATAATGGGAAATCAAAAGATGCTAATGAGAAATTATTCTTAAAAAATGTTAAAATTGTCTGACAAGGAATTTAAAGCAACCACTATAAAAAATATTTCACCAGGCAATTACTAACACTCAGGAAACAAAAACAGGAAGTCATAAGAAATAGAAGAGAAAGAAGAATTGAATGGAAATATGAACATTACAAAGTAAAATAACTACATTCATTGGTCTTCATACCAGGATAAAGATAACAGAGGAAGAGCCTAGGATCTCGATTGCAATTTGTTAAAAAGAAAAATATTTACTCTTAAAAGGAGAAAAAATTGAAAAAATAATCAGAAACTAGGTGACAGAATACTAATTAGTGTGGTAACCTGTCAATGGAGGGGAGACAAGATTGTAGACTTAGATAAATAAGCTTAAAGAATTAAGGGCTAAGATTCAAAGGATCATAGGCTCAAGGGTTTCTCTCATTTGTTATAATCAGTAGAAACCTTGGGCTCTACTAGCAGTGATTTACAACAGAACAAAACCTAGATGCATAAGGCCATATAGTATGACGATAAATGAAAGGACCTCCAGGATATAGAAGCAAAAGCCATATAATGAGTGATTGTTGTCCTTAATGTACTATCTTATCTCTCATCTCTTTTGCTGTCCCTTGGTTATCTCATATTGTTACAGTATTTCACCTTGTTATCTGTTATATTATATGTATATACATATTTGATTATTTGAAATTGGATAGGGAAGGGGGGAAAACAAGATGACAGGTGGGGGTTAGGGGAGGGAAATGGGGACCAAAACATGAGAAAGGGAATCAATGTATGTGAAGTAATACACTCTTTCTATCTGGTGAATATAATGTAACTCTTCTATTAATTACAACAATAATATATGAAAAAAAGAAAAAGAAGATACAACAACAACAAAAAGAATTAAGGGCTAAAAGCTTGTCATTTAATAAAATAAATCAAAATATGATACAATAGACCTCCTTGGTACAGGTCGAAACTTTCTTAATAAGGACCATGAATCACAACAAATCAGAGAAAGGCTGGATAAGTGGGACTGCATTAAACTGCAGAGCTTTTGTATGGCAAAGGACATAGCTAGTAACCTAATTAGGAAGCATACAGAGTGGGAGAAGATCTTCACCAACCATACAACAGACAAAGGCCTCATATCTAAAATATATCAACAGCTCAAAAAATTGAAGCAATCCAAAACTAATCTCCAAAGAAACAACCATCCCATTAAAAGATGGGCCAAAGACTTAAAGGGAATCTTCTCTGAAGAAGAAACAAAAATGGCCTATAGACACATGAAGAAATGCTCAACATCTCTGGTCATAAAGGAAATGCAAATCAAAACAACTCTAAGATTCCACCTCACTCCAGTTAGATTCCACTCACGCCAGGATCAGGAAAACTAATAACAACAGATGCTGAAGGGGATGTGGCCAGGAGGGATCACTACTACACTGTTGGTGGGAGTGCAAACTCATTCAACCACTATGGAAAGCAGTATGGCAGTTCCTCAAAAGACTAAACATAGTGCTCCCCTATGACCCAGCAATTCCACTACTTGACATTTACCCAATCATCCAGAAACAAGGACATACTAAAGCCACTAGCACAACAATGTTCATTGCAGCACTATTTACCATAGCAACGATATGGAACCAACCTAGATGTCCCTCAGTTGATGAGTGGATCAACAAGATGTGGTATTTATACACAATGGAATTCTATGCTGCTGTCAGAAAGAATGACATCGCCCCATTTGTTAGGAAATGGAAAGACTTAGAAAAGATAATATTAAGTGAAACAATACTGAAAAGAAAATTGAAACATGTACAATGAAGGAGAAAAAAAACACACAAAATGTTTTTCAGATCAATATAAGACTTTTTCCTCAAGAGATTCTTAACACTTGTTTTGCTGTTAAAAGTTAAAATAATGACATTTTCTCCTCACGTTTTCTGGGAATATATATGGTGATGTGTGACATCACGGGAGAGGTGAAGGAATTGTGCATATGGGAAAATTTCTACATTCCATTTAAACTTGATAAAATTGCTGATACTCACTAAATTGTGATAAAGTTATAGAATTCCCCAGAGTAGCTATTCAAAAAGCTGTTGTAAACTAAAAACTCTGTGGTTATATTAAAATACTGTACTAAACAGATATTTGAAGCAACACAAAACAGAGCAAGATATGAGGGAAGAATGAAGAAACCAGAAGGAATAAAACTGAATAGAATGTACAGTGGTAAACTTTCCACATGTATAAATACATTAAATATAAATAGTTTGAGCACACCAAAGTAAAAGACACAGATTTTAAGAATGCATAATGAAACATAACACGATTATATGCTTGCTGTGTGTGAGACTTGGCTCAAATTTAATTCTTCAGGAAGCTTAAAACCAAAAGGACAGAAAATAATACCCAAGGCTCTTACTAAAGAAAATTGTAATGGTGAGGGAAAAACTTATAAGAAATAGAAATTTTATGCAACATATTAAGCGTATATCCAGCATGAAGACATAAGGTTCCAAAATGTATATGAATCTAACAATAGAACTCCAAAAATACAGGGCATATAAATATCAACAAAAATAAGCAAATTTACTATGATCAGTGGAAATTATAAAACTCTCCTGTCAATAATAGTAAAATGAATTTTTATAAAAATCAACAAATACATGATTCAGCGTAATCATTCTTATAATATTTTCTACTAGAGAAACAGAGGAACCCAGTTTGAGGTCAGCCAAATGAGTTAATCAATGAGCTGAACAAGGTAACATATATCTGTAATCCCAACTACAAGGAAGGCTACCTGGACAAAAGCATGCAATTCTAGCCAAACAATAATGAAAGTCCAAAAAAAGATTGGAGGCACCCCCAAAAAATTCACTAGCATATTTGTGTTCAGGTGCACAGAGAGCTTATACTAAAGGCAGAGCATGAACAATGACAAAGATTCCCCTGTAACACAGCCTGCACTCTGTGCACCAAGAAATAAAACTGAAATTTAAGAGTAGTACCTCAGTGAAGGTAAGAAACAACTCAGCTCACTTCTTGAGTGTATTAACTGACTATATTTTTATGAAGGTAACAATGGAATGTAATCTGGATAATCTATACTGCTATCAGAGTAGACTTCAGAAGAAGGAAAAAAGGAAGATTACTGGAAATAATGTATGACATTTCCTAAAGCTAAAGGGACCAACTCAAAAGAGATCAAATCAGTCCTAAATATGTGTCAATGGAAAACAACATCAAAATATCAAAAATGAAGTAGAGTGTAGTGGTGGTATGAAAGGTAGAAGCAGGAGCACTGGGGATATGCAGCCAAGCTAGACTAGTAGTTAGACTTTGTCTCAAAATATAAAGGCAGAGGATGTAGCTCACTGGTAGGGTATTTCCCTACCAAGTGCAAGGTCCTATATTCAATTCCCAATTCTACAAAAATCATGTAAGAAAGGGAGGGAAGGAAGAAATGAAGAAAAGGATGAAAAAAAGAAGGGAGGATGGCCTAATACAACTAAAGTTAAATGAGAAAATCCACAACTGTAGTAGGAAACATTGAAATCTTTTCTTAATTGGCAGAACAAGACTGGAAATTATACAGAAAATGTGAAAACATTGCCAATTGACTTCACCCACCTGACATTTAGAAAGCACTTTTACAGTAACTGCTGCATACACATTTCTTTTTCAGTGCTCCCCATAATAAACTCTATTGAAGGCCATAAAACACTCTTCAACAATTTTAAAATAATTAATATTATACAAAGTGTGCTCCCTTATAAGATCAAACAGGAAATCAATTATAGAATGATAGCTGAAAAATATTCAGACATGGAGATAGTTCCAAACAGTTTTACCTAGCCCAAGTGTCAAATATCAAGTCATAAGGGAAATCAGGAAATACATAATTGGAATGAAAATGAAAGCATAGCAGACTCAAACGTGTGAGCTGCAGCAGTTGGAGATAAATGTGTTAAATGATTATCATAGAAAAGATCTGTGTCGATTATTAATTTATTCCACTTTTCCTCCACATTTACCCATCAGTATGTGTTCTGCAGTAATGGAAATATTTCTTTGAAGCACCTTCTCTTTCAGGAAATCAATGAGATAAGCTTCTAGTGGAGGTCATGAGATAGACTTTCAGGAGGCAAGGACTCTCCTGATGGTTTAGCATATACACAGGAGAAGGCAAAAGAATGGGTAAGGGACATGTGAATGCGGGGAATCCATGGAACTCTGACCCAGCTGCAGGCCCAGAATATGCGAACATTCATCAACTATGCAGCTTCTTGTAATAACATTTCTACTGTGGGTGTGTGTATGTGTGTGTGTGTGTGTGTGAGAGAGAGAGAGAGAGAGAGAGAGAGAGAGAGAGAGAGAGAGAGAGAGAGAGAGAGAGAGAGAGAGAGAGACAGAGACAGAGACAGAGACAGAGAGAGGGAGAGACAGGCAGACAGAGAGACAGAGACAGAGACAGAGAGGTGGAGAGCGTTCTGCGAATTGAACTCAGAGCCTGGGCACTGTCTCAGCGATTTTGAGCTCAAGGATAGTGCTCTACCACTGGAGCCACAGATCCACTTCTGGCTTTTTTTTTGGTGGCTCATTGGAAATGACTCCTAACAAATCTCCCTGCCCTGGATGGCTTCAAACCTTGATGATCTCAACCTCCTGAATTAGCCAGAATGACAGGTGTGAGCCACCAGACCCTATCTTTGCTCTCTTCTTGACACAAAATCTCCCTCTCTTTAGGTTTTCTACATCAAGATCTTATTGGTGCCAATGTCTACCGGCCTCAACCCATTCCAACATGACCTATCAGTATCCCCAATCTGTTTCTGAGGAGCTAGCTTCCTCTGAAGATCCAAAATAACTCATTTGTGCCCTGAAAATTTCCCACTTCCATGTTACATCAATGCGATGGTTGTTTATCTCCCACAAGACACCTGCACTCAAGAGGATTGCTTCCTGTTTCTCACATCCTGCTTCCCCAGTGACTGCAGATTTTCGCTTGCTTGACTACAATAGCAAGCCTCTCTGTTACCCTGGGGACTAAACTACACTTGCTGCAGCAAAGTCCAAACACTTTGCAAGCCTCTGGTTCCTTGGTGCAGTAAATGCACAGACTAACCATAAACAAGTAAGAATTATGAAAACATACATATTAAATATAAATCAAAGAAGGCAAGTGCAACATATGTAGGGTGAACATTATAAAATGTGGCTCAGAAATGTTAGAAATATTAGAATGTAGAAGAAAATATTATGTGTTAGATTGGAAGTTGAACAATTTTCTAAACATTTCCATAGAACAATGGAATGAACAAACAAATCTTAGCACATGAACAGTCACAGAACAAACTGTTTCATGGGAAAGGGGACTGAGAGAGAAAAACTAGGAGAAAACAAGGGGTGAAGGTGACACCGTTGAAAAAGAAATGTATTCATTACCTACCTAAGTAACTGTAATAACCTCTGTATAACACCTCGACAGTAAAAAGAAAAATACAAAACTGTTCCAGTGATTTAAAGTAATTCTGTTAAAAATTCCATCACATACTCACATATGACTGTACATATACTCAAAACTGGAAAGATACAGAGAGGATTACTGTTGCTCCCCTCCGGGGCAGCAACACAGGAACGGGAAGGGACACACAGGGCCAGCCTGTAGTCCCCCGGGGGCCGAGCGAGATGGTAAGTGTCCAAGACCCAGCCCTCCCCCAATCACCGGGGAAGAAAAAACCACGCTGAGTCAGAAGCAGTGTTAACCATGAAAGCGCATCAGATCTCTCTGCTGATCTCTGCTGATCTCTGATGCTCTCTGATGCTCTCCTTATTTATTGCGTCAGACAATTAGTTATATACTGTTAGGGTAGGAGAAGGTGGGCACTGGGAAGCTAGCCAATAGGAAGAGGGCCCCTGTGCTACCACTAAGGGTCTGGGTGGGCTTTCAGGTAGTGGGCAGGACAGGTGCAGGAAAGCGCGCGAGACTTGAGCTGCTGCGAGACCCGCGAAACTGCGGGGGGTTCAATCGAGTCATGTACACAGCCTTAAGAGAGGTATGCAAAAGACCAAATGCCTGGACAAAGCCCTTTAATTGCAGCTGAGCCAGAATCAGGCCTCAGAGATGGAGGCTAGGCCCCAACAATTCCCCCTTTTTTGTTTATTAGAACAAGGGGGACAAGCGCGCAAAACCCCTGTCTTAGGTCGTCCCCTTCAGGGGATCTTACCCGTCATTGAGCGCTCTGCGGCCTTCTGTCCCACAGTACAGATCACCCCCGGGCCTGTCTTAGGTTGTCCCCACTCCAGAGATCTTACCCGTCATTGGCTCTCGGGGAGACATCTACGGGGAGTCAAGGGATCCTTCCTCGTCATTGGGCTCTCCTTGGTCATAGGAGTTATTGGCATTGGTAGCAAGCCTCTGGTAATGCACCTGTACGTTCATCAATTGAGTGGATTCGTTCATCAACTGAATGGATTCTATCCTGCTTTGAATAAATTGTAACCTTATTGATAACACAGGGCCCAAAAGTTAAGAGTAAGAAGAAGAGGAGTATAGGGCCAAGGAAGGACATAGGGTAGCCATCTGTGCAGTCCGGTCCAGAGGATGTTGATGATGGGTATCTTGACTCCAAGAAGAAACAGGATCAGCACTGTAAGGTCCATCATTTATTCTGAAAAAGAAGAGAGAGAGAGATATCCTCAGGAGGCAGAGAGCCTTCTGGGTGTTCATCAATATTATTGGGGTCCCTCCATATTTGGGGACAATATTTAAGATCCCTTGTAGGGACCCAAATTGGCTTTGTTTCATCAGTGGGGAAAACACAACCAAATCCTCTTCCAGCTGTAATGAGGGGGTCAGGGCCCCTCCACTCCCCATTAAGGGGGTCCTTCCACCGGACATAGACAGTTCGATAGGGAATAGAAGTTGTCCAATGTTTCTGGAAGGGTGAGAGATGTTCCCCTTTGGCAAAATTTAAAATATTGAGAGTAAACAAAGCCATCTTTAGCTGATCATGGGGGGGGGGAGTGTATTCCCCCTTTTTTGTTTTATTAATTGAGATTTAAGGACATGGTTATATCTTTCTACTATTGCCTGTCCTCTGGGATTATGAGGGATGCCAGTAGTATGGGTAATTTGCCATTGTTTAAAGAAGTCATCAAGAGACTTGCTTACAAAACATGGACCGTTATCGGTTTTTATTTGGTCTGGCAATCCGAGAGTAGCAAAACATTGAAGAAAATGACTGATAGCATGTTTAGCTCTCTCCCCGGAATGGGCTGTAGCCCAACAGGCATGGGAAAAGGTGTCTATTGTTAAAAAAAATGTATTTAAGTTTTCCAAAAAAGGGAAAATGTGTAACATCCGTTTGCCACAGATTATTAGGCCTAAGGCCTCGAGGGTTGACACCACCCATTTGGAGCGGTGGAACCTGTAAGAAAGGGTGACATGATTTGCAGGTTCTAATAATCTTTTTTAGGTCTTTAATAGCAACTTGGGGAAATCGGTGGTGTAGTCCCCTCCAGTTGGCATGCGTGAGCCTATGGAAAGAGATAGCCTCCTGTAAAGTGTAACATTCAGGATTAGAGGCTAACTGGTCAGCGAGGGCATTGCCTTTGGTCAAAATACTTGGAAGGCTTTGATGTCCCCTCAGATGTTGAATAAACATAGGCGCAATCCTTTGTTTGAGCAAATTTCTAGCTTGAATCATCAAAGGAGTGATGGGGTTACTATCAAGTTTAATATGAGCTTCCATGAGGTTAGGTAACAAATTGACCACATACAGGCTATCTGAGAATAGGTTAAGAGGACCAGTAAACTCATATAGAGCTAAGACCACAGCATAAAGTTCCTTAAACTGCGCTGAGCCCTGTATTTCATGAGACAGGGTCACTGCAGGAGAAGAATTGCCTTTACCTGGGGGGAAAATAACAACAGAAGCCCCCTTCTTGCCTCCATCCGTGAATACGGTGGGGAAGGAGGGATCAGCTTCACCTAGAAAAAGTTTTGGAGGTCGCCACTCCAGCTGACTAAAGGTGCGCATCCATTTATGGGGACCATAATGACAATCCACTTTACCTGGAAAGCCTTCCATGGCTATTGCAAGTCTAGCATTATTTCTTTGTAGCCAAGAGAAATCATTAATCCTAAAAGGGACAATAAGAAAATGGGGTTCACTCCCAAAAAGACGAGTGGATAAGTCTCGTCCTTTGACAATGCAATCTGCCATCTGGTCAGTCATGGAGTAAACTCTAGGTGTTCCTCCGACTGACAGGTGAATCCAGTGAAGAGGTTCCCTTTCCTGGCCTAAAAGGGCAGTAAAGAGGGTCTGTCCTGATAGGACATAGAGTGTTAGGGGCATAGCAGGATCATACCTCTTTAAGGCTGCTTTATTGATAGCTAATTGAATTTTATTTAGAACCTCTTTATGATCAGCTGACAATGTTACTATGGAGGTCAGATCAAGACCCTTTAAGAGATCAAAAAGAGGTGTGAGGGTTGCAGTGGTTATGGAGATCCATGGTCTCATCCAATTAATTTCACCAAGAAGTTTTTGAAGTTGGGGCAGGGTGTAAGTATCTTGGATAGCTAATTGGGGTTTTAAAGGAGACACAACATCCAGTGTTAGGACAGATCCCAGGATTTTAAAGGGGGGTATCTTTTGGATTTTTTCTGGGGCAATCTGGAAGCCATTAACTTTTAACAGTTGGAGACATTTATTAAAAAGACAATCTAAATGCTGAGTGTCCGGGCTTCCTATAATGATATCATCCATATATACATAGAAAAGTGAGCCTGTCTCCTCGTTAAGAGGGGATAAGACTCTAGACATATAGTCCTGACATATAGGAGGATTATTGGCCATACCTTGAGGTAGAACTGTCCATTCAAAACGTAAATCAGGGCCCTTATAATTTAATGAAGGAAGGGAGAAGGCAAACTTCTCAGTATCTTCCGGGTGGAGAGGAATAGAGAAAAAACAGTCTTTGATGTCTATGACTATGAGATATTGGTCATTAGGAATGGCAGGTATCCAGGGCATCCCCCTTTGGGGGGTCCCAAAAAGTTCCATCCTCTCATTTATTTTTCTCAAATCTTGAAGTAGTCTCCACTTGCCATTAGGCTTTTTAATCACAAATACTGGGGAATTCCAAGGGCTTAAAGACTTCCTTTTTATGCTTTTCTCAACTCTATCAACAAAAGTAGACAGGTCCTCTCCTGGTCTTTGGTTGATTCCTGCTATCAGAGACTCAGAGGGACCCTCCTCCAGTTTTCTCCAGGCCGCTAGGCCCAAAGCTCTAATCTGATCCTGATAGGGAGGGGGGATGGCGGCCTGCTGGATCCCCGTTGAGTACTGATCACAGGTCCCTGCAAGCATCCCCAAAGTAATGGGGATTACAGGTTGCACGTGTTGATTCCTCTCTGCCTGTTGGTGGCATTCTTCTTTATACAGGGCACACCACTTAATGAAAAGCGGGCCTGGAAGAACTGCTTTGGCTAGAGCCATCCAATCGGCTGCAGTATATGGTTGATGAGCAAGGCCTTGGAGGATGGCTTCCGTCCAAGGAGCATTAGGGCCAACTTCTAAGACGGCTTTTTTGAGTTCCTTAAGGTCGCCAGGCTCCCAGGGATACCCAGTTGCAGGGCGGTTACCACCCGGGTCAATATTAACCAGGAATAGCTGGCAGGACTCCGGGCCAGGTTCAAATGGTGCCTCACTAGTGACACTGTCTGTTGGGGTCACGCTCTCCGGCCTTTCTGACACACTTCCACTCAAAGGCTGCAATATCTTGTGGGCCTCAGAAGCACCATGCCTGTCTGGTGAATGGAGCCCTGGCAGGCCCAGACCCTCCTGTGAGACTACTGAGGGTGGATGGAGCCCTGGCGCTGTGGGGGTTGGGAAACTACCTGAGCAGCCCAGGCCCTCCTGTGAGACTACAGAGGCCTCATGGCCTGGGTTTGATGGGGGAGGGGTAAAGGGTGGCTCCTTCTCATCTCCCTGAGGGGAACTTGGCCTTTCAGTAGACAATGAGAGATTAGCATCTCCGCAGGGAGTAAGGGAGGCATCTAGCCTCTCTTTGTTAACTGTGTCCCCAGGGGACTCAGCTCTCAGGTTGAAAAGTTGAGGAGAAAAACTAGAAACGCCTCGTGGAGGAATCTCCCCTTGATTAATCTGGGCTTTTCTGATTAGATGCTCAATTTTGTCCCAAGTATTCCAGTCTACCAAGTTGCTAGTTGGCAGCCACAGGGCGATTTTAACTAAAGTATCCCAAACTTTACATGTCTGTGTAACTAAAATCTCTAACCCTCGACTTTTAAGGAAGACCTTAAGAGAGTCGAGGGAAGGGTCATTCTTAGAAAGGTTCTTTCCCATATTTGATGGGAGTACACTTACCCGCAGTCCGATTAGCTCGTCGGCGGTGAGTTTCTCGAGCACGTGGAGCCCTCACACGGGCGGCAGTTTCCTCACACGGGGCACCAGCTGTTGCTCCTCTCTGGGGCAGCAACACAGGAACGGGGAGGGACACACAGGGCCAGCCTGTAGTCCCCCGGGAGCCGAGCGAGATGGTAAGTGTCCAAGACCCAGCCCTCCCCCAATCACCGGGGAAGAAAAAACCACGCTGAGTCAGAAGCAGTGTTAACCATGAAAGCGCATCAGATCTCTCTGCTGATCTCTGCTGATCTCTGATGCTCTCTGATGCTCTCCTTATTTATTGCGTCAGACAATTAGTTATATACTGTTAGGGTAGGAGAAGGTGGGCACTGGGAAGCTAGCCAATAGGAAGAGGGCCCCTGTGCTACCACTAAGGGTCTGGGTGGGCTTTCAGGTAGTGGGCAGGACAGGTGCAGGAAAGCGCGCGAGACTTGAGCTGCTGCGAGACCCGCGAAACTGCGGGGGGTTCAATCGAGTCACATACACAGCCTTAAGAGAGGTATGCAAAAGACCAAATGCCTGGACAAAGCCCTTTAATTGCAGCTGAGCCAGAATCAGGCCTCAGAGATGGAGGCTAGGCCCCAACAGATTACCACAGAGTGGGATTTTTTTTTTGGTCTGAGATCATGACTTGCACACGGTAGCTACTGCTTTCACGCATTGGCTAGCGCTCTACCAACCAAGCCAGGCCTCCAACCACATAGCACACAGCCTCTATACAAGAAAGACCACAGATTCATACATCTTTCCATATATATATATTAATGAAACCAATTTTAAAATCCCAGCATGAGTTTTTTTGGTGGTAGGCAAGGAGGTCAAACAGCAATTTGATTCCAAAATGAGAAACAGAACCATCACAACAGGCTATAACAGGTCAATTATTTTTTTAAAAAGGATAAAATCAGTTAATAATACTATCTGATTTTGAGACTTATTGTAAATTACCTATCAAGACAGCATTGGTAAGTCAAGAAATAAACCCCAGGCCAAAATGCATATGACAAATGTTAGAACTCCATGGAGAAATAATTCAATCTAGAGTTACAGTCATAGACTTCAACATACATACCTCTACCATTAATTAATACACCAGTAGATATAAAATCAGTAAGACTGTTGTTCTGCTGGATGTAATTGACACAGAATGCTGTATACAATAGCAGTCAAACACACATTCTTCTTACATTTAAAATGGAACAATCCCCAAGACTAACCACATTCATAACTATAAGACTAAAGCAACAAATAGACAATATTAGAAATCACATGAAATATGCTTTGAGATCGTAATGGAATTAAACAAGAATTCAATAATAGAAAGTAGTTGGAATATCCCAAGTATATGGCAATTCACCATTAAACTTCTAAATAACTCATGTTTTCAGGAGAAACCCTAAGAGAAATCTAAAGGATTTAGAACTAAACAAATACAAAAATATATGACATGTCAAAATGTGTGTAAGCAGCAAGAACAGTACTTATGGGGAAATTTATATTATTAGGTAAAAATATTTTTAAAAAGAACTAATATCAGTAAGTCAAGATTTCATGTTAAAAGATTAGAGGACAAAAATAATACAACTGTAAAGCAAGCTGAAGAAAAGCAATAATATATACTATAGGTAGAAATCAAGAAACCTGAATATTGGCACCAAAAAGGAAAGAGAGACAATATGCTATCACGAGAATAACAAACAGATTAATAGACCAAGCAGACCTGAAACACATGTATATATGTGTGGTATGTGACACACACACACACACACACACACACACACACACACACACACACACAAACATATACGAACAAAAGCACACACATGCTGATCTTTAACAAATGATGGTAGAAACATTGGATACAGAAAGACAAAAAATATTTTTTATAAATTTAGATGATAAACTTTTTTACAGAAAGTTACTCAGAATGGACCACAGCCCTAAATGTATAATAGAAAACTATAAAGATTCCAGGAGATAAATTAGGAAGAAATCTAGGTGACTTAATCTTTTAAATTTATTTTATTTGTTTTCTTACTTTAAGTAGCTGAAATGAGACATTCCAATTCAGAAAATCAGTTTACAAACATCAAGCATCCGATCAATATTACTTCTTCCATCCTTCCTCCCCCTGTCATCTCAACCCCAACCAACCCTTAGGTGACTTTTGATCTGGCCTTGAGTTTTTGGTAGGCCACCAAAACCATTATCCATGAAAAAAAAAGATAAGTCAAATTAATTAAAATTGAGCAATTCAGAGTGTGGAATGTGGCTCATGTTCAAATACTTGCCTAACAAGATCCAGGCCCTGATTCAATTTCTAATACAACTCCTGTCATCAAATTTTAAGCAATTTTACTTTACCAAAAAAAAAAACTGGGGATCTCTAATCTGCAGGATGGGGTTTGTTAAAGTTGTCAAGAATAAGGCCTACTTTAAGAGATACCAAGTGAAATTTAGAAGACGTCGAGAGGGCAAAACTGACTACTATGCTCGGAAACGCTTGGTGATCCAAGACAAAAATAAGTACAACACACCAAAATACAGGATGAGAGGTCGTGTAACCAACAGAGATACTATTTGTCAGATTGCTTACGCACGCATAGGAGACATGATCGTGTGTGCAGCATATGTGCACTAACTACCCAAGTACGGTGTGAAAGTAGGCCTCACCAATTATGTGGCTACTTATTGCACTGGCCTGCTGCTGGCCCGCAGGCTTCTCAATAGGTTTGGGATGGACAGGATCTACGAAGGCCAAGTGGAGGTGACTTGTGATGAATACAACGTGGAGAGCATTGCTGGAAAACCTGGTGCCTTCACCTGCTATTTGGATGCAGGCCTTGCCAGAACTACCCCTGGCAATAAAGTCTTTGGTGCCCTGAAGGGAGCTGTGGATGGAGGCTTGTCCCTGGCTATGATTCTGAGAGCAAGGAGTTCAATGCAGAAGTACATCGGAAGCACATCATGGATCAGAATGTTGCAGATTATATGTGTTACCTAATGGAAGAGGATGAAGATTCGTACAAGAAGCAGTTCTCCCAGTACATAAAGAACAATGTAACTCCAGACATGATGGAGGAGATGTACAAGAAGGCTCATGCTGCTATAAGAGAGAACCCAGTCTATGTGAAGAAGCCCAAGAGAGAAGTGAAGAAGAAGAGGTGGAACCATCCCAAGATGTCCCTTGCTCAGAAGAAAGATGGGGTAGCTCAGAAGAAGGCAAGCTTCCTCAGAGCTCAGGAGTGGGCTGCTGAAAGTTAAACCAAGTGATTTTCTATGAAGATTTTTTTCAAAAAGACAATAAACTTATTGACAAGCAAAAAAAAAAACTGTTACGAATTAAAAGGCAAGCTAAGACCAGGAAAACAATACCTGCAAAACACATGTGGAAATATTTTTAAAATACATTTTGTACCTATATAATTACATAAAATATTCTTAAAATTCAACAGTAAACAAAATAAATCTCCATTCTCAACATGGATGAAAGATCTGAACACCTCACCAAAGATGAAAAACAGATGGAAATGAATATAGGAAAAAAATACATCTGGCGGGGAGTTTGGCCTAGGATTAGAGTGCTTACCTAGCATGCACTCTAGTCTTGAGAAAGCCCAAGGACAGTTCTCAGGCCCTGAGTTCAAGCCCCAGGACTGTCAAATAAACAATTGAGAGCACCATATGCAGAAAAATATAAAGCCACTAGAGCACACATGTACTGCTATTGAGAATTCAGAAATGGAATAGCCACTCTGGAAAATGTTTTAAGTATTTCTCCTGAGGCGAAACATGTCTTTTATATACCACCTTGCAATTGAACTCCTAGGTATTTATCTAAGAGAAATAAAAGCATGTTCACAGAAAAACTGGTAATAAATATTACAGTGGCTTAATTCATAATCACAAAGGCAACATATAAAGTCCTTCAGCAGGCAAATACATGAAATGTGTTTCACTTTGCCATGAAAGAAAACATCCCAATCATAATTTTAAAATAGTAATAAATACACCATAGCTGAATTGCTCATGCATTGTACAAAATGATTTTTAAAAAGCCTGCCTCAAAAGATTGCATATTGTTTGATTCCAATTGTGACATTCTGAAGTCAACAGTACAAAGACAAAAATCAAGTGATTCTCAGGAGATGGGGTATAGGGATAAGATAATTGTTGTCCCAGGCAACAGAAATGTTCTATACCTTGATTTTTTATTAGTGGTGTCATGAATATACATACATTTATCAAACAAATAGGAGTTTTCACTAAAATGCTTGATTTTAATTAGGGAAATTTTAGCTGAACAAACCTATTAGTTAAATTTGTCTTCTATATAATTAATTCAAATATTTTGTCATAAAAGTTGCATTTTGTCAAAAGCTTTTCCTGCATCTGAGATTATTGATTGAGATTATCAAAAGATTTTTGTCCTTGATTCTACTTAAGTGCTGAATTATGTTCATTGATTTACATATGTTAAAGAATGCATGCATCTGTGAAAGAAAACCAATTTGATCATGGTGTTTGATCTTTACATGATAAATTCAGTTTGAATTTTACTGAGAAAATTTCATCAGTGTTCATCAAATAGGTTATTCTCTCTCCTTCTTGCTCTCCCTCTCCTTCTCGCTCTCCCTCTCCCTCTCCCTGCCCCTCTCCTTCTCCCTCTCCCTTTCTCTCTTCCTCTCCCTCTCCCCCCCTCCCTTTCCCCCTCTCTGTTGTTGTTGCATTCTTTTTTTCCATATATTTTATTGTAATTAATAGAAGGGTTACATTATATTTGCCAGATAGAAGGTACATTAATTCACATACATTGATACCCTTTCTCATGTCTTGGTCCCCATTTCCATCCCCCCACCCCCACCCCTCATCTTGTTTTCCCCCCCTTCCCTATCCAATTTCAAATAACCAAATACAAATACATCCAACATATCAGATAACAAAGTAAGATACTGTAACAATATGAGATAATCAAGGGATAGCAAAAGAGATGAGAGATAACATAGTATGTGAAGGACAACAATCACTCATTATATGACTTTTGTTTCTATATCCTAGGGGTCCTTTCATTTAGTGTCCTACTATATGGCCTTATGTATCTAGGTTTTGCTCTATTCAAATCTCTGCTAGGAGAGCCCAAGGTTTCTACTGATTATGACAAATGAGGGAAACCATTGAACCTAAGTTCCTTTGAGTCTGGCTTACTTCACTTAATATGATTTTTTTCTAAGTCTTTCCATTCCCTAACAAATGGGGTGATGTCATTCTTTCTGACAGCAGCATAGAATTCCATTGTGTACAAATACCACATCTTGTTGATCTACTCATCAACTGAGGGACATCTAGGTTGGTTCCATATCTTTGCTATGGTAAATAGTGCTACAATGAAACATCATTGTGCTAGTGTATTTAGTCTGACCTTGTTTCTGGACAATTGGGTAAATGCCTAGTAGTGGAATTGCTGGGTCATAGGAGAGCTCTATATTTAGTCATACTGCTTTCCATAGTAGTTGAACAAGTTTGCACTCCTACCAGCAGTGTAGTAGTGCTCCTTCCTGGCCACATCCCCTCCAACATCTGTTGTTATTAGTTTTCTTGATCCTGGCCATTCTAACTGGAATGAGGTAGAATCTTAGAGTTGTTTTGGTTTGTATTTCTTTTATGACCAGAGATGTTCAGCATGTCTTCATGTGTCTATAGGCCATTTTTGTTTCTTCTTCAGAGAAGACTCTCTTTAAGTCTTTGGCCCATCTTTTAATGGGATGGTTGTTTCTTTGGAGATTAGTTTTTGAGCTGTTGATATATTTTAGGTAAGAGGCCTTTATCCATTGTGTGGTCGGTGAAGATCTTCTTCCATTCTGTAGGCTTCCTAATTAATTTACTAGCTATGTCCTTTCCCTCTTTGCAGATGACATGATTCTCTATTTAAAGAATCCTATAGACTCCACTCCCAAGCTCCTTGAGCTGGTTCAAAACTTTGGAAGGTTAGCAGGGTATAAAATTAACCTTAAAAAAATCAATCGCCTTCCTCTACGCCAACAATGAGAGGAATGAGGCAACAATCAGGAAAGCAACTCCTTTTGCAATAGCTTCAAAGAAAATAAAGTACTTAGGAATTACCTTAACAAGAATGTAAATGACCTTTTTGATGAAAACTTTAAAACCCTGAAAAAGGAAATTAAAGCAGAACTAAGGAAATGGAAAAACCTCCCATGCTCCTGGATTGGAAGAATCAAAATCGCGAAAACGACAATCTTGCCAAGGGCTATCTACAAATTCAACGCAATACCCATCAATATCCTAATGTCATTCTTTAAAGAAATAGAAGAGGCAATCCAAAATTTCATATGGAATAATAAAAGACCCCGTATAGCAAAACACTTCTTAGCAGAAAGAACAGCACAGGAGGAATTTCAATTCCAAACTTTAGACTCTATTACAGAGCTATAATCATCAAAACATCTTGGTACTGGCACAAGAACAGGCCTAAAGTCCAATGAAATAGAACTGAGGACCCAGATATTAAACCACGGACCTATGGCCACCTAATCTTTGACAAGGGAGCCAAAGAAATAGAATGGAAGAAAGACAGCCTCTTCAACAAGTGGTGCTGGCAGAACTGGTTAAGCACCTGCAGAAAACTAAAGTTGGATCCTTCTTTGTCACCCTGCAATAGAATTAACTCCAAATGGATCAAAGACCTGGAGGTAAAAGCTGACACACTGAAAACTTTACAAGAAGGAATAGGAGATACACTAGACCTCCTTGGCACAGGTTGAAACTTTCTTAATAAGGACCAAGAATCACAACAAATCAGGAAGCCTGGATAAGTGGGACTGCATTAAACTGCAGAACTTTTGTATGTTGTTGCATTCTTATCCAGTTTTGGAAGGAGAGTATAGTAGATTTATAAGGTTCATTTAGAAACTTTATCCCTGTCTATTTTATGAATACTAGTATTAGTTCCACTTTAAAGGTCTGCTGAGCTTCAGCTATGGATCTATCTGATCTTGGCTTTTCTTTGTTAAAAGACTCCTTATGACTACTTCAAACACACTGTTTATTATGGATCTTTTTTCATATATTTTTATTGTAATTAATAGAAGGATTAATTAATGCGCCATCTATCTGGCAAATATCATGTAACCCTTCTATTATGGATCTTTGTAAGTGGTTTATATTCCCTAGCTTCTAATTTTGGTAGATCAAGTGCATCTTTATGAAGTTCTTCTAGGTTTTCAAGTATATTTAATTACAAGTTTTGAAATTATTCCCTCAGAATCCCCTGGATATTGTATAAATATTTATTGCAATATTCCCTTTTCCATGTCTAAGTTTATTGTTTTTTTCTCCTTATTTGGATCAAATTGATTAGGAAGTTATCATATTTTATCTCCTTAGAGTACTTTTAAAATTGATTCTTTGAAATATTATTTTATTCTCATTATCCAAATGATAGACTTTTGGAAATGCACAGAATGAATAAAGTTGCTTTTACAATGTTTTGTGTGTGTGTGTTTGGGGGTTTTGGAGGGTTTGGGTTTGAGTGCCAGTAGTGAAGCTTGAACTCAGGGCCTGGGTTATGTCTTCTAATTCTTTAGCTGGAGGCTGCCGCTCTACCATTTGAGCTACAGCTCCACTTTCAGTGCTTCAATGGTGAGATCTCAGATATGAAAACTACTCCAGATCCTGAAAAGAAAAGTTGTGGGTTCTTCAGTGTGACAACTACCATTCATCTCCTGCTTTCTCAATTTTTGACATGACTATACAGTCAAAGCAGCGGTCCTCCTAGCCTATCAAACTGTTTTGGCAAAGAGGTGCCATGTGCACAGATTTCTGCAGGTGAGATCTTGCCAACTATAATGTGAATTATAGCTCTCTCTCAGCCCCCACACCTGCTCTCATAGCTAATCACCACCTCCTAGGCTCTGCTGCTTTATGAGGAGAGGAAATGAGATAATCCCTATGGCTATTTGGGGCTGGGCTCTGTGAAAGCCACCCCTGACTGGAATAGGACAGCTGTGTTTGGAGCACTGAGTGATGCTAGGTTCCTTTCACTAGCACATCCCTGGTGCCTTTAGCACATGAGTTCCCTGAAGGCCTCACAGAACATAATGCGTTGGTGGTCTTTCACCTTCAAAGACATTCAAGTATGTCCACTTTCTGGATCCCTTTAACCCTTCTCTGAACCATCTGACACAGAAATTTAGGCATTGTCAACAGCTTCTGCTACAGGATACTTTATGTTCCCAAGACTTTTAAGAGTTCTCTTTACAGGAATTTGCCCCAATTCCCATTTTCACTCCCAAGAGGTTAAATTGCTTGCTATTTTTTTTTACTGTAGTCCCTTTCACTAAGCACAAGCAGAAATTAGTCCCATGGGTATTTCCACCAAGTTCATATAATTCCTTAAGTGTAGGTGCTTTGGGATCTGTTCCTGCAAATAACTTTCCCTTGTAAGGAAAGATCCCTACATCACATCCCACATTGGGTTGGGAGGTGGACGCTATCAATGGGAGACACTGGGATATTTATAGAAATATGATGAATCCTTACAGTCACAATACAATGCTCTATATACACAGGTAAAATGTAACCAGGATAATGAGTAAGATTAGGATAGCTGGGGGAAAATAATGAAAGGGGTAACACTGAACAGGATGCTTTAGCTGGCATGTTGAATTAAATCCCCTTTATTCAACTACTTAAAGATAATGAATAGAATATGAGGAATCCAATCTTTCAGTAGCATCCACACATATTAGCCCTTGTTATGGGTCAGAGACTTTAAATTGAGACTTTGATGTTGGAATTAAAAATGATCCACTCCCATTGATCCCTCAACCACCTTTGAAATGAGGGTGCTCTGTTATATCTTATATATGTTCTTTATTATTTTCATTTTTTAAATTGTAATGTATAGAGGAGTTATAGTTACTTCTCACACCAGCTACTTCTCACACATTGAAACCCCTTCTCATGTTTTTGTCCCCATTTTCCTCTTCCACCCCCACCCAATCATCTTGTTTCCCCCTTCCCTTCCCTATTTCAAATAAACAAATACATGTATATATAATATGGTAGGTAACAAAGTCAGATACAGTAGCAACATGAGATTAACAAGAGGACAACAAAAGAGAAGAGCAATAATGTAGTATATTGCTCATTTCATGAGATGACACTGTATTGTAAACTACCAAAAGGACTATATTTTCTAACTGTTAATATTCCATTCCTTGTTAATTCCTCTCAGCTTTGCATTATCTGTTGGTAGGATGTCCAAGAAATTTAGTCACCAATATTCAGTTTCATTATCCTGATTCTGATGATGGCGTCTGCATATTCCAAGGCCTGAATTAGAGTGCTGATCTGTGAATAGTCCTATCCCAGAACAGTTGCTGCATTTCACTTTAACAGCTGGGACACCCCAAGTGTTAATCTGTACAGGTGCCACCCTAATCACCCAGTGGACCCAGTGGGTCCCTGTGGACCCAGTCACAAATCCCTGCTGTAACTGCTTGCTCCTTAAGGACAAAGCCAGTGAGAACACAGAGACTCGCTGAGCTAGAGGTGGAAATTCAAAGATGTATTGGGTAATAACTCTTGTGGGAGGAAAAAAAGAGGAAGGCAGATCAAGCTAGAACAGTCAGGTAGAAGTGTCAAAGAGTGAAAGCCCTTCTAGCATGGTAGGAAACACCAGAGGAAAAATGTAGAAGAGGAGGCTCATGTTGAGTAGAACTTTCTATGCCATTGTATAATTGCTTTGCTTAGGCCTTCAGCAAGAGTAATGTGACCTCTGCTACCTCTGCCTTCTTTATTTATTAACTGTGGCTGTCTTGAGAAAAGCATGACCCCAGTTCAGAAGCTGAAGTAGACTGGACAGTAGCTAATAGCTGGAGGGTACCCACTAGCCATCCTCCTTACAGCTAAGCAATACATTTTTTAAGGAGGATCTGCACACCATGCATCTATGTCTATCATAGCCTAAAAAAGTATTTTAATGTGAAAATTAAGAACAAAGTTAGAAAACTTTGGACATTGAATAGCAAGAGCTATAAAAAGCTATAAAATAACAGTATGGGATCAAAATGAAAGGCAAATACAGGAATGCAACAAAGTAGAGCTCCAGAACACACCAATGCCCTCAATTAATGTCTAAGTAAAAGCATTAAATAACTGCAGAAAAGAGAGGAAACCCTTTCCAACTCATGGTTGTGGTACAGTGGATATCCATTGAAAGAAAATAAATCCTAACCTCTACCTCACACCTTATACTAAATTACTTTAAATTGTACCAAAAATCTGAATGTAAAATCTAAAGCTATAGTTTCAGGAAGAAAGCTTTACAGAATATCTCTGCAGCATGAGAAATGGAAATGATTTCCTAGACAAGAACCAGAATAAAATTAACTATGAAGGAAATTTTTAATAAATTATACTAGGTTGGATTTAAAGTTCCTATTCATCAGAAAAGAAAAACACCAATAAAGAATAGGAAACTGACACACTGAGAAAAAATATTGCATGATGTATGGTTGATAAACAGCTTAGATAAAAGCAATACAGATATATAGATAGTTTTTAATAATAGGAAATTTATTTTAAATTATTTTAAAGTTTTTCATATTTAGTGTCAGAATATATGTGAATGGCCAATAACCATTGCAAGTTTTTATTAGTCATTAAAGGAAATGAAAATTAAAACCACACTAAGATTTTGTTAGATATTACATATCTACTGAAATGAATAAGATTATTTTTAATTAGATAAAAATATTGAATATTGACTAGAATATGGAGAAACCAGAAGTCTTATATATTATTAAAAGAAATAATAAAGGGTTCAACCATCTCCAACAAAACCCTCTGTTCCTCTATTCAGCAATATAATTCTCAGGAATATCTGGGAGTTTTTAAGACATAAGGGCACATAAACAGAGTAACTGAAAGATTAAGTCATATAGTATTTTCCCCTCAACTTGGCCTCCCTTCCTTATTCCTTAATACAGTTATCCAGTAATTACCTGAGTCTCAGAAAATTTTCTTATTAGAATATCCATAAATAACTTGGGGGCTCATATTTATCCTGCATTTCCCTTCATTGGTATAGAGTACCTATATAATTTGGGGTATGTTCGTATGTATTGATCTCAGATATAGGAAAACATATTGAATTGAATGCCCTGGTTTCCTGAAAGTTCACCAGAAGAAATGAGGAAACATCCCTACATGTCTGACTTAGAAGGAAAGAACCAAACATCAGTTTCATCAAAACTCAAGCCTTAGAAGGCATTCTGCACTGTCCTTTACCAATCCCCAGCTTCCAAAGATATTCATGTTACCCAGAACCCAGCTTGTTTTCAAGACTGGATACCAGGCAAGGTGATTTCTTTGTCAGTAGCCACTAATAGAAGCATGACCCACCTCCCAGGAAGGTATGGGGTCATTCAAGGTTGAAGATCTTAGTCTTCTCAGGGTGTTATAACAGCAATACTATAAAGTTGGGTGGTCTATAAGTAACAAAGCCAAGAGGCATTGTATTCATAAACTCCTTTGTTGATAGTAACTTCTGTGTACAACTACTTTAAAGGTAATAAAAATATTTTTAATTTATTTCTCCTGATTCTAAAACCATGGCACTGGAAGGTTCAGTGACTGCCAAATACCTGCTTCTTGTTCCTCAAGGACATTTTCTTGGCATCAGCTCCCATCCTTCCTCTCTCCCTCCCTCCCTCTCCCTCTCCGTCTCTCTGTCTCTGTCTCTCTCTGTCTCTGTCTCTCTCTGTCTCTCTCGCTCTGTCTCTCTCTTTCTCTGTCTCTCTGTCTCTCTCTTTGTCTGTCTCTCTCTCTCTCTCTGTCTCTCTCTCTGTCTCTCTCTCTGTTCTCTCTCTCTCTCTCTCTCTCTCTCTCTCTCTCTCTCTCTCTCTCTCTCTCTCTCTCTCTCTCTCTCTCTCTCTCTCTCATGCACTGGTCCTGGGCTTTGTCCTCAAGCTTTGTCTGAGGACCTGATGGTTATGAACCTCCAGTTAAGGCAGAATAGAGCAGCAAAGAGAGCTGATGGGTTGGAAATTTGCCAAGTTGACTACTGACATTTCCATGCTCAATCCCCCACAATGGTCCTGAGACACAAATGATCCTTACTTTATAAATAAACAAAAGACTTGAGTACTGAGCCTCAGTACCTGTATGGGAAGCAGAGCTGTTTATACTGGCACAACTATATCCAATACGAAAGCTTATGCCTTCACCATTACCATCTAACAAATATTTATACTCCAGTCATTAGAATGCAGAGGTGAATCTAGCACTTAAAATGAGTTTTTGAAGGGCCAGGAGTTTGGCCTAGTGGTAAAATGCTTGCCTAGCATGCACAAAGACCCAGATTTGACTCCTCAGTACCACATATATAGCAAAAAGCCAGGAGTGGTGCTGTGGCTCAAGAGTTCTAGCCTTGAGAAAGTCCAAGGACAGTGCTCAGGCCCTGAGCCCAAGCCCAGGACTGGCAAAAAAAGAGAAAGAAATAGTTTATGAAGGTAGCTAAAGAATGGAAGAAAAAGTAGGATAGTATTATTTGGATAGAAGGACTAGAAGCCAGGGAAATTCTCTCTCAAGTTGGATGCTTTTGTTTTTGTTTTTCACTGGCCCTGGGGCTGGAATTTGGGGCTGGGCTCATCCCTTCTTTCCTACCCTTGCTCAAGGGTGGTGCTCCACCACCTGAGCCACACTTACACGTCCATCTTTTCAATGGTTAATTCAAGATAAGAGTCTCATGGACTTTTCCTGTGCAGGCTGGCTTTCAAACACAATCTTCAGATCTCACCCTCCTCAGTATCTAGAATGACAGTCATGAGTCACTGACACTTGGCATGAAGTTGAGTTATTATTGCATCATAAATTATACAGTTCCAATGTACACAATTTGCTAATATTTTACAAATGTCTACTTCCAGAAAGCCTTTGCCACTATTGAGATTATGAATCCATTCAACATTTCAACATCCCTCAGTTTCTTCTCTTCCTTTCATAATTCCTTTCAGGACTCCTTCGCTTAACCCTATAGATCCTCGGGCAACAAAATATTTGCTTCTGTTACCGCAGCTTGATTGACATTTTCTGTGTCTGACTTTCTTCACTAAGAATAATTACCTTGAGACTTGTCCATTTTGTTCCATAGAACAGTTGTGCGCTCACTGTTATTGCTGAATAGTATTCCATTGTATGCCTGGACCAAATTTTGATTGCACATTCATCTGCATTCCTATTGGACATTCATGTACACTGAAGTGAGATAAACCCATGTGCCAGATGTTCATGATTATGTCAGGCTTCTCTCTCCTAAAGAGCCATAGACAGAAAGAGGCCTGTCCACCGTTATTATTTCTGTCTGCTTCCTGTTGTTGTGGATGCTCTGCTCATTAAGACAGTCACTGATCCTCATAATGTGATGGCTAATTTCATGTACCATTTTGATTGGATTAAAGGATGCCCAGGTAGGTGGCAAAACATCCTTTGTATCTGAGAGGGTTTCCAGAATACCGTAGCATCTGAGTTGGTTGATTAGGTAAAGAATATCTGCACTCAGGAATCTGAGGGGTCTTTGTCCACCCTGTTGCAAATCTGAATAGAACAAACTGATGGAAGAAGGGAAGGTTCATTTGCTCTGCTTAAGACATCCATGTACTCTGGCCATCAACACTTGATTCTTAAGCCTTCAGCCTCAGACTAAAAGTATTTCATTTGTTTTCCTGGGTTTCCAGTTAGCAGAAACTAGATCTTTGGACTTCTCAGCCTCCATAATCTATAAATCTCCATATATATCTGTCTTCTTGACTCTGTTTCACTGGGGATAAACTAACAAACATGATTATACCCAGACACGTGTCACAGTTTCTTATCCCTCTCTTATAAGGATACTTATGGACATTTCCCAAAAGGACCACGATCCCAAGTCAAGCATAGCCAGCATTCAGTGCCTATTGTAGACAGAAGCATCAGTCATTAATTTACTCATGGACTAAAACCTAAGCAAAATGTCCATCAAAGTATGGCAGAGCCGGCAACAGGTGTCTCAGGCCTCATTCAGGGGCCTCAGCACTGACTCTAATGGAATGTGCAGTGGCTTATAGGCTCAGTGTGTGCCCTATATTCACCCCATCCTGTCAAATGTCCTGGATAAGCAGTGAGCAGGCCCACTGCAATCATCTCCAGCACAGAAGTTTATCACAAAGAGCAGAGGAAATCACCTCTTCAACCACAGCCTCTCGTCCTGGCCCAATTTTCCTGTTACTCCAATTTATCTAGTAGGCAATTTGGGGAGGCAGAAAGAGATTTCAAATCGTCAAAGATAAGAACATAAATTACAATAAAATTCTCTCATGTGGTTAATTCACAATGAGTGTAAGACAGTGGGTTCGAATGGATCTAATACCTACAACTCCAACACTGTCAGAAACACAATTCAACCATCATTACACCCTATGCATAGTTTCCATTTTTGTACATGGTCCACCTTTACCTTGACTACAAGACATAAAAGAATGTAATTGATTTAAAAATAAATCGTGCAAATGACCCAGAATGGTAGATGAGGGAAACAGCGCTCATAAGCATTTCTTTGAAAATTGGTTCCTTGGATTTCGTGGCATTGCTGACTGGTCTTCTACAGATCCCTCTCTGAGGCTATCATTGGTTCAGAGGTCTACAGATGAGCTGCATAAAGCATATAAGCCAGCTCAACTACCATAGTGAAGGAGCATGGGTCCAAAAGAAACAAATAAGAACTGAGTTTGACATACCCCTATTTTGGTTCTGTCATTAATGGATTGTCGCGTCCCCTTCGGCCGGTAAGGAAGACGCAACAGCAGCAACTTCTTCTCAAGCCACGTTTATTCAGTGAGCTTACTCTCCTCCCGCCGTTCACCCACGGTTCTCTCTCCGTTCTCCTCTCTCTCTCTTCTCCTCCCCTTCCGTCCTCCTCCCCTTCTGGCCTCGTAAAGCTCTCTTAACCAATCAGATTAACTTCCTTAAACAACTAAGCCAATCACAGTCTGACACATACACAACATAGGCAGGCTCCAACATGGCGGCAGGCAGACTTCCGATCACGCAGGAAGCACGTGAACATTGTAACAGATCAACAGCTAAAAGTAACAAACCAAGCTGCGGAAGCCGGTGCCATCTTGTAATGGCGAATTGCTACTTACTGGCTACCTACAATGGATGTTCAAAGATTCTAGGTAATTCACAGGACTTCTGCCCAGTTACTTAATCCAAGCACTTCCGAACTGTATTAAATCTTTAGTTCTTCCAGTGGATGTATGGGAACAAGGAGTATTAGAACCCCAAGCACTTAGGCATACTAAGTGAGATGATAGCTTCTTCAGTGTCCTAGTATAACCACTGAAAGGAGACTTGGTTTCACAATTAAATTTCTGCATGTGTCTACGCTTGGTGTCAGCGAGTTGTGCTGTTCCCCCGAATCCTGCCCCATGGAAGAGACTGTAATGCCACAGGATTCTATTTGCAGCTTTTCCAAGTAGAGGAAGGTATCTTGGGATAGAATAGAAAGAACTGATCAGGATTTAATGTTATGTATCTGAGATTTTGCTTCTGGATACCTCCTGTGCTAGTTGTCTAACTTTAGGCAAAATACACATATTCTCTGGTTCTTTAGAAAAGTAAATGTAATAGTACTTACTCAACAATTTAGGTTAATGTGGGATATAAATTAAAATGCCTGCCAAGGGGCTTTCTGACATCAGCAGGTGCTTGCTGGCTGTGAATTCTTCTCCCCTGATATCTTCCTCCTCTCTCATCCTCATATATCTCAGCCAGAATCACCCAAATGATGTATTCCTGTTTTTGTCAGCTATGGAAAGAGAAATGGCAAGAGTTCAGACCTGCTGGGCACACTTGAAGTTGTGCATTAAGCAAGTTTATAGACATTTGTGACCCCAGTGGGGGATGACAAGAGATACTTTCTCTCCTTTCCCATCTGGTCTGGCACCATGGAGCTCCCCAGGATGTATTACACTGACAAAAAGGCATGCCCATGATGGCAGAGTCATGAAATCGGTATCAACAACTCATAGGCATGATAGGATTTCATTAATCCCTGATGTCCTAGGCTGAGGTTTCTGTGGTCTGTGTACTAGGAGAAGAAATGCAAGTGATGATTCTAAACACCTGCCCTACCTTGATCATTTGAAACAGACTAGGGGTAAAGTCAGAGGCTGTGTTTCATTCTTGTTATCCTCACCAGATTAAAGAATTCTGAAACTAACGATGAGAGACATATATTAGGCATCCAATGAGAACTCTTTCTTCAATTTCCTTGTATTTCCTCACCCCCACTGAAACTTGGCAGCCTCTCCCTGATAGACCATGAGAGTCCTCTGTCCTTGAGTTTCCTAAATCTTTGTTAGCAGAGGTCAGCAAGCTATGGATTCAAGGCTTTTGTAAGTAAAGTTTTATCAGGATGCAGTCATGCTTCATTATGTCTGTACTGAGTGTGACAGAGTTTAATGGTGGTTATAGAAATCTTACTGCCTACCAAACCTCAAATATTTACTCTCTGGCCATTTACAGGAAAATGTTTGTTGATTTCTGCCCTTGAAAACAATCTACATAAGCCAATCCCTAGTCTATGCTCCACAAAGCACTATAATCCTGGGAGTTTAGTTAATGAAATCTTATATTTTGAAAAAAATAGTCTTAAAGTTATAAAGCTTAAGGCTAATCAAGATTTACAAAGAAGTTTCTGGAAGCATCCACAAAAAATCATTAATAGGTTTATATATATACAGAGTCTCCAGAGGAGAAATATTGTGGTCTGGGTGTCTTAGCCTCATTTTCAAAAGAAAATGAGCCTGGGGCAGGCGCTGTATGTGCTATTACCTTATTAGAAAGTACATGGAACATGCCAGAGGGACAAGGGGAAAATCCAGAAAGAAAAGAGGGGAAATGAGCCTGAATTGCCAGGCTTGTTCCTATAAACACTACCTCAGCAATGTGTCTGGTGTGGGAGGAAAATGGAGAGGGACTCCACCAACCTGCGCAGGCTCATAGAAGGCATCCATAGTGACAGGCAGTGTCGAGTATAGGTGTGACTGCTTCCAGTAGAGCCCATGCAGAGCTATTGGCCAGAGATGGACCTGGAACCAGGGGGAAGGATAGGAAGAGAGCTCTGAAATTAGACACATATCCTGATAGTAGCGAACAAAGAGTGCTTGTGTTTTCTAGAATTATTTGACCAAGAAATCACATAAATGATAAATGATCCACATGTCAAAGGGAAACAACATTCCTTATAGCAGTTTGTGTTCACCAGAGAATATGCAAGGCACAGCCTGCAGCTTGGGCTTCATTATTACTGTACATCACTGACCCTTCCTGGACCTCTTCTAAGCCAGTGACCTCTTCTCAATATCAATCTCCCACCAAGAAGACAATGAGCATAGTAGAAATCAAACACATCTCAAGGGCAGAGACCCATGCAGAGCCACTCGCTGAAGGAGCTTGATCAAGTTTCTCAGCTTCTGTGAGCTTCAGGTTTCTGGACTGAAAATGGAACTGACATACTCCATTAAGAAATCCAAAGCAACTAATGCCAATGACTTGCACGATACCTTGTAACTATGCTTTCTGTTACTTTATGTTCATTCATTTTTTAACATCTATTACTCATATAAAATAACGGGTTTCACCATGAAATTTTCAAATATGTGTAAATGAACTGATTATATTCAATCTTCTACCACCCTCACATTTCCCTTTTCCAATATCTCTCTGATCTCTTTCGTTTTTCCTAATGGTTTTCTCCTACATCCAGGTTTCATAGTATTTATTTTCTAGATCCAAGATACAGAAAGAAAATGTGGTTTAATTCACTTAACATAATGATCTCCCGTTCCACCCGTTTTCCTGAACATGACATGATTCCATTCTACTTTATGACTGACGTAATACTACATCAATTTGTGCTATAGGCTTTGCATATTCATGATTTTCTCTCTACTCTCACTTTCCCTGCTGCTCCATATGTTGCCATACTTCTTTTTCACCATACTTCTGTCACCTTTGTCTAGGGGACTGAATTATAGACCATCCCCCAATCATCCAGTCAATTCTTGATACCCTTTCACATGTCTTGGTGTCTCCTTTATTTGCTGGCTATAGTCACAGGTCCTCCTCAGCTCATAGATCATCTCATTGTCCAGTAGGCCAAAGCCTTGGCAGGTTGTGTACTCAATTCAACTTCAATTACAACTGCTTATTGACATTCTACTCTGCAGCTGGCGATTGCTCATGTGCAGTGTGCACAAGCAGTGAAATAAAACCTCTTGCTTCCATTTCTTGGAGTTCAGTCTGATAGGTATCATTTATATGATTATATGCAATAATTGTGGAACCCTTGTCCTCCTCTCCTAAGAATATTCTCCTTTGTTCTTACTGTGTGAGTATTCGGACTGTGTTTAGTTAATTATGTCCAGGTGTAATTATCTGTCTTTTACTATCCATTGGGTTTACTTGCAGATTTATAAGCACATACAAATTATTAAAAATGAGGGAAACCAAGCAGCCTAAGTTTCTTTGGGTCTGGCTTGCTTCATTTAATATAATTTTTTTCCAAATCTTTCCATTTCCTTTACAAATAGGGCATTGACATTCATTCTTCATGATGGAAATATAGAATTCCATTGTGTATATATACCATATTTTCTTGATCCATTCATCCACCGAGTGGCATCTGGACTGATTTCATATCTTGGCAATGGTAAACAATGCAGCAATAAACATGGCTTTGCTGGTGGCTTCAGGGTAGGCTAGTTTGTGACCCAGGAGTGCAATTAGTGGGTCATAGGGAAACTCTATCTGTAGTCTTCTGAGAAACCTCTATACTGCTTTCCAGAGTGGCTAAAGAAGTTTGCATTCCTACAGTGTAGTAGTTGATCCCTTTGGGCCACATCTTAGCCAACATCTGTTATAATATTTTTTCCTAATAATGGCCATTCTAACTGGAGTTAGGTAGAATTTCAATGTTGTTTTTATTGCATTTCTTCTATGGCCAGAGATTTCGAACATCTCTGTCTATTCTTGTCTATTGACCATGCATTTTTTCTTCTTTGAAGAAGTCCCTCTAAAATCTTTAGCCCATTTATAAATTGGGCTACTTCATTTATTTATTTATTTGAGGATTAGTTCTAGACAGGTTTAATTTTTTGAGCTCTGAGTATATTTTATTTTATTTTTGCCAGTCCTGGGCTTGAGCTCAGGGCCTGAGCACTGTCCTTGGACTTTCTCAAGGCTAGAGCTCTACCACTTGGGCCTCAGCACCACTTCCAGCTTTTTTCTATGTATGTGATACCGAGGAATCGAACCCGGGTCTTCGTGCATGCTAGGCAAGCACTTTAACCACTAGGCCAAACTCCCGGCCCCCTGAGTATATTTTAGATATGAGATCCTTGTCTGATACAAGTAGCAAATATATTCCCCCACACCATTCTGTGGGTGTTCTATTTATCTTTCTAGCTATGTCCTTTGCTATGCAAAAACCCTTCAGTTTGATAATTTCCATTTATCTAGTCTTTCTTTGATTTGTTGTGATTTTTGATCTTTTACTTAGGAAATTACAACCTCTGCCAAACACTTGTGATTCCTCTATCCATTCCTATAATATTTCCAGGGTATCTGGTCTTACATTGAGGTCTTTGATTCATTTGAAGTTTATTCTAGTACAGGTTGATATATAAAATCTAACTTCAATTTTCTGCATGAGGTTAGCCAATTCTGAGAGTACCATTTGTTGAAGAGCCTGTTTTCCTTCCATTCTGTGTTTTTGGCTCCTGTATCAAAGATTACGTGGCCATAGGTCTGTAGGTTCATTTCTGTATCTTCTATTCTATTTCACTCGTCTTCAGGCCCATTCTTGTGCCAATACCAAGCTGAATTTTTTTTAATTACTACAGCTTTGTAATAGAGTTTGAAGTTTGGATACCACTTAATTAAAAAAAGAAAAGAACAGGAGGAAAAATAAAATTAGAAAATAAAATGAAGTGAAATTGAAAATTTAAATGAAACAAATTACTTGGATAATGAATTTTAATGATACCATTCAAAGGACCATATTCTGGTGGCTCACACCTGTAATCCTGTCTACTCAGGAGGCATGATCTGATGATGCCAATTTGAAGCCAGCTGGGGCAAAAAAGTCCCTGTGAGACTCTTATCTATAATAGACCACTCAAAAATTGGAACTGGCTCTATGGCTCAAGTGATAAAGTGCTAGCTTTAAGCACAAAGAGGCTCAAAGAAAGCACACAGGCCCTGAATCCAAGGCCCACAACAACTTGTTTATTTCAAAACAAGTTTCCTGGAATTAAAGCATGTGATTTTGGTACTGAAAAGGCTCATCAAATGTCCAGGATAATGAACTCTGATGTACTCAGATTCAGCATCATAAAACCTCAGTAAAGTGAAAGTAAAGAGAATCTTATAGAAGTTTCCAGAAAGAAATACCAATTCACACACAAGGTGTCAGGAAGAGGATGAGTTAGAAATTTTTAGCAGTAGCACAAGTTGCCAGAAGCAATAGAATGATGTCTTTAGATCCTAAAGGGAGTTTTGTTCCAATTGGTAGCAGAATTCATGCCCAGAAAAAAATCAATTGAAGATAGGTGTAAGATAAAAGATGCTTGTAACATATATAAATTTGTCAACCAGGAATTGGGAGCTTATTCTTATCTTAACTATTCAGGAGACAAAAATCTGAAGAAATATGGTTTGAGGAAAGCACAGGTAGAAAAGTTCACTATATTCCATTTCCAAATAACTAGCAAAAAGGACAAGCTGGAGGCATGGTTCAAGTGGTATAATGCCAGCCTAGCAAACAACTATGAGGCTGTGAATTCGAAAGCTAGTGATGTCAAAAACAAAAGCAGATGAGAGGGAAGAAAGGAAGGAGGAAAGGGAAGAAGGAGGAAAGATATATAAATTCCAAACTCCTTGCCTTCTGGTTAAGCTCCTGAAGGGTACTGTGCCTTATCGTGCCTAACATCAACCAACTTTATAATTGATAGGGCATCAGTAGAGTATTTCAATTATGAGGAAAATTAGCTCTAAATTAAATAAATGCCTATCTGTCTGGTCCTGCCTAGCAAAAAAGAAAAAGAAAAAGAAAAGGAAAACACACACACACACACACACACACACACACACACACACACACACCCCACACAGGAAAACTTTGGCTTTCCTGTTTAAACAAAACTTAAGATAACATATATATACATATACACAAAACATTCCACTTGAATGAATAAAATTCCAAAGCCTGTTAGACAATCAAAAATGTATGTGTATGTAAAAATGAATGAAATATAACCCCCCAAAAGAGACTCAATTTAAAATATGGAAGCCTAGACATGACATGGATGATAGAATAAATGGCAAGAGAGGAAAAGAAAGATTATGATTGTGTTTCATATAGTCAGTAACCTAGAAGAAGGATTCATCATATTAAAGAGAAATGAAAAACTACCAAGGGTCAAATAAAACATGTAGATATAATCATTAAAATGATAGAGTTAAAAATCCACTAGATGAGCTTAACATCAGATTAGTCACTGGGAGGAGGAAAAAGATTAGTGATTTGAAAACATAAAATGTCCAAAAGTTATATTTAAAGCATAAAAACATTGGAAAACTGAATACCATGTTAATTAGTTATATGACTATTTCACAAAGGATTAATAATCTTCATGTAAGTAGAATATCTGAAGAAAGGGGGAAATGGTAGGTAATATATAAATATACATATATATTTGAAAAAAACAAGTAAACTTTCTGAATTGCCAAAATTATATGCCTAGAATTAGGCACCAGTAGCTCATGCCTATAATTCTATCTACTCAGGAGACTGATATCAGAGGATTTAAGCTCAAAGCCAGCTAGAGAATGATAAATGTACAAGACTCAGCTTCAATTAACAACCAAAAAGCCAGAAATAGAGCTGTAGCTCAAGTTGGAGAGCATCAATATTGGAGAAGGAGGAGGAGGAGGAGGAGGAGAAAGAAGAGGAAGCAGCAGCAGTAGCAGCTCAGAGAGAGTGGCTAAGCACTGATAGTCAACTGCCAGTCCAAGACACACACACACACACACACACACACACACACAAACACACACACACACTAGCTTAGAAATACAAGAAGCTATTCAGGTACGGTGTCTCATGCCTTTATCCTAGCTATGAAGAAGGCTAATTTCTGGGGATCATGGTTCAAAGCCAGCTTCGGCACTTAAGAACATGAGACTCTAAACTCCAATTAATCACTAAGAAAAAGGAAGTGGGGCTGTGGCTCAAAGGGTAGGGTAGTAGCCTTGAGCTGAAATGCTCAGGGACAGCACCCAGGTCCAGAGTTCAAGCCCCATGACTGACAAAAAAAGAAAGAAAGAGAGAGAAAGGAAGAAAGGAAGGAAGGAAGGAAGGAAGGAAGGAAGGAAGGAAGGAAAAAAGAAAGAAAAAGAAAGAAAGAAAGAAAGAAAGAAAGAAAGAAAGAAAGAAAGAAAGAAAGAGAAAGAAAGAAAGAGAAGAAACCCAGAGACCATCTGGCACAGAAAACATGAGAACTACACTAAAAGACATAAACTACCCAAAACAACTGCGAAAGACAAAAATCTTAAAATAACCAAGAGAGTTAAAGATCCATAAAGCAAAGAAAAATAAGGAGACAACAGATTTTCAACTCAGAAATCAAGGAAGCAACATCTTCACAGTACTAAGAGAAAAGCAAAACCTAAAATGTCAACCTAACACTATATGGCCATTGCAAGCATCCCTTAAATGAAAGCAAAAGAAAAATACATTAGACACACAAAAGCTTAGAAAATCCATTATCCACAGAACTAGAGTATAGTAAATGTTCAAGAATGTTTTTCAGGTGAAAGAAATGTGATTTCAGATAGAAAACTAAATCTAGACAACCAACCGAAGAGCACTGGAAATGAAAATAATGTAGGGAAATATAAAGAAAATTCTTTTGTTTTATATCTCCCCAAAAGATTACTAGTTGTATAAAATAAAATCAATGCCGTAGGTATCTTGCACATATGTAGTGTTATATAGTCTTTGACAGCTAAATTACCATTATTAGAAGGGAATATGGAAAATACAGTGTTATGAGGAGGTGACAGCTTATAGATGTGATAGATTTCCATTGCCATAACTAAATATCTGGCATAGTAAGTTAAGGAAGGGAAGTTTGCATTTCCTGAGTTTTCTGCACATCATGGAGTGAACGAATGGGATTCTATTACATGTTCACAAATATATATAGAGATTTATATACACATATAATGATTTGTAATGTATACTTTCATTGCAGTAGCCAAGAAGCAGAGACAAAGAAGGCTTGTGCTATCTAGCTTTCTCCTATTCTGCATAGGTTCCACACCTACGGAATGTTGACATCCAGATTCAGAGATCCTCCCCCTTCCATAATCCTCTCTGGAAAACTCTCACAGACACCCCTACAGAGGTGCATTACAAATCCAGGGGCTTCTGGATCCATCAAGCTTGCAATCACATATAAACATCCCAGCCACTTGCGTTAAATTCTAAGATAAGCACTCAGTGGATAGGTAGAACCAATTAGCTGGCAGTGAAGATGAAAATGGTATCCTAAGGATGAACTCAGGAAGATGGCAGGGTAAGTACAGAACCTACACAGCTGTCTCTGAGAAACCAGAGTTTTAGAAGCTGACCAATTGGCTGCAACTAGAAAGTCACACTAAGTGATTGTACAGACATAATTCTACCTACTCAAGAAACTGATATCAGAGGATTTGAATTCAAAGCCAGCTACAGGAAGTTAAGTGCATAAAACTCAGCTTCAATTAACAACCAAAAAAGCCAATTGTTCAGAGACCTTTGTTTTCTCCAGTCCTTGGGCTTGAATTCAGGGCTGAGCACTGTCACTAAGCTTCTTTTGCTCGAGGCTAACATTCTACCACTTGAGCCACAGCATCACTTCCTGCTTTTTCTGTGATGTGGTACTACTTTAGGCATGCAAGGCAAGCACTCTACCACTAAGCCACACACTCAGCCCTATACAGAGACTTTTACCAGAAAGCAAAATTACAGGCACTTTATTTAAGAAGATACTTCTGAATCTGGGCAGGGTGACTCACATTTGTAATCCTAGCTACTCAGAAGGCATGCAGTTCAAAGCTAACCCAGGCACTAAAGTCCATGAGATTCTTTTCTCCAATTAACCACCACAGAAAATGGGAAGTGGAGCTGTGGCTCAAGGGGTAGGATGGTACCTTGAGCTGAAGAGCTCAAGGGCCCAGGCCCAGAGTTCAAGTCCCACGACCAAAAAAAAAAAAGAAAAAAGAAAAAAACAGAAAGAACTGAGCACAGTTCAGTGGCACTGGCTACCGCAGAGGCCAGAGATAGCCAAGACAAAGGCACCAGAGACAGACTGCACCCAGCTTGTCAGTCACCTCCAGTGGGAACCAGATGACTAGGAGTAGAAGATCATTGCCTGCTGGCCACAGATGGACTCAGAGAAAACTCGTCACGTAGCATATAATCCGAAACACAAGGGAAAACATGAGTACCCCCACAGAAGCTATGCTTACTCCCACCCAGAGCACAGCTTCTGGAAAGAACTCATCTCCTTCCCACACCACCAAGAAGAATGCTGTCTTTGATATTAGCATAGAGCCAGACAGAGCAACTAGCAGGTAACATGGAACTGACAGTAACTGGCTCCATTTTTCAACAGGGCAAGGGAATCTGACCAGCCAGTCTGCTCCACCCAGGGGACAGTTGCCCCTCCCAAAAGCAGAAGTTCCTCCCAGGAAGGGTTAACTTTACATGGGTAGGCTTTGGGAAGGTGAAGTGGCCTTGCCCTCTTCAGCAAACAAAGACATTCCAGTCAAATAGCTAAACCTGCAGCCTTTCTGTAATTATTTTGTGTGTGTTTGGATCTTCTAAAATCAGTGCAATTACAGAGCTAGGTATTGGGTATTTTTTCTTAAAACTGCATTCTGTGGTGGTACTGCATCTGGTTTCATATCCAATAAGAAGAGAGAGAGAGTGAAAATACCTATCTATGACTGTACTTTCAGAGCTAATACAGAACTGTGGGTTGCTGTTTGTCTTAAAATTGTGTCCTAGTATTGGATTTGCTTTAATTTCCAAATGGGCAAAAGAAGTCATAGAAACATAAGAAAAATTACAAGTCAAGGAACATCAATCCCCCCAACTCAAAATCAACAGACAACAGAGCAGTCAATGAAAGATCTAGAGGATAGTTATCAAAGTTCTCTGCACACCCTACTGGTAAACATGCTGGAAGAAAAGATTGAAAACCTGCACATGACTATGTGTGTGTGATAAGGCTAACCAAAAATTAATAGAGGAATTCATGGAAACAGAAAGTTTGAATGGATTCCAACAGAAAGAAAGGGAGTCCAGGGTAAATACAGCCCACTCAGCAGAAAAATTTAAGAGAGAACCCTGAAAATCAAATTAAGGAAGTAAAGAAGTCCATAAAAGATTCAAAACAAAGCTTCAACAAAGAAATTGAAGCCATTAAAAATGACCAACAAGAAGGCTATGTACAAATTCAATGCAATATTCATCAATATCCCAATAACATTCTTTAACAAAATAGGAAAAGCAATCCAACAATTCATATGAAATAATAGAAAAACCCAGAATAGTGAAAACAATCCTAAACATGGAAAAAAGTGCTTGAAACCCTATTATAAAGCAATAGCTTTTTAAATATAGTTTTATTGTAATTAATAGAAGGGTTACATGATATTTGCCAGATAAATGGTGCCTTAATTCCCACACATTGATACCCTTTCACATGTCATGGTCCCCATTTCCCTTCCCCCCTCCCCCACCCCTCATCTTGTTTTTTTTTTCTTGATGGTGAAATGATTATCAAGGAATTTTATTGTTGTTTTATGTAGATAATGGTATTGCAGTGGTGTTAAGTTTTTTTTATAATTTTTTATTGTAATTAATAAAAGGGTTTTTTTTTAAAAAACAAAAAACAAAACACCTTGGTACTTGCACATGAACAGGCCCAATGGAAAAGAATTGAAGACTCAAAAATCATCCCACAGACCTGTTGCTACCTAATTGTTGATAAGGGAGCCAGAATCTCCAGACGGAAGTAAGGCAGTCTCTTCCACAAGTGTTGCAGGCAGAATTGGCTATACACATATAGAAAACTGAAGTTTGATCTTTATATATCACTCTGTACCAGAATCGACTCCAAATGGATCAAAGATGTTGAAATAGGAGAAGATACCTTGAAAATATTGAAATTAACCCACAAAAATCAGTAGCATTTCTGTATGCCAACAATGAGTAAAGCCAGGAAGAGTGAGGGGAGACACTAGGGCTCCTTGGAAAAGGTTGAAACATTGTAAAGATCCAGACACAAAAAATCACAGAAAGGGGGCCGGGAGTTTGGCATAGTGGTTAAAGTGCTTGGCTAGCATGCACGAAGACCCGGGTTCAATTCCTTGGTACCACATACTTGGAAAAAGCCAGAAGTAGTGCTGAGGTTCAAGTGGTAGAGTTCTAGCCTTGAGAAAAATCCAAGGACAGTGCTCAGGCCCTGAGCTTAAGCCTAGGACTGGCCAAAAAAAAATCACAGAAAGGCTAGACAAAATGGCATAACATAAAACTATAGAGTTTCTGCATATCAAAGGACATGGCTAGCAAAATAAATAGAAAACCCACAGGTTAGAAGAAGATTTTTAACTAGCTATACAACAGACAAGAACTTCATATCAAAAATAAACCTAGAGCTCAAAAAATTGAACCTCACCCCAATAATACCTCAAAGAAACAACTAGGCTAAAGAACTAAAAAGAGATTTCCCTGGAGAGGAAATAAGAATACCCAATAAACACATGATGAAATGTTCAACATCTCTGGCCATAAAATAAATGCAAATGAAAACAATATTGATATTCTATCTCACCCCAGTTAGAATGACCATTATGAAGAAAATAAAAGATATTAGATGCTGGTGGGATATGGCCAAAGGGAATGCTACTACACTCTTGATGGGAATGTAACCTGGTTTGACCACACTGGAAAGAAGTATGGAAGTTCCTCAAAAGGCTAAACATAGAACTCCCCTATGACCCAGCAATCCCACTCTTGGGTATTTACCCAAATGATCACAAAGAAGGCCACACTAAAGCTACCAGCACAACTATGTTCACTGCAGCACTAGTTACCATGGCTAAGATATGGAATCAAGCAAGATGACCTTCAGTAGATGAATGGATCAAGAAAATGTATATATACCCAATGAGATTCTATGCTTCTGTCAGAAAGAATGACAATGCCCCATTCATAAGGAAATGGAAAGATATGGAACAAAACATATTAAATGAAGTCAAACCCAAGGAAACATAGGCTGCATGGTTTTCCTCATCTGTAATAATTGATACATGTATAGTATATTCCTAGCAGAGGACCACAGTACTTCAATACCTATGTTCCTATGACCATATAAAATGACGCTAATCAAAATAAACTCCAAGATATAAAAACCAGAGGGTATTTTTTTTGTTTTTGTTTTGATGTACTGCGTAGTTATTTCTTCTCTCTTTTGCTTTTTCCCCTTTGGTTTATCTATTCTTGTCACTGTTTTTGGTTTTGTACCCTCTTTTTTATATGCACATATATCTGATTTGTGGAAGGGAAAGGAAAATTACAAAATTGTGAAACAAAGGACAAAAGGTGAACTAATGCAACAGCGATACTCAAAAAACACTACATTGGAAATAATCTTTACATTATAGGGGGAAGAGGAGTCAGAGGTGGGAGAGGAGTACAAAAAGCATGGAAAGTGAGACAAAATGAAGGAGGGGGGTAACAATGTTTGAGAAGAAATATACTCTTGCCAGGTGTGGTGGCTCTCACCTGTAATCCTAGCTACTCAGGAGACAGATCTGAGGATCGACATTCAAAGCCAGCCCAAGTACTTAAGTCCATGAAACACTTATCTCCAATTACCCACTAGAAAAACCAGATGTGACACTATGACTCAAGGAGTACGGCAGTAGCCTTGAGCTAAAGAGCTCAGAGACAGCACCCAGACTCTTGAGTCCAAGTTCCACAACTGACAATAACAACAACAGAAAAGAAGAGTTTAAGAGAAGAATGGGTACTAATTATTATGATTACAATGATGGATTCTGGGTGTATCTTTTGGTATACTGGATATTGCTGCCTTTGTTTTGGGGAAAAATTGGCATTATCATCTCTCCTCTCCTCCAGAAGCATCTTCTCATGTCCTTTATTGCCAAATACATTAATGGTCTCTCCCTCCACAGTAGAGAGGTGGTAACGCGTACTCATAGGACCTTGGCAGTTTATCTTGATATCTTAAGTTTTACTGAATTTTATAAATGCCATTTCTTTCATCCTGTTTATGTAATTATGCTTTCATATCTATCATGTCAACTGTGAACACTTATGTCTAATGAGCTTTTTGTTTTCAAAGCCATTATTGGATTTCATTGATGATTGCTACACAATACAATTATTAGCCAAACAACTTAGGAAAATGTGGACGCTTAACCTTTGCTATTGTATAATACCAAAGTAAAACAACACATTTTTCCTCCCAGGCCTTCTCCTCAAATTCTTGGATCACAATTGTTGTATTACTGGGTCTTAGTCTATATCAATAAGTCACCTGCCTTCCACTCACTCCTTCCCGTAGATATTTACAGAAGAGGTCTACGAGTCTAAAGAAGAAAGTTGTCCCATCTGTATTTCTTTTTCTTTTTCTTTCTTTCTTTCTTTCTTTCTTTCTTTCTTTCTTTCTTTCTTTCTTTCTTTCTTTCTTTCTTTCTTTCTGTTTCTGTCTGTCTGTCTTTTTTGTCAGTAGTGGGGTTGAACTCTGGGCCTGGGTACTGTCCCTGAGCTCTTTTGCTCAAGGCTAGTGCTCTAAAACTTAGTACCACAGCACCAGTTCTGGTTTTCTAGCAGTTACTTGGGGATAGTAATCTTAGACTTTCCTGCCTGGATGGGCTTTGGTCCAGGATTCTCAGATTTCAGCCTCTTCAGTAGCTAGGATTACAAGAATTCCTTTCCCTCATACTGCATGAACTTAAGATTTACCAGAAAAGTACAATACTATCACAGAAATCAGGAGCAAGAAAAGGTATTGGTACAAGATATATTGCATGAAAGTCTTAAAATCAGTCAAGAAATAAAGATACATCTAACCTCCTGGACCACTGAACATTTGTTATAGAGCCTGTAGAAGAAATGGAGTGATTGTCAACAAGGTGATACTCAGTATAAAGTCCTCCTGCTGCTTTCCCCAGCCTATCTATTGAGACAGGAGGAGATATGTGGTGACAAAAAAATCCATATACAGCTCATTTGTAAGAGTCACCAGTGGATTATCAGTAGCCCCAAAACTCTAAATTCATGAGAATAGTTGCCCTAAATCTAACTTTTACTGTTCTCGTGGCACAATTCCACAAACCACACATCATGGCAACTGCTTTCCAGATGGCTTCACCTGAACCTGAATGTGGCTGTGAGTCTAGGATAGCCCCCCAAGTACAAACATCAGGCAAGATCTCTGGTAGAACATCTGGATGACCCTGCATATTTGATAAAAAGCCAGCAAGTGCTCTCAAAGGAATAAACAGGTACTGTTGCTACAGGTGTGCCAGTGGTATGTACACACACACACACACACACACACACACACACACACACACTACCACCACCAACATAACAACTTTGCCAAGTGTGAACCTTACCAAACTCAGAGCTTGGGTAGAATTTAGACAATTTCAATTTCAATTTAGACAATTTAGACACATTTCCAGTGACTGAGACCCACATGAAACATCAGGCAGATTCTGGAGGCCCTCCCAATACTGTCTTGTCACAGTACCAGAGAGGAACAAAGACAATTTTACAAAATGCATTATAAAGCATTGGGAACTCTGAAGTCTACAACCACTCCCTTTGGAAGTAAGGAGTGGAAGCCACCACTGTCCTTCCTTCCCTGCCTGAGTGAGAGTGACACAGAGCAGAGACCCCAGGCAACCTTTAGCGGGGATAGAATATCTGAGAGAAGAACCATTATTGTTTTTAGCCACTGAGATTCATCATTATTGTTGCCACAGCAACAGCTCATCCTGATTGATGCAGTGGGTGACAGCTGTGCACTAGCACAGAGCCGACAGAGCAGATGGAAGCAAGGTAATATAACAGGAAGGACTGGGGGTGGGGTGCCAGCACCAATATGCCTTCTGATGCCTACCATTCTACTAAGTACCTTTCAATTAATAATGTTTGGGTGAGTCTAGCTCAGACCCCTTTATTTTCTGATATTACTTGACAGGACTATAAGACAATGTGTGTGGGATGTTTTTCCCATTAAAACCTTAATATCAAGCCAGGCCCGGTGGCTTATGCCTGTAATCCTGGCTACTCAGGAAGCTGAGATTTTAGGATCAAAGTGCAAAGCCAGCCAGGACACAAAAGGACCTGAGACTTTTATCTCCAACTAAGGGAAGTGGGGGGCTTGGCTCAAGGGTAGGGTGATAGCCATGAGCTGTAGAGCTCACGGACAGCACCCGGGCCCAGGAGTAGGGAGCCTTGAGCTAAAGAGCTTAAGAACAGCACCCTGGCGCCAACTTTAAGCCTCATGAATCACAAAAAACAAACAAACAAACAAAAAACCTTAATATCACTCTTCACTGAAGTGGTCTGCTCTTACCCTAAAATCCAGACATGGGCTAGAGTAAACTAAAAAAGCAGATTGTTGACCAATCCTCTTGAGCACAACGCAGGTTAGGCCCATCATTTTATTTTGCCTTCCTACAGTTCTAAAACACTCCTTCACAACCCAATCCCCCACCATCCCTTTCTCCTTCACCACTGTGGCAGGAGCTCCTTTTATCTAATCCAACAGACACAGAAGACTGTGAATGAACCAGAGACCCCCACTGAGTTGATCTCCTAGAGACCATCCCCTAGCAGGAGTAGTAAAGTTTTCATAAGCAGCTTGCCCCTCAATATTCTATTAACTGTCCTTCTCAACCATTTAAATATTGCTTTAATAAAATAAAATGTTCAAGGAAAAGGAGAGTTTAATTTCATTCATTCATTACTGGAATTTTCTTCCTTCTCAAGTTTACTACAAATGTGCTCACAAATCGAATGTGTAAAGCAATGGGGGTGACAGGGCACTTTAACACCAATCATGGTTAAAGTCATGCCTAAGAACCTAGGAACATTGTCCCAAGATACATGACAGGGCTCAGGATTGGGGGAAGGCTAACAATTCTAAGGTACATTAGGATTTATATGTTATGCTCCCTAGACATACAATGCAACCATCTCCTTTAGCATCTTGATCCCACTGCTATTTGGCAGTGTGGGCATACACCAAGCCCCTAATGCCCACTCCTGGCCTTTGTTACTGTCATTTCTTAGACTACAAACAAATAAACAAATAAATGAAAACTCCTACTGCCATGCTTCTTTAACAGCCCCAAAAGCCTGTGATAAAATTACTGGAAGGTGAGAGAGAGAGAGAGAGAGAGAGAGAGAGAGAGAGAGAGAGAGAGAGAGAGAGAGAGAGAGAGAGAGAGAGAGAGAGAGGGTTGATATGACTTTGATTATACACAATAGAGCCTGAATGAAGGTCAGGAATAATAGAGGTTTTAGGGATTATCCTGAATATCCACCTGGGTGCCAAAGGTTTATACCTGTAATCCTAGCTGCTAAGGAATCTGAAATCTGAGGATCACAGTTCAAAGCCAGCCCAGGCAGGAAAGCCCATGGGACTCTTATCTGCAATTAACCACTAAAACAACAATAACAAAAAAAATCCAGAAGTAGATTCTTGTGGATCAAGTAATAGAGTGCTAGACTTAAGCAAAATAGCTCAGGGACAGTGGGTAGAACCTGAGCTCAAACCTCAGGACCAACACACACACACACACACACACACACACACACACACACACACAGCAGCATTTCCAACACAACAGTTTCCATAGACAGCACTCGTGTACAAACTTATTCTCCATTGTTGATTAAAATTATTCTATCATTATCTTTAAGACATGAGCTGAGAAACGATATCTGCCAGCATATGGAGATATGTGAGGAAACCATGTGTGTGTGTCTCTCTGTGTGTGTCTGTGTGTGTGTGTGTATTACAAGAGATTCACTAGATTATCTTACACAATCAGAGACTGTAGGGTCCAATACAGGCTTCTAAACATTGAAGAGCCAGAGAACCTGGTAATTGCTCAATCCACAAAGCTGGAGTACTTAGAGGAAGGGGACCCAGTGATATATTCCCTATGTGAAGCAGAAGCCTAGGAGTTTCCTGGAAAATCACTAGGGTAAATTTGCATTTGAAGGCTAAAGAAACTGGGGTCTGATATCCACAAGCAATAACAGTATCAAAAAGATGAACTCACTCAAATAAAACGGCTTTTGTACACACAAGCTGGCTTTCTCCTTCTCTTCCACTTTTATTATGTGTGGACTTCCAGCACATTCAATGGCATCATCACTTGCACGGTGGTCTTTCTCATTCATTTGTCCTCATATATGTCAATCATCTCCGAAAACATGCTCACAGACATTTACCCACAAGTATACCTTAGTAATTTCTTAGTCATCTCTCAATTTAGTCAAGGTGACAACTCAAATTAACCATAATAGCCTGGACAATGAAATACAAAGAAATTTGTAATCAATACCCTCCAAAAGAGAATAAATTAATAAACAAAATGCTTAAGATAGAGAAACATAAAATTCACATGTATATATACAATTTAGGGAATCTGGTAAATGAAGTAAACAACTGTTTGTTTTTCCAGTTTTCCAGTGCAATCAAGTCTTAGTAGAACTTTCTTGAACTCTTTCTTCTACAGTGGCATAAAGCATGAATCCCAAGTGTTCAGCCAACATTGTAATGGATCAGAGAATTTAATAGGGGCATCTGATAAGCGATATCAGCAGCTACTGTCCCATTGTCTCTTATTTACTTTTCTGGATCGAAACGCCATTTTTGTGGCTGCAAACTGCAGAGCCCAACAATGCAAAACGTGCCTGCAAAGTGAAATAAAATGAGGTTTATTCAGGGACTTCTAAGCCCAATTTTCTATAATGAAGCTCTCATTTCTGCCTCTCCCTGGCCTCAGTGCTGACGTGGGAACATGACCGCCAAAGCTATGCTTTCTCTCTGCATTTAGTGCTAGCATTAGGTACAGACATGTTCCCCTCAAGTCTGACACTTGCAGGCTGCCTGCGTTTCCCAGTGAATGGCTCAAAGAAAGAACATTTTGCAAATTACTACTCTGTGGGTCACAATTGTCAATTCGTTCTTAAAAACAACTGCAGTACCCCATTTTGAAAATGACTATTGTTATATAGCACCGTAAGGAAAAGACCAACATTATTGAATCCAGCCATCAAGAGCAATTTAGACCCATTTCATACCTGCCATATTTATCCCCAATTCTTGGAGGAGCTATGGTAGGTGAGTATTTAATATCCATCATGATGAGGACTGTCAAGCTGGCTAGGCATTCTTAATGGATCTGTTTCCAGAGTCCTGGGATGAATGGAGAACTTCAAGTGCAACTCCTGTCTTTGACACATGTCAAAAATTATGTGTCACAAAGCTGGGCCCGATTTGCACCACATGCAAATGCATACGATTACTCTGCATCACAGACGGGGCTGGGGTGACATCCCGTGTTTTCACTGGAGCAGAGAGTGTATGGGATTATCCTGGTGATATAAAGAATAGAATGTCCAGTGCAACAGACTGGGAGAAACATGAGAAATATGCAAAGTACCCTCCACTGGGTACAGACAAGACTGGCAGAGATGTCCCCTCGAGAGTTACCAGAGACTAAAATTAGTCCTCCAATCATGTTCATCTACGAAGATAAAACATGCTTGTTAGCAAGCCCCTTGCAGATATGTGAGGGAAACCCTAATTTAGTGTTAAGGAGAACACTAGGGTATTGGTGGCCATGGAAAGTCAGCTGTCGACTGGCTTATATCTGATAGCTTTACTTACATGCCTGCCAATTCAGCTGAGGTGCTTGAGTACTTCCACATGGACTTACCACAAACTGGTTCTTGAGTGGGCATGGTACGATGCACACTAGCTGTCAAGGATCTGCTCATACCACATTTGCTGGTGTTGCACTGGCCAAGGCAAAGCCACTGGGCTGACCTAAAGACAATGTCAGGGTTGCAAGGATATGGAAACCATTTGCGTAATCACCTGCCAGAGACTGCCTGCTGGCTCATCTTCCACTAACTTGGAAACCCCCTAGGAATAACTTTTCTCCTTAGCTCCCAACACTTGACTTGTCGTCAGGCTGATTGAGGACAGGCAGAGTTTCTGCAAGTAACCTGAAGTTAGCGAGCTGCAAGAAAATGCTCTCAAGAATGACCATGTCCTGAGTCCTCTGTCACAGCATTTTGGTTAACTGTTAGGCCTGAGGAGAATCATCCCCATGGTACTCGACCAGGGTTGCCTCCAGTAGCCTCAGACAGCGTCTTGCTACCAATTTCATGTCTGAAAAGATTCTTCCTCTGTCTCCAGGTAATAATACCACCACTACTGAGCTTACAGGATAAATGGTCCATCTCCCACAGTCAGTAGCAATTATTCCACAGGCAAGCCTGGTAGAATAGATATCGGGAACTGAGGTTCAAACAACAGCACAAAGCCACAAAGCTGAGGATCCCAAAGTTTGTCTCCCTCCATATCCTATGTTCTAGAGGACACACCCTAGCCAGTGAAAGGCCACTCTAAGTGGAAATATCCATCCAAGCTCCAGGAATGCTAGATGTTCCATCCCTTGACCCGCCTTGCATTAGTGCAAGATGGATGTCCATGATAACAAAACACTTAAACTCTTGTCCTTGGTCAGACGCTAGTAGCTTGCTTGTTATTCTAGCTACTCAGAAAGCTGAGCTCTGATCATCACAGTTCTAAGCCAGCCTTGACTCTTATCTCCAATGACCTAACCAAACAAAGCCAAAATGGAGAAATGGCTCAAGTAGTAGAGCACCAGCCTTGAAAAAAAAAGTTTCGCTTAGTGGTAGAATGCTTGCCTAGCATTCACAAAGACCTTGGTTCAATTCCTCAGTACCACACTCATAGAAAAGCCAGAAATGGTGCTGTGGCGCTACTGGTAGAGCCTTGATAAAACCAAGGACAGTGCTCAGATCCTGAGTTCAGTCCCCAGACTAGCAAAATAAAAGAACAATAAAGGCTCAAGTTTCACATCTCAATATTGGAACCAAAAGAAAAAAAATAAATAAATAAAATCCTTGGCTTCAGAGTAAGCACGTTGTAGGTCTGAATCTTGTCTCTGTCTGGTCTCTTCTTGATGACCTTTAGCAGTTTTCTCATCTGTAAAATGGGGATCTTGAGGTAAGATGACAAAAAGTGATTAAACCTGGTGCTAGGCATGGAAAATTAGTCTACAAATGCTCACGATTATGATTATTACAGGCTAGGTTGTATTATTCCTCAAGAGCAGATGAACAGTGTCTTATCCCAGGACATAGATGAGCACAGCAAAATCAATACCACAGAACTGGTGTAGAGCAATAGTATGAATGGAGATGCTGGCAAGAGCTCCTTCCTGCAGCATGGCACTGCCCACAGCAAGACCCTGCCTGTCCTGAATGCACTTCCCTTTCAACAACCAGCATGGCAGGCCCCCTACTGACACGTAAATATGATCCTGGGAGCTGTGGGCTTGACCTGGGAGTTGGAAATGTTGCTAGAAGGCAGAAATGGTCAGAGGGGATCTGGAGAGATCTACTCAAAGGCTTCTGGAGTTCAAAGCCAACTCCAGTAGAGACACAGTTAGGATCTGGACTTAAGCTTGAGGAATAGATCATATCTTGGGCAGAGACATTTTCCAGGGAAAGACAATTTCAAAGCAAAGGCTATCCACTCACCTGGCAGTAGAGACCAGAAATAAGCTAGAACCAAAAAACAATCTTGAAAAGGAGTCCCAAGGGATTGAGCAGCCTTTGACTTTTGCCTGGCATAGGTCTGCATTTTCCCAGAAGGCTGTTTGTTCACTGTGAGGGCTTGGTTGTGAAGGCCTAGAGAGAAATGGTCTCAGAACTGAAAATGCATCAAGGAAATGGGGCCCATTCTCTCCTTCACTGAGAAGTTTCACAGAACTTTGAACTCTTTACAGGTGGGGTCCATGTAGCTCAGCTAAACTAGAATAATGCCTTTCCTTTCATCTTCCATGTGAGGAAATTTGGACTTTCTGCAGCAAATGCTAGCTGTGCAAAGTGGTGTGTGTGTATGTGTGTGTGTGTGCGTGTGTGTGTGTGTGTGTGTGTGTGTAAAATAATAGATAAATAAACAGGATTCAACATGGCACTTTCAAAAATGTATCTTCCCCTTTACCTACTCTGATTCTTCTTTGTCCCTCCCTCTGTACTTCAATTTCCATTAATCCTATTTAATTAGTGATCCTTTCTGATGCTTTAGTTTAGCCTTGAAGGTATGATTCCAGATGCTGTCCTGTCTCTCCTTAGAATCATTGTGGTGGGTAGACACTGAAGCAGAGTGTCTCTGTGGGCTCAGCCTCCCTGTGTAAATAGCTTCTTGTCAGGATGGATCTCTCACTGTCCATAGGTTCTGCTTTCTTCTCAGGCAGAATCCACTCAATGGTGCTTTGTCCAAGCCCTATCTTCTTTATCCTTTCCTTTGGTCATTTGATTGACAATGCTGCCATGTGTGATAGGAAATGGAGTTTGCCAAGGAGGAATCCCGCCTCCCCCCCACACACACCCTTTATATTGCTCTCAAGGTGTGATGAGAAAAACCTGTCTTGGTAGTTTCTCTACCTGCAGGACATGCTAATCATAAATGACTGCCAGAGACTGGAGCTCTGGAATGTCATTCCGACATTGTCCCTGGAGAGGGGGAGGAGAAGAAATCAGGGCAACCTCTAAAGACAGCCAGCCCTCACAAATGCAGAGGGGCCAAACTTGCCTCTTTCATGAATGGGGCTGGATTTGGAGGCATGCCAAGCTGGGCTTCAAGACCAAGCTGTATGTAACCTTTGGTGATCCATCTTTCAGCTCTGAGCCTAGTTTCTTTGTCAACAAAATAGAGATTTTTTTTAAAGCACCATCCCCCCCACCCAGGAATGAGGAAGATGAAAGAAGATAACCTAGATAAATTATCTTTCCAGCAGTCCATACCCAATAAGGTTTCCTCTCTCCTTCTGGCACTCCCTACCCTGATCCTATGGCCATGGAAACAAATCCTTCCTTTTTCCTACTGAAAGGTGCCATGGAACTTGAATTTTAAGCAGTAATTTCAGCCCATGCCAGCCAGTATTTCACTGCTTTAGCTATTCATCTGGTTCCACATGGATTACCCATCCACCCATTCTCCTTTCCAATATTTAGCAGAATATTCCTCTCTCATACAGGTTGTTTATATAGAGCCCCACAAGGGTATCTTTCCTCTCTTAGCCTTCCTAAGCCACAAACTGAAAAGAACTATTGCTTTCTTCACTTTTCATGACCACCTCTGGATGTACAAGTCACTTAGCACCGGCAGAAATAATGAATTCTTCCCTTTGCTGCAGAGGTTATCCACTACAGGCCATTAAAAAGATACTCATTTTTAAAATATACTTGACAGCCTAGAAGATATATTTGATAGATCAGAAAACTGAGCCCATTATATGACATTTAGAATATATAGTGTGATGATATACTTCTAAAATGTGCAATATACCTTATGAATTTATATCGCATGGGTGGCACTTCGTTATTTGTATTATTTTCCCACTGTGAATTCAAAGTTTCTAGATGATTTCCCTGTTTGAGCTTTCCCTATTACTTAGGCCCCCAGCCAAGCAGGAAAAAAATTAAAAAGACATAAATGCAGAGTTCAAGGTTGTTGATTTTGCACCAAATACTAGAACTCCCAGAGAATGCACAGAACAGCGAGGGGTCTCAGTTCAGCAGGCATATTTACACACATTCTCAATCTCTCTCAATCTCTCTCTCTCTCTCAATCTCTCTCTCTCTCTCTCTCTCTCTCTCTCTCTCTCTCTCTCTCTCTCTCTCTCTCTCTCTGTGTGAGTGTGTGTGTGTGTGTGTGTGTGTGCCTTCCTCTCTCCTCTCTCTTCTGTCTCTGTCTTCCTGTCTTTCTCTCTCTGTCTTTGTCTCTATCTCTCTGCTCTCTCTGTCTCTCTCTGTCTATGTCTCTATCTTCCTATCTCTGTCTCTGACTTTGTCTCTCTGTCTCTGTCTCTCTGTCTCTGTCTCTCTCTCTGTGTCTCTGTCTGTCTGTCTGTCTGTCTGTCTGTCTGTCTGTCTGTCTGTCTCTCTCTCTCTCTCTCTCTCTCTCTCTCTCTCTCTCTCTCTCTCTCACACACACACACACACACACACACACACACACACACACACACACCATAGTTATAGGGGCAAATGGGAGATTATCTCCACATTACAAAGTTGAAAGCAAGAATTCTAGAGCAATGGAGCCTCCTCTTACAGTCAAGCAGCTAAGGGAGGCCATAGCCCCAGCCTGTATTTCTGAATGTTATCACCTTGTTGCCTTCAAGGATGAACTTGAGGTCTGAAGGTCACTGTGTTGGGAAGGTAGTAATTGTGGAAGAAGACTCAAGTTTCAGTAGAAGAGCACGTGCAGGAACTTCATTCCAGAGCTCTGTGCTACACCCCCCAGAGCCTTCCTCATCTGACCTCAGTTCTCTTGCCATACCTCCTCTCTCCCTCACATCCATTATGTACAGACACAGCCTTGCTATTTGGAGAAATGCTCTCCAAAACCCATCAACTAAGCTTTCTCCAGTACCATGTCTTCCTTTTGAAAGGTTTTGTTTTCTCTTCCTCTGTGGATTCTGCCTGCCATCCTCAAACTTCCTTTAGGTCTTTGCTAAACCCATCATCTGCCTGACTAACATGGCCTCTCATCCTATTCCTGCTGTCAGTACTTACTCTTCGCGACTCTTTCCATGTGTCATAACCCAGGACTCCCACTCACCAGTCTTAAGACAAGGTTATTCTGCAATCCAAGGGGCACAGACCAACCAGAGGCCACATCATCAAAAAGCATATATAAGTTAATAGAATAAGCCGTGGAGCCAGAAAACACTACTTTGTTTGAGTTTCTCTGGGGTTTTTTTGTTTGCTTGTTTTTGTGGCTGTCATGGGGCTTGAACTCAGGGCTTTAGGTGCTGTCCCTGGGCTTTTTGCTCAAGGCTAGTATTACCACATTTGGTGATTCGCTAGGGATAAAAATATGACAGATGCTCCTGCCCAGGCTGGCTTTCATTTGCAATCCTCAGGCCTCAGCCTTCTGAGTAGCTATGATGACAGGTTTGAGTCACCCCACAAGTTTCTCTGCTTTGTGTCTGTGGTTCAGAGTCATTCTCCACAGCTGCCCAAAGAATGGAGATTTTTGAGACCTTTCTTCCTTAGCTGTCGCAAAGACTTTTCCTATCATAATATAGGTACCAGAAGCAGAAGAGGTCTAATGAAGTGAGTATAACTTTCTGACTGTCCTGTGGCTAGAGGGAGCAGCCTGCTGAAAATGAACTCGAGCACCAGGTTCAGAGCTGAGTCTAGGGTTTGCCTCCAGCAGTTCACCTCCTTTTGGCTTTCTGTGTCTTCAACCCACTTCACTTCACCCTTTTGTTCCCCACACAAACCTGTGTTGTTAGGGTTCCAGGATACCAGTGGGATCCCTTGGCTGACTAATTTGTACCAAATGAGCTATGATGAGTGGCAATTGGGTGGATACCGAGAATGTCATGGGAACATAATGACAGAGAAAATAAAGTTTTAGTGGGGTCCCTGAGACTTGCCTAGAACGTTTCTGGTTGTGTAGAATCAAGCTTGGTACTTAAACTCTTCTCAAGAAATGTATGCTCCATAACTGCAGTGATTAACACCAAGAGGCTTTAGACAGGACACGATCACTTCCCTCATGTCTTTCTTCTTCCTTCCACTGGAGCTCCTGCATTACTCCTGTAACTTAGCCAACACATCATCATGCCCACCTTCACTCTTGTATTAATCTTCTCAATTAGATTTGGCTAGACTGGCTTTCATCTATAAGTATATTCTGTAAACCTATAGCCTGGACTTACTCAAAGTCCCTCATTTTCCCCAGCCATTGCCTCCTGTAGCATTGAGATTTCAGTAACATGAGCCTCTCCTACTCACTCCTCTCCACCAGCAGGACTGAGTCCATGCCCTTCAAATTCCATGATCAGACAACTTACTCCAAAGCTCAATACTAAGCCAGGTGCTGGTGGTTCAAGCCTATAATCCTAGCTATTCAAGAGGCTGAGATTTGAGAACTGCAGTTCAAAGCCAGCCTGGGCAAGAGACCATGAAACTCTCATCTCTAAACCTCCCACAAAAAACTGAAAGTGGCCCTCGCTATGGTGCTAGCCTTGAACAACATTTTTATGGGGCTTGAACTCAGGGCCTAGGACATGTTAAACCACAATCCCCTTGTACAACAACAACAATAACAAAAAGTTCAGTTACTGCCACCCCCTCCATACTAACTTTCATGTCCTGCAAATATAGTCCATCTTTAAATCCAGCATATCAGTGCCAACTCTCATATCTGAAACATCTATACCTGTGAGGCCAAAGCCAAAGCTACAAAAATATTGACCTCACCATGAGTCCTCGGAAGCACTGCTAGCCCCAGGGTTCGGCACTGTAAGAGTGTTCCCAGGCTCCAAGCTGCTTCCACCAGGTCCTGACCATCTACTTGGTTTCCTGCCAACAAACATGTGGCCATAGTTTTCACACCAGGCCCTACACAGGGGACTTTAGAAGCCCAAATATAATGAGGCTCAACTTTTGGCCACAAACTGATTCAGTTGTTATTTTCTGCTGGCTCCAACAATTCACTGACTTCCAGGGATGACACGGATCAAAATGCATCATACCCACAAATTGACATGTTGAAACGGAAACTCTTATGCGAGATCATTTGAAGATGAGTAAAAAAGAAATTATAGCCAGGCGTGGTGGCTCATGCCTGTAACCCTACATACTCAGGAGACTGAGATCTGTGGATCAGAGTTCAAAGCCAGCTCTAGGGAAGAAAGTCCATGAGACTTATCTCCAATTATCACCAAAAAGGTGGAAAGTGGAACTCTGACTCAAGTGGTAGAGTACTGTCTTGGAGTAAAAAGAAGCTCAAGAGCAGTACCCAGTCCCCTCACTCAAGCCCCAGAACCAGCCAAAGAAGAAGAGAAAGAAAGAGGAGAAGGAGGAAGAGGAAGAGGAGGAAGAGGAGGAGGACGAAGGGGAGGAAACATATTTTATTTTATTTATTTTTTTATTTTCTTTTTGCATTTTTTATTGTAATTAGTAAAAATAATTAGTAATTAGTAATTAGTAAAAATAATTGAGATTGGTTATTCATGGATACTATAAAAATTGCACTGTTTCACAGTTTGACAATCGCCTATTTTGTAAGTCCTGCCCTTTCAACAAAAGTTCTTAATCTTCCCTACCAAATCACAACTGCTTATTATCAGAGAACTGGTATCTGACTTTGATCCCATAAGATCAGTAAGAGCCTTGATGGCACTTGTAGGATCTAGGACACCCACTTTGAATGCTTTTGGCCTTGAAGCTGTCCCTGAGTTATTTATCTTTATGTTTTTTTTTCTTCATGGCTATTGCTCTACCACTTGAACTACAGTTCCACTTCCTTGGGCACCATGGAATAAAATGGGAATAAGATCATAGGTATCATGATCATGGGTTTTTACAACAGCTGCTTCCTCACCAGAACCAGTGTGGTTCTGGGCAACATTACTGAAAGCTTAGCTTCAGACCTTTGATCTGCACCTTTTCAATGAGCCCATAAGTTTCCTAAAATCAGAGCAAAAGCTTCCCACTGTGTACAACTCAGAATCTTAACTGAGAGTGATTGGGGGCTGACCTTCATTTCTCCAGCGCTTATTGCAATGAAGAAGAGTCATTTACCTGATTCCCAGGACTTCTACTGCTTCTGTGGCCTCCTCTTGGCAATCTCAGATGGAAAGAATCCAGCCCTCTTGCCAATGTCACCATCCTACCTGGAAAGTGGCAGAGTTTTATGTTGAGAATGCTGAGAATCCTAGGAAGTTTTTGTTAATTCCTTTCCTGGGCTCTGTGTATGTATGTGTGTGTGTGTGTGTGTGTGTGTGTGTGTGTGTGTGTGTGTGTGTGTGTGTGTGTGTCTCCCTACTAGACCTGAATTCAGGGCCTGGGCTGTGTTTATGAGCTTTTTCATTCAAGGTTTAATCATGCTACATAGAATGGTGCATAATTTAAAACCTATGCATTCTTTAACTCTGAGATTTTTCATTTACAGCTTTTGGAGGATAGCTGACTTTGGATAAATGGAATACTGTTTTGCAATGAACTCCTGTGGGATCTTTTGCAATTTAATGGCTTCTCTTGTTCCATCCTCATACAGTAAATTAAGGCCACCAAATCTGGGAGGCAAGACAAACCTTGGCCACAACGTTCTGAGTGAGCCTTAATGTTTAAAATGGACCACTTTGGGTGCCTGAATTTTCTAGTTGGCTGTTGTCTCTTTAATTCTTATTTTATATCTAGCTTGTTAATAGAATATTTATTGATTGGAGGGAAAAAAAGACTGTGATCACATTTCTTTTCAGAACCTTTTAATTTCTTAGGTAGACAGCCTAATAGTTCTTTACCTGAAGACTCTGGCCAAATTTTTGCCATTTGGAAAGGTGCCATAAGTAAAAACAATAAGTCAGTATGCAAAGTAGGGGAAACCAAGCATTCCTGCAAGTAATTTCTTTAAAAAATGTTTCCAATTTATCTATAATTTTGTAGCCCATTAGATTTTTTTACTTATTATGTCAGTTTTTACATTTAATGGTCTAAAGGGAAATTATCCTTTCCACTGGATTTTTTTTGGTGGCATTATTTAACAAGTGTGTAGGTTATTCACTTAAAACTTAAAAAAAATCTGGTATATAGATGTATTTTTTTCCTTTCTTCTTTCTAATTTTATTGATTTATGTCTTTTGTCTTTTGCCTTGATTAGTTCAACAGGTATTTGTCTCTTGAATTCCTCTTCCCAGAGAACCAGGTTTTGTTTTGTATTTTAATGTTCCCTGTTTTGTTTGTCTGTGTTTACATTGTTTTCTGTTGTTTTACCTTTTTTCTTTAGATTTAAAGTGAGATATCTATCTTTTTTGCTTTCATAATTTTATATTCTAGAGCCATCTAATATTATGTCAGTACTGGGGCTTGCACTCAGGGCCTGGGAACTGTCCTTGTGCTTTATCAAGGTGAGCGCTCTATCACTTAAGCCACAGCACCACTTGCAGCTTCTTCTGTGTATGTAGTACCAAGGAATTGAACCAAGGGCTTCATGCATACTAAGCAAGCACTCTACCCCTAGGCCACACTCCCAGTGCCCATCTAATGTTTCAACTAAACAAAACATATCTGCTATTCTAGCATACCCTAGAGTAATTATGTTAAACTATGTTGTAACTTTATTATTTACCTGAGTATGATTTTTATTATTATCACAAAATAGCCACAGATTTTTTTTTCTTTTTGGTAAATAGAATTTTAACTGTTCAGAGAAGTTACACTTTTGGGTTCCTCCTCTAAGGGTATCCTTTGTGAGTACTAGAGTCCTGTATAGTTTATCATGTTCAGTTATATTTTAGATCTGGCTTCTACATATAAGAAAAAAACATAAATAATTTGACCCTCTAAGCTTAACATACCTCACTTAGTATGGTTTATTCTAGGTCCATCTATTTCCCTGCAAATGACATAATCTTACTATTTTTAATAAATGAATAAAATTCCATTGTCTGTATGTGCATATATGTATATACATACATACATACATACATACATACATACATACATACATACATTTAGAGAGAGAGAAGGAGAGAGATTGTATTTTATTTATCCATTCATCTGTTGATGGGCATCTGGGCTGTTTCCATAATTTGGCTACTGTGATTAGTGTGGCAAGGTTAATGAGTGTTTTTTTTTGTCTTTACCATAGCCTTACTTGTTATGTTCTGGGTAGGTGGCCAGGAGTGGTATAGCCATGTCAGAATTGGAGATAAGAGTCTCATGTTCTTTAGTGCCATGGTGGCTTTGAACCTTGCTCCTCAGATCTCAGGCTCCTGAGTAGCTGGGATTATAGGCATGAGCCAAGATGCCTGGCTTTGATGTTTAGTTTTTGTGAGGAAATTCCAATCCAAATTTAATTCCCACTAAAATAATTTATTCAGCTGTGTTGAAAGCCCAAAAGCATGGTACACCTGGTGAGCAGCTATCTTGCTGCATTACAACATGTTGAGAGTATCCTATGATGTACATTTGCTCAGGTATCTCTTTTTTTAAAGAGACACTGATGACATCATAGGGTCCCTATTCTCATGTCCTACTCCAAATCTAATCATCTCCAAATACACTTCACATATGAACTAGGGGATTCATTTTCTAAAATTTAAATTTTGAGGGGGGACAATTTAAACATTAACACTTTGGGGCATTCTTTTCTTCACACACATAATATAGTGAAGCATGAAAGTGAAAAATGTAGATTTCTCATAACACTGGGTGTGTTAGAATCCCAATTTATATGTTAACTCACATGTGATGTCATGAAGACTGGATAAAGTACCCTGGGGAAAGATTTTGTTTATATCACTCTAAATGTGTTTGCAGAAAAGTTGTTTGTAGAAAAGTTCCTTGGGGAAGTATTCTAACATGGTGGAATATTGGTGGAGTAGTGGTTTAACCATTGGATATTTGGGTGTTGTAAATCTTTCAGCAAGGGGATATGAGATGAAGCTGATACATACTTTGTGCTGTGTTGCATAGTCCTTGCTCTTGGCTGTGGTGGTTATGTTTTGTGTTTGCTCTAATGTCTTCCTTTATAAAGCATGACCTTCCCTATCTATGAATTTCTTCTCTCTAGACATGGTATAAATAATGCATTCTATAAACTGTCTTATATCTTCCTGGATGTTTTCCCTTTCTTCTATTCTCTTTTTGTTGTTGGGTGTGCCATGTTTTTAATGGTGTAGTACAAACATTCTTGTTTTAACCATTAAGATTATCATTTTAAGACACTGAGAAAAGTTTTCATGCAACAACTTAGTTGAAATTTGGTAATATTAAGTTCTTTTTGCATATGAGAAGTTCTTTTTAACTCTTCCTTTTTATTCTTTATTAATGTAGCCTGTGACTTAAGTTGTTAAATATTTTCTTGGATGATGTATTTTCTTTCGAGATTAGTCTAGTTATAGTTACTAACAAAACCCCTTGTTCTCTGCTCATTCTCATTTTGAGTTTGTTCTCTGTTAGTTTCTTTTGTTTATTCGTCATTACTAAGTAGTTGTACAAAGTGTTTACAATTCCATAAGTCATGAGTATAATTCCTTTTGGTAAAAATCACTCCCCCTACCCTCAAATTACATAGTTCACATTTTTACATAATGTATATCAAATATAATGACTGCATTTTTAAATATTTCCTCCATTTGTGTGCTCATCCTTTCCCTTCCCCTCCATAAAACATGTTTCTTCTTCCTGATACTCACTCTGATAAAGAGCACTTCAGTTGTTCAGAGGAGTTGCACCTTTGGATCTCTCCCAGAAATATATGTTTCTGTAGTCAGTTTGCTTCTGTATAAATGCACAAAACCCTGTATATGTTATCATGCATGAGATACTTCCAATGTAAGTCCTTTGAACAACTTAACTTAAGTCTATCAAAACGTTTATCAGGAAGCTGGAATTTGAGTTTTGGCGGATGAGGTCAAGGGAAAGGGTGAGCCAAATGCAGAGGGGGCATAGCAGATATAGTCATAATATTTAATGTATGGAACTAGGAAAATTAAGAGGATGCATGGAGTTGAGAGAGATGGGTAAGAATGATGAAAGGAATGATACCGATCAAGGTGCATCGTACTCATAAAATGACCTGCTGAATTGAAACCCCTTTGTAAAACTACTTAAATATAATTCAAACAAATAAAAGAGCATATTAGCCTTTGGACAGAAGTTCTAAGTAAATAAGATGTCCTTTCCAATATGGGGAGCATGATCTTGATGTGAACCTTGAACAGGAAATAAATGGAATCCATTGGGCCTCGAACTGCAGTCTCTCATTCTGTCTCCAGTTTTTTTTTAAAAAAAGGCTACATATTTTTATTGTTAGGAACTTATGAGGAAAAATTCCTTTGTGCAGCCAGAGTCATATAGTACCACTAGATATGGATATCGCCTTTTCTCAAGAATGGAGTAGAACAAGATGAGGGGTGCAGGTGGGGGGGGAGCAAAATGGGGACCAAGACATGAGAAAGGGTATCAATGGAGGTGAATTAATGCACCTTCTATCTGGCAAATATAATGCAACCCTTCTCTTAATTACAATAAAAATATATGAAAAAATTTAAAGATTTAAAAAAAGAAATAAAAAGAAATTATTTAGAAAAAAAGAATGGAATAGATTAAATGTGTTGATGGCACTCTTTGTTCATCCTTTGAAGTTATTGTGGTTGTAACAAGGGAAAAGTTTGTGTGATCTGCTATATGCCTTTTTGCTTGTGGTGATTACTTCGATTTTTATTGTCCAATGAAGGAATAGGAAGAAACTTGTAGCCTATCTTTCATGACTGGAGGATATGAGATTTTTTTTAAAAAAAAGGTTTGTAACATATTCCATCCAGTCTCTGTGCCTAGTCTAATGCTTGAGTCCTTAGGCTATGATAATAGAGGCTCCTCTGTTGGCAACTGTTCTTCCAGCTTTTCCTGTCATGAGGAGAGCTTCAGTGTGGGGGCTCTGGCTTTTTCCACAGAAGAGAAAGTGGATTCTATGCATAAGCACTGCATACTAATATCTGACATTCATGTAGACTTTGAGTGGGAATAAGAGGAGAAGGGATTGGAAGAAGTGTGTCTCAAGCGGTAGAGTGCCAATCTTAAGCAAAAATCTGAGCAAGAATGTAAGGCCCTTAGTTGAAATCTCAGTACAAGCTTTCTAAAAGGAAGAATGCGGCCTTATGACTACCCCTTTCGTAGAGGAAGGCCTTATATGTGAGTGGTGCTGGTTTATGAAATCCTCTCCAAAATTCATAGATCTCTTTCTCGAGGGGTGAGAGTCTCCCCTGGAAAACTCAGTGAGCCACAATGTCTGCCTTGTATTAATGTGCTTGGCCTTTGACATTTTTCCTTCTCCCTGGCTTGCTGTGATGTACCCTACATCAGGAGCCACTCACTGCTCCCCATGTAACAATGTTCCATATCTGTTTGTTTGTTTTCCTTATGCTGGGGTTTGAACTCAGGGCTGGGCACTGCTTAAGGCTAGCCCTCTCCTTGTGCCATGGCTCTACTTCTGCCTTTTTGGTAGTTAATTGGAGATAAGAGTTCCATAAACCTTTCTGTCAGGGCTGACTTTGAATCTGGATTCTCAGATCTCAACCTCCTGAATACTAAGATTGCAGGATTGAGCTGCCAGCAGCTGGCTGCTTCATGCGGTCTTATTTATTTACTTATCAACTACTTGGTGAACCTCATCTTTCCTGAACTCCACCATGATCTATGATCCAAGCTGTCTGGAAACCTTCAAAGAAACTCTAATGCTCTGCATTCTACTCATCCCAGCATACAAGAAGTTTCTTTGAATCTTTGATTTGTCTGAATCAAAGAGCTTTTCTTGTTTCTCCAGATGTGACTGGGGTTTCTCCTGGTGTCCTCTTGGTTTAGATAAGCTGTCTGCTTCCTCCTCCATCTTTATTTGTGTGTGTGTGTGTGTGTGTGTGTGTGTGTGTGTGTGTGTGTGTGTGTTGAAAGCAGTGCTTCTTCATTACCATGGCATTGATTTGTTGTTGTTGTTGTTTTGTTATGTTTTCTCGTTTGCAATTTTGGTTACCTGTACTGGTAATGTTCTCTCCCTTTCTCTCCCTCTCTTTCTCTTTCCCTCTATTTCTCACTCCCACCCTCTCTGTGTGTCTCTTGTGCACAGTATGTGCTTTTCCTCACTTTTTCTTTTTCTTCCTTTTCTTTCTTTCCCTCTCTCTCTCTCACTTCCTTGCTTCCATGCTTCCTTTCTCTTGAATTGTTACTAAGGCTTTAACTCAGGACTTAGGCTCTGTCTCTGACCTTTTTTTGCTTAAGGCTAGCACTCTACCACTTGAGCCATGGTTCCACTTACAGCTTTTTTGGTAGTTGGTTGGAAATGAGTTTCCAATTAACTTTGCTACCTGGGCTGGCTTCAAATTGTGATCCTCATATCTTAGCCTCCTGTAGCTAGGATTGCAGGTGTGAGCCTGTGGCACCCAGCGGGTGCTATTTGTAACCTTCCAACTGTACCCTGAAGCTCAACAGTCTATTCTGAAGCCAAAGAGTTAGTTTTCTTGTTTTTGAAATTTTAATTGTTGAGCAGGGCATGGAGTCTAGCTACTCAGGAGGCTGAGAACGGAGGACTGCAGTTCAAAGCCATCCTGGGCACTAAAGACTGATTTTTTTTTACTTGTAAACTAAAGTTTTATTTGTATACATGTTCAAAATATTACTCCCCAAATGTTCACAGAATACATTGTGTTTAGTCATTTATATAAAAAAGGAACATGATGGATTCAGTAAATATAATATTTTATTTTTCTTTGTAAAAATTGATTATTTGTGAAAACTATATCATGGGCCCTCCTTCCCCGACAACCAGTGGCTGTTTAGATGACTTAGAGTTAGGGCCACCTCCCGCAGTCTCTGTCCTATCTGGCCTGAGGTTGAAGTCCAGTCATCACCCGTTAGGTGCAGGCCTAAAAGATTGCCATGGTGGCTAACAAGTCTTTAAAGAAACACTATCGCCAGTACATCATTTTCCTCAGCCTGGAGAAGAAAGGAGAGGGTCGGGATTGCTCATTGCCCTGGCCAGAAAGCTCTTCAGGGGGCTGGGTATCAGGCATCAGCATCACAGTGGGTTCTGGGGTGGAGGCCTTTCGGGGACAAGGCCCCCCTGCCTCTACCTGGGCAGGCTGCACACTGTCTTTGAGTTGGGCATCTGCAAAGATTTTCTGCTCCTTGCTGTCTTCAATGTTTGAGGGGCTTGGCAGGTGTGAAGTGACCTCAGCAGCAGGGCTCTCAGGGTCTGCAGGCGTCTGGCTCTGGCACTGTGTGCCTTCACCCACAAGGAGCACCAGAAGTTCCTGCAGCTCCTCCTTCTTCTGCATCTTCTCCTGGGAGAGTTCCATGACACACTCATCTTTCTCCTTATAGAGTTGGTCCAGGACTTCCATCTGTTCATTGTACAGCATTATGGAGTCGTCGAAGGTGCTGATGTGTTTGGACAGCTGGGCACACCGGTGCTGGAGGTCCCCTGCTGGACTCTGGTGCTCCACTTTGTCAGGCAGGGCCTGGAGGAAGCACATTCTCATCTTCTTAGACACCCGCGTGTCCTGCTTCCTGTCCCCTGAGGGACCATGGTTCCTGCTCTTGGGAAACAGGGCCTGCTGCTCCAGCTTGGTCTGGCACTGGGCTGCCAAGTTGGCCAGGCACTGGCAGTGGGCCTGCTGCTCCTGCAGCTGTTGGCTGAGTTTCACTTTTGTCACCTCAGCAACTGATTTTGCTTTCGGGTAAAAGGCCTTCATGACTTGTGGGATGTCCACAGCCTCTGGGATGGTCACGGTGGCTGGAGTTGCCTCCTCAGCCCTTGCTTCTTCCTTGTCCCCTTCTTTACCTTCCTGGAAAGCCAGGAAGCTCAGCTGGGCCTGGAGTTGCTCCTTCTCTTGTGTAGTGTCTTCCAGACATTGGAGAGTGTCCTGCAACTCTTGGGTCAGGGTCAGTTCCTGCTGCTGCTGCTGCTCCAGCAGCTGGGTGTGCCTCAGCAGGTGCTGTTGCAGCTCCTCCTTCTCTCCACTCAGCTGCTGAATGGAGGCCATGTTCTCTTCACAGGTGGTTTTGAGTTCCTGCAGCTGGGCCAGGTACTGAGCATTGAGCTCCTGAAGACTCTGGGCTGTTTGAAAACTTCCTTCAGCCACCTCTTTCCATTCTCCTAATTCCATCTCTCGCTGCTCCAGCTTCTCCAGAAGGTGTTCATTCTCCTTTTGCTCTGAGGTCAGGAGGCTGGTGAGCTGGTCCTTCTCAGTGCTCAGCCTATGGAAAGCTTCCTGCAGCTGCTCCAGCTGCTCTTTCAGCTCTCTCGTTTGCAGGTCTGTGCATTTCTGGGTCTCAAAGATGTTGGACTGAGCCTTGTTGCCCACTTTCTTCTGCAGTATCAGCAGCCGTTCCTGTTGCTCCAGGTTCTGGAGACTGAGGCTTTGGTTTTCCTGAACCTGGAATTGAAGTTGTTGCTCCAGGTTCTTTAAGTCAGCCTGAGATGGTCCTGCAAGGGGCTGTGCCTCTGCCAGCTTGTTCTCCATTTCTGCCAGCTTGTTCTCTAGATCCACCATCTGCCACAGGTCTTCCTCGCGCTCGTCTGTGAGTTGGTTCATCTCCTGTGAGATCCGCCGCACCTTCTCCGTCCATGTGGACCTCTCCACCCTCAGGTCCTCCGCAATCTTGTCCCTCTCCAACCTCAATGCACTCACCACACTTTGCACATTTTCTATTCTTCTTTTCAGCACTGCCCGCTCCTCTAGCACTCGTTGGAATTTTTCTATTTTCAATTTCGTGTTGGACTTCTGGGTCTGGAGCACGTCCAGCTTCCCCTGTAAGTCTGCATTCAGCTCCTGCAGGTTGTCACAGCTTCTGCTCTTTTCCTCGAGCTGCAGCTTCACATCACCCAGGTCTTGGATGAGCTGTCTGTTCTTCTGCTCAATGTCCTTCTGCGTGGTGGTGAGGGCAGACAAGGCCATCTCTAGGTCTAAGCTGCGTTGCTGAGAAACCTGCAGGCGGCTGGTCAGATCTTCATGCTCCAGCTGACTTCGGGAGATCCAGGAAGAATGGGTGGAGTCTGCTCCTGTAGTCCCAGCCCCATCCAACTCTGGTCTAGTTTGGGGAGAGTGTGGGACTTGCTATAGTTGGACAGGTGCAGTTTCTTTTTCAATTTTTTTGCCAGTCCTGGATTTGAACTCAGGGCCTGATGTCTGACCTTGGACTTTCTCAAGGCTGGAGCCACAGCAACACTTTTAGCCTTTTCTATGTATGTGGTACCGAGGAATCAAACCCGGGTTGTCCGTGCATGCTAAGCAAGCACTATACCATTAGGCCAAACTCCCAGTCCTTTCATTTATTTATATTAAAGAATTTTTGTTTGCAGATCCTGGGGCTTGAATTCAGGCCCTAAGCACTGTCCTTGGGCTTTCTCCAGTCCAGTGCTCTACCACTTGAGCCACAGAAATATTTCCAGCTTGTTTTGTTTAGGTGGTACTGAAGAATCAAACCTAGGGCTTCGTGCTGGCTAGGGAGCCAGTCTACTCCTAGGCCCCTCTCTTGGCTCCCAGGTGCACAGTTTTGCATGCACCTTTCTGGCTTCCCTCACACAATTGTGGCCTCCAGAGTTTACCCCAAGGCCTTCAGTTGGCCTCTAGAAAGTGAGACCAAGAAACACATCTTCCCACATCCAATATCTTCCTGTTGTCACTCCATGAAGTAGCTCTCTCATTATAATCATATTTGCTGACTCTTATATTCCGACCAGGGAGCCCCTGAGGTTCACCATGTTCTTGATATAGCCTTTCTTCCAGTCCCTAGGGACTGGAGTTCAGGCACATCACAGGGCCAGGGTTCCCCTCCATGAGTTTTGGCCATGCTGCTCACCTACACCGTGTTTAGGGCAGCACCTGTTTTACACACCATGTCTGGTTATCTCAGAGGATTCAGAATCAGTGGAATGAGAGTGTGTAAGAATTTCACACTGCGGCCGGCTGCCCAAGAGCATGTGAAATCCTCCCCAGCCAGTGTCCGTGGGGCCTGTTCATCTTCTGCATGAAGTTCTGAGCTCATCACAGTTTTCCCTGCATTCCATCTATCACAAGACTCCTGGTTCATTTCTTGGAAACATTCCATGATTCCTTGCATCTTGAATCTAAGCCTTATAAACTTTAAATTCTAATTAATAGAAGGGTTACAGTCTCATTTGTCAGATAGAAGGTGCATTACTTTTCACACACTGATATCCCTTCTCATGTTTTTGTCCACATTTCCCTCCCCTGACCCCTCTCCTCATCTTGTTTTCCCCCTTTCCTATTTCAAATAAACAAATAAATGGATACACAATGACAAGGTAACAAAATCAGATACAGTAACAATATGAGATTAACCAAGGGACAAAAAAAGAGGTGAGAAATAATATAGGACATTAAGAACACAATCACACATTATATGGCTCTTGATTCCATATCCTGGAAGTCCTTTCATTTAGCCTCATCCTATATGGCCTTATGTATCTAGGTTTTGAGCTATTGTAATCCTCTGCTAGGAGAGTCCAAGGTTTGAACCAATTATTACAAATGAGGAAAACCATTGAGTCTATGTTCCTTTGGGTCTGGCTTACTTCACTTAATATGATTTTTTTCAAATCTTTCCACTTCCTTACAAATAGGCAAAGACATTCTTTCTGATGGCAGCATGGAATTCCATTGTGTATGATTACCACATTTTCTTGATCGAATCATCTACTGAGGGGCATCTGCATTGGTTGCATATCTTTGCTATAGTAAATAGTCCTGCAATGAACATCATTGTGCTAGTGGCTTTAGTATGTGCTAGTATTTACAATTGGTTAAATGCCAAGTACTGGAATTGCTGGGTCATAGGGGAGCTCTAGGTTTGGTCTATAGAGGAACTGCCATACAGCTTTCCAAAGTGGTTGAACAAGTTTGCACTCCCACCAACAGTGTAGTAGTGATCCCTCCTGGCCACATCCCCTCCAGCATCTGTTGTCATTAGATTTCTTGATCATGGCCATTCTAACTGGAGTGAGGTGGAATCTCAGAGTTGTTTTGCTTTGCATTTCTTTTATGGCCAGAGATGTCGAGCATTTCTTCATGTGTCTATAGGCCATTCTTATTTCTTCCACAAAGAAGTGTCTCTTTAAGTCTTTGGCCCATCTTTTAATGGGATGGTTGTTTCTTTGAAGATTAGTTTTGGAGTGATTCAATTTTTTTAGCTGTTGATATATTTTAGCTATGAGGCCTTTGTCTATTGTATAGTTATTGAAGATCTTCTCCCATTTGGTGTACTTTCTATTTAACTTGCTAGCTATGTCCTCTTCCATACAGAAGTTCTGCAGTTTAATGCAGTCCCATTTATCCAAGCTTTCTTTCATATGTTGTGTTTCTAGGTCTTTATTAAGAAATTTTCAACCTTTGCCAAGGAGGTCTAGTGTATCTCCTATTCCTTCTTATAAAGTTTTTAGGGTATCTGCTTTTATCTCAGTCTTTGATCCATTTGGAATTAACCCTGGTGCAAAGTGACATAGAAGGATCCAACTTTAGCTTTCTGCAGGGGCTTAACCTGTTCTGCCAGCACCATTTGTTGAAGAGACTTTCTTCCATTCTATTTTATTGGCTCCCTTTTCAAAGATTAGTTAGCCTTAGGTCTGTGATTTAATATCTGGGTCCTTAGTTCTATTCCATTCATCCTTGGGCTTGTTCTTGTGCCAGTATCATGCTGTTTTGGTTACCATAGCTCTGTAATAGTGTCTAAAGTTTGGTGTTGAAATTCCTCCTGCACTGTTCTTTCTGCTAAGAATTGTTTTTGCTATACAGGGTCTTTTATTGTTCTATATAGAATTTTGGATTGCTGAGAAGATCATTCTTTGGCTACTTGGTGTTGTTGTTGTTGTTGTTGTGGGGCAAAAACTATGGAAAAGTGCCCAGGCCACGAGTTCATTCTCCACCCCTCCCCCACCATTCCAACCTAAAGCTCTCTATAGGATTGGCTGATTCCCTTTTGAGAACTTTTCATGATTTCAGTTCTTCCTTTGTTCAACTCTGTTTCTTTTCCTGGAGTATGCTCTATACAAAGTACATGAAGAACAATTTTATTCCTAGACTTTGCTGCCTAGATAGCCTGAAATCTGCATAGCTGGGTCACTTCTCTTGGGCCTCTGATACCCTTGTTTGGGTGGAGCAATGCTGAGCACAATAGAACCTCATGGCCTTTGCATGGGTCCTTTCTTCTGATCCTTTTCTCACCATGATGTATGACTTTTTCACTTTATATGTCTGGTCAAATGTTCCCTCATCAAGCAAGCCTTCATGGTTTCCCTGCTCAAATAAAAGATCTTTCTTCATTAACCTGGTTTATTTTTAGTACCTCTTATGGCCATGTGACAAAATGTTTTCTGGTTTATTATATCTTCTCCAAATAGTTTGTATGCTCCACGGGAATATTTTATTTATTACTCTTTTCCCCAGTGTCTGGTCCAGAGCAAAAACCAAGTAAATATTTGTAGAAACAAAGAATTGTGAGAGAATTTGATTTGCATTTTTGTGGTAAGTCTGCAAGTATTTTCTCTTTCCATATTTTATTTTCCATCTAGGTTGGGGTGAATAGTTGGGATCCAAGTGGATAAAGCCCACCTGCACTTACTTTTCTTTCTTTCTTTCTTTCTTTCTTTCTTTCTTTCTTTCTTTCTTTCTTTCTTTCTTTCTTTCTTTGTATCTTTCTTTCTGTCCTTCCTCCCTCTCTCCCTCCCTCTCTCCGTCCCTCCCTCCCTTCCTTCCTTCCTTCCTGCCTTCCTTCCTTCCTTCCTCCCTCCCTCCCTCCCTCCCTCCCTCCTTCCCTTCATCTCTCTGTCTCTATTATCTCTCTGTCTGTCTTTCTCATTCTAAAGATTGAATGAAAAGCCTTGTTATTGTTAGGTAGGTGTTTTACCACTTCAGTAACACTACCAGTCCCTTTTGCTTCTTTCATTTTTCTTAAATATACTTTTTTGTTTATGCTTTACTTGCTTTCCAAATAGCTGGGATGGCAGGTGCTCACCACTGACTCCAGATTTTTATTAGTTAAAATGGGATCTTTTGAAGTTTTGTTCCCAAGAGTTGGTCTGAAATACAATCAGACTGTGTGTTCTTAGTATCTAGGATTAGAGATGTGCATTACCATACCCAGAATGATCTGACTAGCTGCTTGAGTTGGGGGCTGGAGTAGTACATAGGATTCCTAGAATAATCCTCTCTTGCTAACTTCCTCCCATTCTTCATTCTTCCCTCCCTTCTTTCCTCCCTTCCTGCCTCCCTCTCTCCTTCCTTTTCTTTTCTTCCTCTATTTTCCTTATTCCCCCTTTTTTTCTTCTTCCTCCTCATTCCATTCCTTCCTCTCTGTCTCTCTTCTTCCCATGTCTTATCTTCTATATGAGAGATGTTCCATTTCAAATCACTGGACACTATTTTCTATGCCTACTTCCCTATGACCTTTTTTGTCAGCTGCTGTGTATATGATCAGGAGACATGGCTTTGGCTTTGGCCTTGAACACCCTCATTTTGGAGGACAGGCTAGTTACTGTCCAGTTTCCTGACTTGCTTGTGCCTTGAATCCATACTTCCTATATGTCTATAGTATTCTGATCCTTCATTACAGAAGTGAATACAAAGTCCTTGTGATACAGTTTTCCAATTAAGAGCAAAAGAAATGAGTACATCCAGATTGTTTGCTTGTGTTGGCAAGATTTCTTGTTTGTTTCCCCACATGAAATACAAAACCTGGGCATCTCTTTCCCACTATGAGTGGCTTCAAAGGAAGCTATTCAACTATGAATCTACTCTATGGAGATCTTGATTGTGAAGGGTTGTTTGTAGACTCCATCAAAGATGTCCAGGTAAATGAGCAGTGACAGATTCAATTAACTGATAATAATGGATTAGCACAGGTCGGAGCCATCTTGTTTGAACACAGAGCATCATGTACAAGTAAACACGCACCAGAATAGCTGGATGTCCTTTCTTACAGGAGATGATGATTCCATGTGCATCTCAGCCCAGAAGGTGGCGACATACCCATTTAAGGAATAATTAATTTTTAATTGCCAATAGGCCTCATGCAGGTAGCAATTTGTAAGGAAACCTTCTAATTGAACAGCTTTTACAGTGGCATCCGTGTGTGTGTGTGTGTGTGTGTGTGTGTGTGTGTGTGTGTGTGTGTGTGTCTGTCTGTCTGTCTGTCTGTCTGTCTGTCTGTCTCTGTGTGTGTCCCTAGGTCTTCTCCTTTGGGTAGGTTGGGGAAGTCATAGTCTGTATATTTCTATCTTTTTTCTAATACAGAAAGGACAACTAAGGAACTAGTGCTTGAAATTCTTTCTTTGCCATTTGCAAGCCCTGCTGCCTGAGTGTGCCTCTTAACCTTGGTTTTGCTCACTGTAAGTCAGAATGAATGAAAGCTCTGTCATTGGGCTCTGAGGGTAAAATGAAACATTAAGTTGTTACCCAGTGTCACACCTAAGCCCCATCAGCCCCTCAATGACACCATTTCATTCATGTTCAAAGCAAGTGTCCAAATATCTGTGTGACAAATAGCTGTGGTCCTGCCCACAGACCTCTTGGACTCAGAGGTCTCATATTCAAAGGTTCCTCTTCATCTCTCTATACCTTTTAGTTTTCAGCCTCTTACCAGTCTCTATGCTGGTTTTCATGCTATCTCCTTCCACTCACCTAATTCTTTTTCTTATTTCTTCCTAATCTCTCTTTGGTAATGTTACTTTCTCAGTGAGGCCTGTATAGCTTATTTTATTATACATTATAACCTACATTTCACTTTTCACAGTTTTGTTCATGTGTATTGGTTTCCTGCTTCGAATAAACATTGGTGTTTCTGCGTTATTGATTTGTTTGAAGTAGGGCGAGCCCGCAGCTCTGTTCAATCACCAGCGTCCTAAGACCAATGTTTTCCTGGACTTCAGGGACCATTTCTTCATTTATCACTCTTGATCAGCAAGCATTCCTGTTCCCTACATTTATTTATTTTGTGCTTTTTTATTTATATATCTATTTATTTATCAGCACAAAGGATTGAACTCAGGCTCTCCTGTTTTCTTACCATTTCAGGTGCTCTAACACCGGAACCATACTCTCAGTCCTTTTGAGTTTAGATTATAATTCATATAGGGCCTCCTTTTGGCCCGCTGGCCTCTGACTGAGAGCCTCTACACTCAGCTTCCCAGGTAGTTAAGATTATAGACATGGGCCCACATGCACAGGTCTCAACTGTTTTCTTTTTAATCTTTTTTTTCCTTTTTTTATTGTAATTAGTAAAAGGGTTACATGATATTTGCCAGATAGAAGGTGCATTAACTCACATACATTGATACCCTTTCACATGTCTTGGTACCCATTTCCCCCCTACGCCCCCCACCCGTCTTGGTTTTCCCCCCTTCCCTATCAAATTTCAAATATCCAAATACAAATAAATTCAATATATCAGATAACAAAGTGAGATACTATATCAATATGAGATAACCAAGGGACAGCAAAGGAGATGAGAGACAACATAGTACATTAAGGACAACAATCATTCATTATATGGCTTTTGTTTCGATATCCTGGAGGTCCTTTCAATTAGCTTCACATTATATGGCCTTATGTATCAAGATTTTGCTCTATGCAGATCTCTGCTAGTAGAGCCCAAGGTTTCTACTGATTATGACCAATGAGGGAGACCATTGAGCCTAAGTTCCCTTGAGTCTGGCTTACTTCACTTAATATGATTTTTTCTAAGTCTTTCCATTTCCTAAAAATTGGGGTGATGTCATTCTTTCTGACAGCAGCATAGAATTCCACTGTGTACAAATACCACAACTTGTTGATCCACTCATCAACTGAGGGGCATCTAGGTTGGTTCCATATCTTTGGTATGGTGAATAGTGCTGCAATGAACATTGTTGTGCTAGTGGATTTAGTATGTCCTTGTTTCTGGATGGTTGGGTAAATGCCAAGTAGTGGAATTGCTGGGTCATAGGGGAGTTCTATGTTTAGCCTTTTGAGGCACTGCCACACTGCTTTCCATAGTGGTTGAATGAGTTTGCACTCCCACCAACAGTGTAGTATTGATCCCTCCTGGCCACATCCCCTCCAGCATATGTTATTATTCGTTTTCCTGATGCTGGCCATTCTAACTGGAGTGAGGTGGAATCTTAGAGTTGTTTTGATTTGCATTTCTTTTATGACCAGAGATGTGGAGCATTTCTTCATGTGTCTATAGGCCATTTTTGTTTCTCCTTCAGAGAAGACTCTCTTTAAGTCTTTGGCCCATTTTTTAATGGGATGGTTGTTACTTTGGAGGTTAGTTTTGGAGTGATTCAATTTTTTGAGTTGTTGATATATTTTAGATATGAGGCCTTTGTCCGTTGTTTGTTTGGTGAAGATTTTCTCCCACTCTGTAGGCTTCCTAATTAATTTACTAGCTATGTCCTTTGCCATACAAAAGCTCTGCAGTTTAATACAGTCCCACTTATCCAGCCTTTCTCTGATTTGTTGTGATTCTTGGTCCTTATTAAGAAAGTTTTGACCTGTGCCAAGGAGGCCTAGTGTATCTCCTATTCCTTCCTGTAAAATTTTCAGTGTGTCAGCTTTTACCTCCAGGTCTTTGATCCATTTGGAGTTAATTCTAGTATAGGTGACAAAGAAGGATCCAATTTTAGTTTTCTGCAGGTGCCTAACCAGTTCTGCCAGCACAACTTGTTGAAGAGGCTGTGTTTCTTCCATTCTATTTTTTTGGCTCCCTTGTCAAAGATTAGGTGGCCATAGGTCTGTGGTTTAATATCTGGGTCCTCAGTTCTATTCCATTGGTCTTCAGGCCTGTTCCTGTGCTCTGTAATAGAGTCTAAAGTTTGGAATTGAAATTCCTCCGGCGCTGTTCTTTCTGCTAAGAAGGTTTTTTGCTATACGGGGTCTTTTATTATTCCATATGAAATTTTGGATTGCCTCTTCTGTTTCTTTAAAGAATGCCATTGGGATATTGATGAGTATTGCGTTGAATTTGTAGATAGTTCTTGGCAAGGTTGTCATTTTCACAATGTTGATTCTTCCAATCCAGGATCATGGGAGGTTTTTCCATTTCCTTAGTTCTGCTTTAATTTCCTTTTTTAGGGTTTTAAAGTTGAGGAAATATATTTTAAAAGAAAGAAAGAAAAGAAAGGACTTCACAATCTTTCTAATACCACACTGAGTCCAAATCTGAAGCTGGACACTTCCTCAAGCTCGCAACCAATGCTAAGAATAAAAACAATAATAGAGCAGTTTACCACTGCAAATTCCCATGATTTAGGCATTGAGAATTACACTGCAAAAGACTCACTAAAGTGACAGGTGCCAGACCACTTTTTCTTCTAGGGGTTGAGTCACAGAAGCGAAGAAACAAGATGAGCCCTGTTCTCTAAGGGCTTACACTCTAGACCTAATACAGGCTGCTCAAGCTGGGCCTAGAAAAAGGAGGATGGCTGGTGCAGAGTGTAAAGACACATTTGGGCCACTGGCAGCAGCTGGTAAGACAGGAAGGAGCCTGAGCAACGTGAGGTCCTTAGTATAAGAACCACCCAGGCACATGAGGACTCTTAACTCACGGGGCTAACTCTGCCTGGCACCCATCTCAGCACTTGAAAGGCCTTCAAGTCTCAAAGGATTTCTTGCCCCTTTGTCCTTAAAGTACACTCTGCTTCCATTGCTGTTTGCAAAGGACAGAAAGTACAGCTAAATGCCCCAAACTGGCACTCAAAAAGCTTTTAGACTTCAGCACTACACAATTGGTAGAGACTCAGGAATATAGAGGCTTAGCTTTAAGAAAAGCCACTCATCTGATGCTTCAGAAGAAATTCTGTGCCAGCTCAGGGAGTCCCACCCTGAAACCAAAAAGGAGAGGAAGACACAGGGATACTGACGACTATGAGTCAGCTCACAGGTTCCCTGTAGAATAGGTGTTACTATCCTACCGGGACACTTACCCATAGTGCTATGCATTCAGATCTGAACTTCAGCCATAGCAGAGTAGAAACAGTCCCACCACCCTTCCAGCCTGAGGCACTGCACCATCCTTAAATTCCAAGCACAACATCCAGAGCCATTATTTCTTGACAAAACCTTAGCGTCACACATGAGCTGTGCAGTTGGTGTTCTTACTGAGGAGATCCTTCATTCATTCCAAAAGGAGCAGGCAAGGTTGATGTTAGGAAAACCCCATAAATAGCCAGAGAAGTGTCAGCTGACAGCCATTCCCAACCACCAAAACAGAAGCAAGACACAAAAAGTCAAGTGTGGACTGATATGAAACACAAAGCTATGAACCCCTCGGGAGATCCCAGAGAGGCTGTCAGAAAAAGGAAAATATGTTATGGTATCCTTCTCTACACAGCTCACAGCCGGCAACACATCCCCTGCCTTGAACTGTGCTTTGTATGGAAGTACTTGGAAGAACAGACCTCTAATCCCCTGCTTCCTAAATGGCCTTTGGAAAAGAATTCAGCAGAACATTTATGTAGCTCAACTATCATTGTCAGTGATTGCATCTGTATTAACATAAGGCCTATGGCTAACTATGGTTCATCTTAATAGACCAGTATTGGGGGAAAAGTACAAGACCTTATTTGAAAATTAACGTAAAAGAGCTGAAGGCATGGTTCAAATGAAAGTGTCCTTGCTGGGCAAGCACAAGGCCTTGATTTCAAATTCCAGGAAAGAAAGGAAGGAAAAGGAAGAAGGGAGGTAGGGAGGGAAGAAAGGAAGGCGAGGAGGAAGGAAGGAAAGAAGGAAGGAAGGAAGGAAGGAAAGAGCGAGAGAGAAAGGAAGGGAAGGAGAGAGGGAGGGAGGGAAGGAGGGAAGGAAGGAGGAAGGCGGGAAGAGAATTGTATTGTGTTAAAAAAGAATGCAGGGTCTTTTGTCTCTGTCAAAACTGCATTCCCTGGTGAGCAGATACTTTTTAAATAAATGAATCTGAATTTTATTCACTTGTCATCAACACTGCATTTATGATTTGACCTTTTGAAAAGGCCATCAGTCCTCCTGGAATCTTTTCATTACAAGTGTGATAGCAGCTTTTCTATCAGGGGAGGAGTAAGCAGAGGAGATATAACAGGTACAAGCTTTAGCCCTTCTCAGTTTTCCCTCTAAGTGATTCCTCATGCATTTGTGGATATAAAGTAGGAGCAGAGTCTTCCCTGGGTGTCCTGCAGACAGCTTTGATCACACACATCACAAGCAGAATTCATTATCCTCAATCATTGAAACCTCCTACATGGAAAACCTCAATTAGCACCATCCGGTTTTACCTGATAGCCAAGCCAGGCATTCTGGAGTGCTTCTTACATTCTCCCTCTCTGCTGCACAGCAAATATTTAATGTTTTCCAAATGTCTCTTCTCTATCCTCATACTAAATGGTTATCCAGGGAATCACTAGATCCTTACAAAACTCCTCCCATGACTTCATGCTCAGGTCCCCTTCCCCAAGCCCGCCCCTCCACACCATTGTCATTGAGACCCAAATATATCCACTCTCCCACAATCCTTTGCAAACCCAATGCTGCAAGACTAAGTCCTCACTCTAGTTCTGTTCACAAGACTGTGACTAGAGTAGATTTGGCCACAGTTCTCCTCTTCAGTCTCATCTCCTGACAACCCCACCCGTTGATGCTCCATCTACCATTTGTCCAACATGCCAGCTTTCCAATATACTGATTCCATGTGGACACATACATATCTACAAGTGGAACTGCTGAATCACATGATAGTCAAATAAGGCTATTTAGTCTGTCTGAGCATACACATTAGCTGTCTGTATTTTGCAATACGCTGAATACTTAAAGATTTAAATTAAATGTCATCTTCTTCATTACTATTTTTGTTGTGGCGGTTGCTGCTGCTGTTATATACAAAATTGTTTCTTACTTTTAAACTGACCTTTGTGCTAAGTAATGTATGTTAACTCTCCCTAAACAATCACAAGAACCTTGTGAGTTAAGCTGGTGGGCAAAGGACAAGTCTTAGAGATATAACCAGGCTTTGGTTCATATAGCTTGACTCCAAAGCCAGTGCTTATAAATGCTCATAACTTCCTGTAAATTCCACTGGACATAAATCCAGGGAGGCCCTCATCAGTATAACTGGCATCTTCTGCTAAAGATCCAGTCTATAATGAAATTATACTTAACATTGTTTGGCTCCTGATTCAATGATTGTAATTTTAGGACATTTTTGGAAGACAAAAGGGAGTGGGGGTGGGGGGAAAGGAAAGAGTGATTGAGAATGAATGATATTAGAATATGTGTAAAGATAGCATAAGAAAAGTCATGGAAAGCTATTGAATAATAAAAGTGTAAAAGGAAAGAGGGGAAAGTTGATCCGGTTAAATCTGAATATGTGCACATGTGAAATATCATGCTAAAACTCTTTCAAACAATTAACATCTATTAAAGAAATGAGCAATAGGAAAGTAAAGCAAGATGTGTGGGAGAGGAGATGATTACTGGAACAGGTGAGTAAGGATGAATATGGCTGAGGTGATTTATATTCATGTATGGAAATAGAACATTGAAACCTGTTCAAATTGTTTTGAGAAGAGAGGGTGTTGGAATGGAAAGATGGAAGATCTGGATTTGATTGGAGCTCATTATGTGCATGTATGGAAACGTTATACTAAGGAAATCCCTTGTATAATTAATATCTGCAAATTTAAATAAGTCTTTTGAAAAAGAAACCTATTTAAACCCATACACACACATTTATAAAATGATGGAAATACATTGAGCCACTCACTGGCTACTTGGTGAAACCAAATATAACTGATTGCAGGTAATTTTTTTTAAAGTTTTAAAATTATTTCTTTAGCAATGCAATAAGCTAATATTATGAAGAGAGGCAGGATATGCTTAAGGGGATAATATGTGCGAGTGGATAAGAAACAAGCTTTGCCATTGTGTGGTTAACGACTAAAAACCAGCAATGGATTCGCATAGATCATTATTCACCTCTTTACAGGTTTGCATGTCTCTGGGATGAAAATATTCTATAAATTCCCTCAAACAAATCAATGTACATGCTTAGCCTCCCACCTTGGAGAGCTGAAGACCTCTGAGTCTTTCTAATGACTGCCGCATGGGTAGCTCCTGGCGTGAGTGATGAGGTTACAGGAGGAAGGTCACTTCCTAAGGCAGAGGGTAGTGTTGTGTTCCCCCTTGACAGTGCCACTGAAGGCCATCGATCCCATTGCCACCGGAATTATGGATGTGTCCCCAGAGATAGCTGAAGCCAGTTGCTGGAGTCAGACTCCACATCTCACGCCAGCCTCCTTACTATTCAGTTGCTTCCCTCAATCTCATCTGAATCCTGTTGGATTCTGATGTCACAGCTTTCTGCCCTTGAAAGCTGATCTGGCTTGCTCTAGACTACTTAGTGTCCTTAGGGACTGGATTCCCGTGTTCTTTTGGCTGCTGTAAGCAAGCCTCCAAAGGCCCACCGAGGCCCACCTGACCCTCATCATTTAACCCAGAAGCAATTTGGCCTTTCCCTGTAACATTATTGCTGGTCTCACTCCTAGGGCTTAGGTTATCCATCATTGGGATGAGAGCAATTTGAAGCGGGGTGTGCTTTCTTCACTGTGAGAAAATGGCAGAGACTGGATGGTTTAGAAGAAAAGATACTCTACACATCTGGTCCCCTCCCTCTTTCTCACACATCCTCCTGTAGGTGCCTCTGACAGTAGTGGAAAAACTTGCTTTTCTGCATATTCAGGCAGCTCTGATATCCCTCTCACAGGGAGGAGCCAGGCTTTGGCTCAGCACAAGTGTCTATGGGCCCTGGTCATGAACGGCCACCCTCTGGAATACAGTAGTGTCCTGTAGGCCTGGAGAAGAAAAAGGACAATAGCCATGAGCAGACTGGTGGTAGCCAGATTCTGAGAGGATCTCCTCATCGGAATATGAAAAGCCAGCCATTTGAGTCAAGACTCACAGCAGCCCCACCCCCGCCAGGCAGGAGGAGAAAACTACATGAGGGTTGAGCACCCAAATCAGAAAGAGAACCCCAAACATGCAAGGCCTTACGGGCTCCTGTTGTTTAAAATTTCAACCTCCTGGTCTCATAAGGATGAGCAGCAGCAGCATGTCAGATACACCTGAAACACTGGCATGTGCAAGGGAGGGTGGAGTAGAGAACTAGCTGCATACCAGAGAGGTAGAGTCTCAAGACTTAAAGACTTGCTCCTCCAACTTCGAGAACTGTCCAGATGTCCTTGTTCGTCAACTTCTTCAAGGGGTTAGGCAGATGAAGGAAGGCTCCTTCCTAGGATAGACCACATCTAATAATCAATGCACATGGTGACATGAGAGCATATTTCTGTCTCCCCTACCGGGCACAGTTCTGAAGGTTTGATCCATCTTCACAAGTCCCTATGGAATCAACTAAGGAGTTCACTGAGACCACACCACTGGATTCTTCCTTCTATTGCTTCCCTATCTTCCCTTCCCTTCTCTATCCTTTCCAACTTCCCTTCCCTTGCAAACATATCAACCCTTTCCTTCCCGTCTCTGTCCTTCCAAATTTCTCTGTGCTTTCTATTCTTTACATTTCCTTCCCTTCCTTTCCCTTCTCTCCTCTTTCTTCCCGTTCCCCCTTCTCCCTTCCCTTTCACTTTTCCTCCCTTTTTTGAAAGAATGTCCTCAGTGAATATGAAATGGTAGGGTTGGTTGTTAGGTCATAGGGAGACTGGAAGGAAAATGCTAATAGGAGACACAAGTCCTGAGTGGGGCATGCCTAGTTCAAGGCAGTTGTCAAGGGGCAGATGCTAGAGTAGATAAAGTGCAGTGGTCTAAGCCTTTATTGGGTTTCCACAGAGAAGGCAAGGCAGGGCAGACTAAATAATTCAGGGATACTGTGCTAGAATAATGCCACTGGGTTTGGACTATCTGGAAGTTATTTGTTTCCTGGTACCAGGCCCTGAGAAGACTTAGGTCAAGAACATTTTGGTTTTATGTAAGTTAGAAAAGGCTTTTGGGGCTATATAACCTTGGTGTTGATCGGTCTGCAGTGAAAGGAATGCTCCGTTGCTATTATCTTCAGGAGTTACCTAACACCACCAGAAGCAATATGTCTGTTCTCGAGTCTATTAAGGGTCCCTACTTCCAGAGGATCAATAACTGAAAAAAAAGAAAATATACTTAATAGAATTCTCTGTGATTAATAAATGTTAAATATACAAAATCTAAGAAAATATATCTTTATTGTGATTGCAAAGCACTCTGACCAAATGCACTCAATATTACCATTCTGTATTCCCTGTGTGCCAACAGCTGCGAGAGACTAGGTGGCAGAGAGGGTAGGAGACAACTGTCACTCAGGGGGACATTTGAAGCTGCTTGATGCTTTCAATACCTTAAAATCTGAGCTTTGGAAAGAGAGACCTAGTCTCAAAATATCACCTCTGCATGTACAAGTTGTATAATTTTGGGAGATTCACTTGACCTTTCTATGCTTCAATTTCTCCAACTGTAGACTATCAATAAAAGCACTAGCTAAACTGGTTGTCATAGAGATCAAATGAGATGCAGATGTAGAAAGAGACTGTGACATATTTGGTCTAACAAATACTACTATGCATCCAAAAAAGCTAAGTATTCTATAAATAAATAAATAAATAAATAAATAAATAAATAAATAAATAAGAAAGAAAGATAGGCAAAAAGGAACAATTCTAGCTAGCTGGGTGCCAGAGGTTCAGACCTATAATATGCAATCTTACTGCACAGGAAGTTGACTTGGAGAATCGTAGTTCAAAGCCAGCCTGGGTAGAAAAGTCCAAATGACTTTGTGACTTACCAACCAATGAAAAGCTGGCCTGGTGTGTGCCAGCTGAAAGAATGTCAAACAAGAGTGCAAGGCAGCCTGGACTAAAGAATAAAGGGCCAACATGGGATTGTTTAAATGACATGAAGTGTGAATTTAATTTCAGTATAGAAACAAGGAAAAAAATATGTACCAGGGCAGCTGGTCTCTGGTGGCTCATGTCTATAATCCTAGCAACTCATGAGGCTGCGATGGGAGGATTGTTGTTTACAGTTAGCCCAGGCAGGAAAGTCCTTGAGACATTTATCACCAAATAACTACCAAAAGTCACAAGTGGAAAAATGGCTTAAGTGGTAGAGTACTAGCCTAGAGTGAAACCCTAAGGGACAGAATTCAGGCCCTGAGTTCAAGTTCAAATACTGGCAAGAAGGGAAACAAAAAGAAAGGAAGGATGGAAGAAGGGAAGGAAAGAGAGGGAGGGAGGAAGAAAGGGGAAAATCACACAATTACAATGAGAAGTAAACTAAAAAAAAGAACTGTGCTTTCCAGAGGTTGGGGCAGAAAGTTACACAAAATGAACTAGGGAAACCGAGGTTTGAAGCAGGTAAAGAGATGGTTGTGAAGATATCTATAGGACTGCATTACATATGAGGAGACATGATGGATGACATACATACACATACATAGCTACTCTAAATGAGGAAACTGAGGTATAAGACTGATTTAATAACTGGCTCAGAGTCACAGCTCAGGAATTTAAGGATTGAATTCAGAAGATCTGCCACTTGAACAGAACACTATTACATTGGAGAGTTTATCCTTGGAGGTTGGAGAGGAGATAGGGAGATTCTCAGAAGCTTTCTCTGGCAAGCATCCCAACTCTGTGACTTTTGTTTATTTATGTATTCATTTATGTGATTATTCTTCACAGTCCAAATCTTCAAAAAACAAAAAAACGTCCTGCTGCCTGGTGCTGAGTTTCTGGAGCATACATGGTGTTGACTTCAGAGGGGATTTTCAAGTGTGATCCTTCTTAAGGCTGAGTCTGCCCTATCAAGCATCAAGAATGTCATAGGTGACTTCGACTTTTGTGTAGTCTAAATCCATTCCTGCCTTAGACTGGTCCACATCAGCCTCCCCCTCGTGAACAATCACTCTGTTGTTTCAGGCGCCCAGGCTTCTTTGGCTCCCCATGAGTGGTAGCTGCTGTTTCCACAGGCTCTCATTGCATCTCCAAGAGCCAGGCTGTTCCTTTCCCAAGGCTTATTGCTCTGCAGAAACTACCCACCCCCACACCTGTTCTCCATTTCCCAAGCCCACATTTTTTACCCCCTACCCTTCTCTCCAGCTCCATCTCCCTACTTAAGCCTGGTCAAGTTGCATATTCAAGAACCAAATAAATGGTGTTTTTTTTCTCTCTCTCTCTTTTATTTTGCCAGTCCTGGAGCTTGAACTCAGGGCCTGAGCACTGTTCTTGTGTTTTCCTCAAGGCTAGCACTCTACCCCTTGAGCCACAGCACCACTTAGTGTCACTTTTTATTAAGTCACTCTTTTGAGGAATTCCAGTACTCATTAGTAGACAAGCAAAACATATGCAATCAATTAATGTAATAATAAGCAAGAATATTTACAGGTGATCTCCCTCAATAAAAGTGTGTTTAACAAAATCAAAGGTTTCTTTCTAAGAACTCTTAGTAAATGAGAAGAGACAAGTCCCTTACTAATGTCATGAATTGCTGTACAGGAATATCAGCCAACATCAAGCATACATGCCCTGGACTACATATCCATTACAATGTGAAGGAAAATAATCAAAATTAAAAGGTGGAGTTCTGGAAGTCTAGGTCAATTCACTAAAATAAGAAATCAATACAGACTAATAGAAGAAATCAAATGAGCAACATACATAGATTACAAGATCATGTGGTTTTTCTACCTCAAAAAATTAAAGACATTAAAGCATTATAAGAAAGGCTCAAAGGTCAAAGTTGGTTGTTGTTTTTTTTTAATGCATCTTTAGGACATCTCAAAATGACCATGTGCCCTTAACATTGAGTCACCCAAATACAGGGCCATTGCCTTAACTATCAAATAAAGTGGACAAAGATGTGGAGCTCGTGCTTGTGAGAATGAACTTAAGCTGCATAGGGGCATAGCAGCTGCCACACTAGTGAGGCTCTGGTGTTTACACAGCCTGATTTAGATTCTAGCTCCTCCTTACACACACACTCTCACTGTCATTCAGTGTCCTTGAGAAAAGCATGTTTTCTTTTAATTTTATGCCTCTGTTTCTTCAAATGGAGATGCTACCAAAGGCACCTAAATGAATATAGTTGTAGTAACAATTTTCTACATACTAAGTTCTTAGTATAGTGCTAGCTGATAATTGGCATGATTACATATGAATATTGATCTGGGTTTCTCAGAGAATCAGAACCAACAGGAGATATAGATGAAGAGGTTTATTTTGGGGGAGGGATGGGGGAGATTTGATACGAGAGGCTAAGAAATCTCACCACTATAAACTAGAGAAAGTCAGTGGTATAATCTATTCTGAGTCTGAAGATCTGAGCACAAGGGAGGCTGATGCAGTCAATCTTAATCTAAGAGCAGGAAAAGATGGGGTACAACATCCCAGCTTAACCCTAAGCCAGGAAAAAGATGAATTCCCCCTTGCTCTTTGTGATTTGTGATTTGTTGTTTGTTTGGTGATGATGGTACTGGAGTTTGAACTTAGGGATTGCTAAGGCAGGAATTCAACCACTTGAGCTAGACTTCCAGTCTTTTATGCTGTGCTTCTTTTTGAGATAAAATGTTTATTTTTTAATTGTCTGGTAAAACTTTGAATGCAATGTTCCTATTTATGCTTTCTACCATAGCGAGGATGACACATGTGAGTCACTATGTTCAACTTTTTTCTGCTGAAATGGAGTCTCATGAACATTTGACCTGGGCTGGCCTGGAGCCACAATCCTTCCAATCTCAGTTTCCTCCCTCGCTGGAATGACATATATGCGCCGCCATTCAAAACCATCCAACTATTACTTGAGATGCGATCTCACACAAATTTTGTTCAGTGAATCATAATCCTTCAAATCTCTACTTTCTGAATAGCTAGGATTATAGTCACATATCTCTTGCTCCATTTTTATTTTACTTAAGACCTCAACAAATTGGATATCACTAACCCATACTTCAGGGGACAATGTAGATTATAGAGCATGAATGCTAGTTTGATCCAGAAACATTGTCATTCAAAGATCCTTTCAGAAATAGTGTTTAATCTGGGCACTGTGTAGCCCCATCGTGTTTATACAAAATTAGCTCTTATAGGCATTGACATTAGAACAAGTTCTTGGCCATCCTGTATGCCTCAGGGAAGCCACATGTAATCGTTGTCCTCCAATAACAAATCCAGTGAACTTGCAATTTAAATTATATGTAATGGTGTGTATACCTATTAATATTTAAACATATAAGCAGTTACATTAGTCAACTTTTAGTCCTACTACAAATACCCGAGACCAATCAACTAGGATCTAAGGCTTATTTTGGCTCATTGGGATATTTTTGTGTAGAAGATGCACAAAAATAACCTAAAGCCAGGAGAGTGGTCTAGTGGTAGAGTGCTTGCCTAACCTGCACAAAGTCCTAGGTTCAATTCCTTGGTACCATATACACAGAAAAAGCCAGAAGTGGTGCTGTGGCTCATGGGGTAAAAGAGTGCTATCTTTGAGGAATGCCCAAGGACAGTGCTCAGGTCCTGAGTCCAAGCCCCAAATCTGGCAAAAAATAATAATAACCTAAAATGTCAGTCAACAATGGACCAGGTAAATAAAAGGGTATGAACAAACAGAATAATAGTATACGAAAAATATTGTATGTGATAATATATAGAAAGTTCTGTAACTCTGATTTTTAAAACATAAGATTCATAATTTTCTATCCATTAACATATCCAGACTTACTTTGATCTTATGTATATGCACAACAAAAAAATAAACAGCTGTTTATAGCTGTTGGAAGTGACTAATGGCTAGAAAGACTTTGGGGTTTGTTGATTTATTTAATTGTATTTTATTGTTGGTGTGATGTTATAGTAACATTTGACAGGCAGTGGGTACATTACTTCTTGAACAATGATACCCTTTCCCATGTTTTTCTCCCACTTTCCTTCCCCCCATCCCTTCCAATCATCTTGTTTTTTCCCTTCCCTTCCCTATATGAAATAAACAAATTAACATATTTCTTGTGGTTTATTTTGAATTTTGTGCTTTAGCTTATGTTGCCCTCACAATAAAAAATGATTTTTAAAAACATAATAGTACATTTTTTTAAAAAATCACACAAACAACTTACTAGTAAAACCAGAGAAATGAAAAGCACTACAACAACCAAAAAAAATATTACCAGCCATAAAACAACAGTCTTTTTGTTTTGTTTTATTTTGTTCAAGCATAAACAATTTGATCTCAGTGTTTGAAAAACGGCAGGAAGTTGGCAGTCTCATATGCTGCTAGTTAATCATGGCAAACATTGTGTGAAACAATTACTTGGAGTTTACGATGAGTAACTCACATCTAGAAACCAATCCAAAATAATTCACTAAAGCAAGGGACAGATATTCATGCACAAATGTTAAATCCACATGACTCAGTAATGTAAAGCTTTTAAAATATGATCTGAAATATGCATATATATAAAACAGTATGGATATCGTGCTTTCAAAGTTTAAGGAGCTTATTTTTCACAATAAAAGGAAGACTTGAACTTTGGAAACGATGGGTATCAGGAGAGCAACCTTGTGAGATATCATCAAATAAAGAGTATATAGATGGAGTAGGAACTTTTGTATATCTTTACTCAAGGAAAACTTTGTGGTTTTCAAGTGTCAGATTATTTCAGCTCTGTTTCACATGCTCTAGATGTGGCCTCCATTATCCCTTCACAATATACAAGACATGGTAGTCAACAGATCAATCTTTTTTTATAATTTTTTTATTGTAATTAGTAAAAGGGTTACATGATATTTGCCATATAGAAGGTGCATTAATTCACATACATTGATACCCTTTCACATGTCTTGGTACCCATTTCCCTCCCCCCCCACCACCCACCCGTCTTGGTTTTCCCCCCTTCCCTATCAAATTTCAAATAACCAAATATAAATAAATTCAATATATCAGATAACAAAGTGAGATACTATAACAATATGAGATAACCAAGGGACAGCAAAGGAGATGAGAGATAACATAGTACATTAAGGACAACAATCATTCATTATATGGCTTTTGTTTCAATATCCTGGAGGTCCTTTCAATTAGCTTCATACTATATGGCCTTATGTATCAAGATTTTGCTCTATTGCAGATCTCTGCTAGTAGAGCCCAAGGTTTCTACTGATTATGATGAATGAGGGTAACCATTGAGCCTAAGTTCCTTTGAGTCTGGCTTACTTCACTTAATACGATTTTTTCTAAGTCTTTCCATTTCCTAACAAATGGGGCGATGTCATTCTTTCTGACAGCAGCATAGAATTCCATTGTGTACAAATACCACAACTTGTTGATCCATTCATCAACTGAGGGACATCTAGGTTGGTTCCATATCTTTGCTATGGTGAATAGTGCTGCAATGAATATTGTTGTGCTAGTGGATTAAGTATGCCCTAGATTCTGGATGGTTGGGTAAATGCCAAGCAGTGGAATTGCTGGGTCATAGGGGAGTTCTAAGTTTAGCCTTTTGAGGCACTGCCACACTGCTTTCCATAGTGGTTGGACGAGTTTGCACTCCCACCAACAGTGTAGTAGTGATCCCTCCTGGCCACATCCCCTCCAGCATCTGTTATTATTCGTTTTCCTGATCCTGGCCATTCTAACTGGAGTGAGGTAGAATCTTAGAGTTGTTTTGATTTGCATTTCTTTTATGACCAGAGATATGGAGCATTTGTTCATGTGTCTATAGGCCATTTTTGTTTCTTCTTCAGAGAAGACTCTCTTTAAGTCTTTGGCCCATTTTTTAATGGGATGGTTGTTACTTTGAAGAGTAGTTTTGGAGTGATTCAATTTTTTGAGTTGTTGATATATTTTAGATATGAGGTCTTTGTCCGTTGTTTGGTTGGTGAAGATCTTCTCCCACTCTGTAGGCTTCCCAGTTAATTCACTAGATCAATTTAACAGATCAATCTTAAGGACAATGGATTAACATAGCATCCTTGGAATAAAAATACTCCTTATAACCTAGTGTCCAAAGGAGGAGATGTAAATGGATGACCCTGTGGACTATCACAGTATCTGCTGAAAATTTCATCACAGTCCTAGCTCCAGCAACATCCGGTTCTGTGAAGCTGAATGACTGAAAGCCACTTTTCTAAGATGTCCCAGCCAGCAGGTCTGTGGAAGAGTCCAGCTACTGTCCAGGCACTCATTTGAGATCTGGCCAACAGAGGAGGAGAAGCAGGTAGTATTTTGTAGTTACTGACAAGCTTACAGGTGTCAGCAGATGGCAAATATGTAGATGTGCCTGTGTCCTCCAGGTTGTTTCTTCTAACAATGACTCACGGTGCTGCTACAAGCTGTTGAGATTAGCAGCAGCAAATCCTCTGGGATTTCTGTAGCCTTCTCATCTCCACGAAAGCTTCTCCACAAACCTAATTTACAGATTCTCAGAAATCCCTGACCTTGATTCCCCTGCCCAGCCCAGCCCACCATGCTGTGGGCTCCTCATTCCCTGTATTCCTTATCTTTCTGATTAAAAATACCTAAAGTTGCCATGCTCCACTAATTCCTGATCTGAGGCTTCTACATTCATATCTCATTCATCTTCATTATATGCCCCTTTTTTACTTTGGTCTGTCTTTCTTTTTTTCTAGTCCTGGGGCTTGAACTCGGGGCCTAGTCTCTGTTCTTGAGCTTTTATGCTCAAATCTAGTATGCTATTACTTGAGCCACAACTCCAATTCCATTTTTTGGCAGTTAATTGGAGATAAGAATCTCAGGGTCTTTACAGCATGAGCTAGTTTTGAACTTAGATCCTCAGATCTCAGCCTCCTGACTAGCTGGAATTACAGTCATGAGCTAGTAGTGCCTAGCTTTTCATTATGCTTTGTGAAAAAAAATGTTTTTTAGAAATTCCATTCAAATGGAATTTTATTACCTCAACCATGACCAATTATGAATCTAAAACTCAGGTCTACCCAATTTTTAGGTATACAAGCTAGTGATTCTCAATCAGAGGTAATTCTTCCTGCATGCTTAAAGGATATTTAGTAGTGTCTAGTAGTTTAGGCAGTCACAATTAGGTAATAAGGAAGGAAAATGCTACTAAACACCTCACAACATGAGAAGAAACCCCTTCAAAAACATAGTTATCAGCCTGTAATCCTAGCTACTCAGGAGGCTGAGATCTGAGGATCAGAGTTCAAAGCCTTCCCAAGTGGGAAAGTCCATAAGAATTTGATCTCCAGTTAACCACCGAAAAGCCAGAAATGGAACTATGACTTAAGTGGTTGAGTGCCAACCCTGAATGAAAGGTAAAGGAAAATGCCTGGGCCCTGAGTTCAAGCCCCAGAACTAGTGCAAAAAGAAAATAAAGAAAAAAGATCATGAATTATCTAATCTACAGTGCCCTTTGTGCCAAGGTTGAGAAACTGTCTCAATTTGAATTCATCAATCTCCAGGATCAGTACTTGAAAAGCTCAAGTTTGACACATCTTATGTGATAAGGAAAGAGAAATCTTTGCAATTAAAATGTGTCCTGGTTAAGACATAGATACAGGTGACACATACAAGTTCTAGAAGAGAGTACCTCACTGGAAACTTTAAATGTGGCCAACAAAGCAACCGAAGGATAGCTGATCAGAGAAGAAAGAGGTAAGGATAGAAAGCAGGCTTCTACTTCTCCTCTCTATCTCCCTCTCCTTTTCTCCCTCTCTCTTACTCTTCCTTTTCCTCTTTACCCCCATTTCTCTCTTCTCCCCTGCAAAAAGATGACAGGGGTTATTATTGTGTGATCATTTATACATGCTCTCTCTATCTCTCTTTATGCCTTTTTACATTTTCCAAATTTTATATAATAGACATACATTACTGCTATAATTGTACCCCCCAAAATCAATGAGCATTATATTTCAAAAACCAATAGAATGAGAATAAGCAATCATTTAGAGGAAATATTCTGGTCACACTGCTCTGAGTATTTTACATCATCTTTGAAATTCTCCTGGGAAGTGGAGACAAACAGAAAATTTATGTAGCCCCTACCAATCTTATTGTTCTACTTTATAATTATCCTCCAACAGAAATCTATTGACATAGTGTCTGAGAATTACCCAACCCAAAATGGTCTCAAGAATGAGCTGGGATTTCTCATGACAGAGACAAGAAGAGCCCCCAAATCAAGAGATTGTTTAGAGAACACAGAAGCCTCATAAGAGAAAGAAAGAGGTCCCTGTGCCCCCTCCCCTGTATTCCCTTTAGCCAGGCCAGGCTGTCCTACTTGATTTTCAAGACCCCTCTGCATGAAACTATGTAAACTGGTAATTAGGTTTGTCCACTAATAGCAATCTTTTACTATGCAATGGTATTTGTGACTAAAGTCTAGCTTTTAATCTGTGAGTTTCAAGGGTTCAGCTTACTGCTAAAATTTAAAAACCCATAAAATATTTATTTTGTTATTTTAAGTATATGAATTATTTAAATACCATTGGGCTGTACCTAGAACTAGTCCAGCTGACTCTCTGTCTCTCTCTCTCTCTCTCTCTCTCTCTCTCTCTCTCTCTCTCTCTCTCTCTCTCTCTCTCCCTCCTCCCTTCCCACCCACTCTATCCCCTCTTCCAGAAACTCCTTCCTGGCTATATCAAGGATAGAATAGCGATAAGCCCATGTTCTTGTCTATAAATTCATCTAAAGACCCTTATCAGTACCACTGATACCAACTTCTGACTCTCCTGCAAACTCATGAGGAAAGAATTCTTTGCCTGTTCCAGGGCAGGGGTGGGGAAGGGGAAGCAGCTACAAGATGCCTTTAGTGGTTGGACTTTTATCTCCAGGCTGAGTTTGGAGCAAACCAAGACCCTAGATAGCCAAGATGTCTACTTAGGAGTCATCCCCCAGTGTAATTTTGTGACAGGAAATGTAACATGTTATGTCCAATCCCTCCATTCTCTAACAAAATCAAAGCCTACAAGACCCTTTTGTTTGCTGCATGTAATGATGGTGATGACCTTCTGAAACTGCAGGAACAGAGAATGATAGAAATAAATAGCTCCATTTGCTCATGTAAGACATGTAGGGACCTAAGGACTTGGGAGATTTGAAAGGGGAGTGAGGTAAATCTTCTGTCCCCTTGTGTTTAAGGTTTGGTCCCCAGGGTAGCATTATGGAGGTAGTGAAACACTTAAGACCTAGAGTCTACTAGAAGGATGTGAAATCATTTGGAGTGAGAAGGGGATATTGAAATGACAGCTCCTTTTCCTCCCTCCTTGCATCTTTGTGACTGTAAGGCTAGCAGAATTCCTTCCCTGTGCACTCACACCAGCTGCACTGTGAGGCCACAGGCCCAACATAGCAATGACGACCCAGCATGAACTGAAGTCATGATCCAAAGTAAACTTTCCTTCCTCTAAAGTGATTGGTATTGTGTCACAGTAGTGAAAATTTGATTAATAGAGTAATAGTCTGCCGGGGCCAGCCGGCAGCAAACCAGGGTTCGCAGATTGGGGTTCCTGAAATAGGGGGCAAGGACTAGGAAGAAACAGAAGAGAGACAGACACATCGGGTCCGGGATGTCTGCAGTCCAGGTAAAGACTGCCGCGTTTATTTTCCACTCCAGCCTCTTCCCTTCTTGAGACCCAGGGAACATCCAGGTGTTACATTCATATGGTAAATCTCAGGTCATTTAAACAGAATAAGGCCAGAAAACAATAAGACAATAAAGCCATTGTCTGATGCAAATCAAGGTACAGTTTGATTCCACTCTGGCTCCCAACAATAGTCTATTAAAGAAAAGAAGGTCAGAAGGTCGAGAAAACATTGAAGAGTAATTTTTTTAAGGGAAGAAATAGTGGATTTTTTTAAGGGAAGATTAGTAAGTAGGGTTATCTAAATCAAATGTCATGTGAGGAATGATTTCCTCTTATCTTCCATTTCCCTTGAAAAATGTTTGCGATAAACTCAGTCATCCTGCTCTGGTCGTTACCAGGACCTTGTATATTGTAAGTACTCGATAAATGATTTTTAAGTGAATGAATAGAAGCAAAGTGTTTGTGGAAGTGGATTTTAGCTTTGGGGGTTCATAAAAAGGGCTGAGTCTTCCCTCTTTCAGGCCATTTCACTGTCATTGTAATAATGGTTTTTAAGAGTGCTTAAATTCCAACACACTGACATGCTATAATTTACTTATTCATTGCAATTTAATTGTGTCTTCTATTGGAGAACATCTTTGAGCAAGCAGCCTTTCTCTGAATACACACAAATAAATTGCTTTCCCCAAATGGGTTGGGGAGCCTAAGTTGACTGAGCATGGGACAGTTGGATATCACAATTTGAGCAAGATAGAAAGCTCAGAGTCATCAGATTTCACCTAGGCTCTAAGTCTCTATGATAGTCTTCATAGAACCTAGGTAAACTAATGAATTGGAGAAAATTTTTCTGAAACGTATCCCCAACTAAACTCATTGATGTGTCCTTAGAAGACAGAAAGACTTCCAAGATACAAACATTTAAACAAGCGATTAATGTGTAAGACGATGAGTAGTATGACAGAAATTCTGAGTAGAACTGAGTGGTGGAATGAGCTGGGTCACGACTTGCAGGCCAAGAGAGCACCATATACAAAGATATAGATATGAAAGCAAGAACACTGGTACAGAAAATATACAATGCCATATATGTAACAATGTAACAGAGATCTGGAACATGGAGAGAGATGGCTAGGAAGATAAGCGAAAGAGAAAAATTAGGTTCTTGAATGGATTTCTGGGAACTGGAACAGGACAGCACAAAATATATGAAATGTGTAATAAGCCAAGAGCTAACATCCATAATCAGATTTTCCTTATGTGTAGCCCACTGCAGAGAAAGGGAAGACTGGAAACAAGGAACCAGGTAGGAGGCATCCAGGAGCCAACTATTAATCATAGCTTTAGTAACAAAAGCACCACTGAAATTGCAGCCTCCTTAATAACTTCAGGGAACATACCTTAAGCTAATCCAGGTTAGCAAAACAACAAAGCTCAGCCACAGTCTTACAAATAAATTTGTTTTGAGTGTCATTGCCAGGGCTTGAACTCAGGGTCTTGCACTTTTGTTCATGGCTGGCCATTTAAGCCATATCTCTAGTCCAGCATTTTTCCAGTTAATTACAGATGAAGTCTCAGAGACTTTTCTGCCTAGACTGGCTTCAAGCTATGATTCTCTGGATCTCCACATCTTAAGTAACAAGGATTAAGATCTGAGCCACTGGTGCTTGCTGCAAAATTAATTTTTTCAACTTCTCCAAGGCAGATAACTTCCTTCTATTTTTTAGATTTATTTCTGACATTTCCAAGTTTCTAGATTTCTGGGTCCTTTTTGCTTCTGGCTCCTAGATGGCACCTTATTACTTGGATCATTCACTCCCCCCCGAAAAAAAGTGAACCCAGAATGCCACCCCTCCAGTATGTTTATGGATGGAGATGGAATCCACCATCCACCTACTGGTATTTCCATGACAGATTTGGTGATCAATACCACAGTCTATGGGGAATAAACACACACACATACACACACACACACACACACACACACACACACACACACCAGGGAATAAGCTGAAACAATGATCACAACCGAAAAGTCCAAGTATCTATACTCTGCAAGATGGAGATTTGGGAAAATCAATGTTATAACTTCAATTGGAATTGAAAGGTCTAAGATGCAATAGAGAGGAATGCCTATGTTCTCGTCTGAATCTAAGTCTCAAGCAACAGAAGACTCATGTTCTTGCTCAATGATAGAGAGAGAACTCTGTCAGTGAAGTGTTCTCTTCAGACCTTCAATGGCTTGAATAATGTTGTACTCTCTCCCCACAGCAGTCTGTTTGCCTTAGGCTTACCCTTAAGTAATGTTCACTTCACCCAGAAACACCCTCATAGACACACCCAAAGACAGTTGGCTAAATAATCTGGGCATGCTCAGACCTAAAGGAACATAGGCTCAATGGTTTCCCTCATTTGTAATAATTAGTACAAACTTAAGACTCTCCTAGCAGAGGATTATAGTAGCTCAAAACCTAGGTACATGAGGTCATATAGGATGAGACTAAATGAAAGGATCTCTTGGATATGGAAACAGGAGCTTTATATTGTGTGATTGTTGTTCTTAATGTACTATGTTATTTCTCTTCTCTTTTTTTGCCCTTTAATCTCATATTGCTACTTGTATCTGATTTTGTTACCTTGTATATTGTATATACATTTATTTCTTTATTTGAAATAGGAAAAGGATGTGGTAAACAAGATGATTGGGAGGCGGTGAGGGAAATGGGGACAAAAACATGAGAAGGGATGGATATCAATGTGTGAGAAGCAATGTACCTACTACCTGATGAATATAACTGTAATCCCTCTATACATTATTTCAACAATAAAAAAACAATACTAATCTGGGCATGCTATAGTCCAAAGAAATGAAGTAACTTACAGGACCCCAGCTAGGATTTGAACTTAGAAATGCTAGTCTACAGTTATGATCTTTAACAAGTTGGCTGCATGCTGTAGATGCCACCCATCTGAACTGAGAAGTGTTAAAACAGCAAAACATCCTATTCCAAAGGATTGCTATTGAACAAAACAGGTAAAATATTTCATTGTGATTGTCAATTTTGAGTGTTAATTGAATTAATATAGTAGGTAGAATATTGTTAATTCCCCACAGTGGCTTTAAACATTCACAAATGTTTAAAGATTCTCAGTCAGCTCTTGGGTAGATTCTAAGTCAGCTCTTCTGCTGAAAGGTAAAGCCAAAAATTGGACATTTCATTTAGAATAGTTGGACTGTTTGGGCCTGACTATGATAATATCTCTGGAGGATATTAGCTTGTAGTTTATTTGACTGAGTATGGAAGAGCCTTTCTAATGGGGAAGGACATTATCCCATCAACTGAAGATCCAGATGAACCAAAAAAGGTAGAGAAACTTGTTTCTCTCTTCCACAATGTAAACACACTTTCTTTTTTCTTTTGGGTGTCAGACTCCAATCAAACATAGTCTAACATTTGTGTTTCTAACTGGATATAATTCTAAAGGTGCCTGACGTGAGACAGAGGCCCCCAATACCCATATCACTGAACAAATAATCAGCCTTACTTTTCTCTTGTTTGCTTTTCCAGGCACTGAGAAGTAACAGAATTAATTCCTTTACTGAGAAAATTTCAAATCCGCTTGTAAACACTGGCTAGGTTCTTAAATGGTCCTTGAGAGGTGATATATAATTAAAAGCTGTTTAGCTTTCACTTAGGCAAGAAGTTTCCAAGTGTGATGCTGCTGGAGGTGCATGTTTACAGATCTTATTAAGCTCTGACTGACACCTACAAGTGTCCACCAAGCCAGTATTGACAAATGCCCAAAGTATGAGGCTTTGCTCTAATGGGAAGAAAAGCTAAGGACTAAGGACTTTCTCTTAAGCAAAGAAAGAAAGAAGAAAGAGAGGGAAGTCTGGAGGGAGGGAAGGAGGCCAGAGAGGGAAGGGAAGGAAAGGGAGAAATAGAAGAAAAGGAAAGTGGGAAGGAATGAAGAGAGAAAGGAGGGGTGAAAGAGAAGGGAGAAGAAAGGGAGAGAAAAGAAGGGGAAAGGGAGGGAAAGGGAGAGGAAAGGAAAAAACTTTCTCCTAGCTAATGGGGCCACTGTGAATTAATAAATAAATCACAGCTGGTCGCCCTAAGTCCTGCTAAAACAGAACTTATAAGTGCAACTTCCTGAGTTTGATCCAGTACCAAAAGAGAAAAACAAACAAAAAAGAATACAGTTAAAACCATCAATCTCTGCTTTATCTTCTACCTTCTTTGCCATGAAGTTTTCCTTCTTGGAAGGGGTGACTGAGATTATGGTGTACTGTATGCCCAAATGGACATGTTAAACCACAATCCCCTTGCACAACAATTTGAAGATCAATAAATGTTTACCATAACTGCTAAGTCACATATTCTGAGTGGATCATCACAAATATGTGTATATCAATATCACTCTATCTCCTATATATATATATATAATCATTACTTGTTAATTTAAATAAATAAGTACAAAAAATAAGACAACTTCAGTTTGATACCAAAGAAATAGAGCTCAAACAGGTAAGACTGGCAGCTGGTCCTCAACTGGTGCTGACTGAAGAACGCAGTCTGTTCCATTCCTTCTCCTGAGATAAACAGGGCCTCAAAGAAAACCCCAAAGTCACTGTATACTTGTCCCCTGGCTTGTCGCCAGTGGGCATGAGATGATACTGGGAGCTGTGTGTTCATGGCAGTCAGAAGGAGAGGGACTCGCATAAGATTACCAGGATCCCTTTCCTGCTCTCTTTGGGATTCTGATTGGTTTTGGAGGGAAGCGGATGGTTTCAGGAGTTTATAAGACCCCTCAATGTGAGCAAACTTAGGTACCTAGAGGTTCCCCAAGTGCCAATATTCTCAAAGACAGCCAAGCACTAAGGATAGGCAATGGTGATATAAGCAACAAAAATCTGCAAAGGGCTTTCTATGCCATTCATCTCTATAGTCCTATGATACTGCTTTGGTAGAAGGTCATGGAGTAAAATTAGTAACATATCTGTACGTGCACGAATATGTTCCCACCCTCAGTTCACTGAGCAACTTATAAGACTAATTTGCAAACTTGGTGTATCTCAGACTCCAAGGTCAGTTACACAGTCGTATGTGTTGGTGAAAGAACAAGAAAAGGATAGAAAACTGGGGATAAGAAGCTGAAAGTTGTGGGCTCATTCAGGAAACTTTTGAGGACAAAGTTGTGGGGAACAGTTGCAAAGAGAGAGGCGATGTGTGGGGGGGAAGAAAAGGACAATTTAAAAGCATTACCAAAGAGCAGGCTGTCACTTCCCTGGGTTACAGAGGGACAAAGCACAGAAGGTAAATTGGTTTGAAATTACTTTGGGTTTGTATACACAGTGTTCTTTTAGCCTCAGCACGGCCTTGGGAATAAATCACAGGCATGGTAGCTGTACAAAAGTCATAAAAAACAATCTAAAAGTTTCCCTCAGAGATAGGAGGACTGTCAAAGATTTCCCAAAGCCTTCTTTCCTTCCATTTCCAGGTCATTTGTGGGCACAGTGATCTTTCTACTGTAACTTACAGGCCCAGCTCTTTGCCTTTCATGTAGTAGTTCCCAGAGATTCTCTGCCTCTCAGGGTCACTTCTGTAGCTCAATATAGAGGGAAACACAGACCTCCAGGCCTCTCATTGTATCTCCACCACTGACACAATCCAGGATATGTATTTAAGAACTAAACATGTATCTGAGCTCTTGTGGCTCATGTCTGCTGCTCAAGAGGCAGAGAGCAGAAGACTGAAGTTTAAACCAGCCCAGTGCTGCATGTGCGCGCACACACACACACACACACACACACTCTCTCTCTCTCTCTCTCTCTCTCTCTCTCTCTCTCTCTCTCTCCCTTCTCTCTCTCTTCTCTCTCTCTCTCTCTCTCTCTCTCTCTCTCTCTTAATTTCCTGAGTGAAAATCTATGAAACAACCAGCTCAAAACAGTAAAGTAGTAATGATTCAGAACCCAACCTGTGTCACACGTGTTTGTGGCTTCTTTGGATCTCCAAGCCCAGAAGGAAAAGGTGGTGATCATTGAGAATTCCTTCCCTGACTCCTTGGAAGAAGATAGATATGGCACCTTGGGAAAAACTGGACTAGGTGAAGTAGGTGGCTTTTAAGAAGTAGAAATAATCAGGAGAGTAGCAATGCTTGAAAAATAACTTCCAATTCATAATTCAAGGATCCAGCATAGTTAACCTCAGCCCCCTGTATGCCCATTATTAATTTATTGCCTTTCACTTCCAACATTTTAAGATAGTTCAACATCTTCATTTCATCAGCACACTATCATTATATTCTTGACCTCCTCAACTCCAGTATTGCTCTCTGACCTCCATAGCCAATCGTTCTTCCAGCCTTCCTTTCATACCCCGTGAAACATTTGACCTCAGAAACTTATGAGACCCTGATACCCTTAATTTTCTTCCAGTTTACCAGGATGCTGTAGCCCTGTTTTCCTCCCAATGCAACATTAATCTCATCATTAACTCCCTGAACATCTTCTCCTCTGGGAATTAGAGAAATGATTTGGTTTACAACCCTATGTGCAGTACACATAATATATGTAATTTTGCTCACCTGGGTCCTAGTTTCCTTATCTGTTAAGTTACTCTAGTATTAATTCCAACCTCCTAGAGTAGCTAAGAATGTCAAACAAAATCAAACACATCAACAGTTCAGATCTATATACCCTACCTATAATATGCATTCTATAAATGTATCAGTGTTATTATCACTATCCATCAGAATCCCAGTTTAAAAGCTGGTTCTGGTGGTTCATGTCGGTAATTCTAGCTCATCAGGAAGTTGAGACCTAAAATTTCCATTCAAATTAAGCCAGGGCAGAAAAATCTAACAGAATCTATAACTAATTAACCAGCAAAAAATGCTAGATTGGAGGCATAGTTCAAAGGGTTCAAACTAAAAAGTCAAAATGAGAGTGTAAATCCCTGAGTTCAAACCTCGGTACTCAGTATTGGCTCTCTCGGTTTTGTCTCCACCCCCCCCCCTCTCTCTCTCTCTCTCTCTCTCTCTCTCTCTTCTCTCCTCTCTCTCTCATCTCTCTCTCTCTCTCTCTCTCTCTCTCTCTGTCTCTCTTTGTCTCTGTCTCTCTCTGTCTCTGTCTCTCTCTCTCTCTGTCTCTCTCTCTCTCATCTCTCTCTCCTCTCTCTCACACACACACACACACACACCACACACACACACACACACACATACACACACACTCCCAATTTTTGTTTAGTATTCTAATAATGCATCTACTAGAGTCCTGTACTGGGAAATTGAAACACTACTAAAGAAAACTTTGCAACACCGAAAAGATTCCATGACTTCCAATTAAACCTAAGTATTCTCATTGGATTCTTGGCTCTGCTGGGTAGCCCTTATCTGTAGTGAGTGCCCCCATTCATTCTCACTAATTTCTAATCCATATTTTTCTAATTAATCTCACGTTGCTTATTTAAGCCCTGACCATACTTGCATAAATCTTTGTTTCCTTCTCCATTAAGAAATGGTGACTAGACGTGTAACTTTTCTTAACATCTAGCCTTTCTGTTGCTGTTGTTGTCTTTAACTCAAAGCCTTGGTACTTTGAGCTTTAGCTCAAGGCCCTCTACCACCTGATCTACAGATCTACTTCTAGCTTTTTTGGCAGTTTGTTAGAGATAAAGTATCTCGCAGACTTTCTGCCCCAACTGACTTCATACCATGATCCTCAGATCTCAGCCTCCTAAGTAGCTAGGGTTACAGGTGTGTTATTGGTACCCCGCCCTCAAAATCTAGCTTCTTTAACCTGCAAACATCCTCTTCCTGTCCAAAACCCAATGCCCACCTCCCGACCCGACCATCTACCTATCTACCTCTTAATTTTCAGATGCTTCTCTCTCTGTCTCTCTGTGTCTCTCTGTGTCTCTCTCTGTGTCTCTCTCTCTCTCTGTCTCTCTGTCTCTGTCTCTGTCTCTGTCTCTCTCTCTGTCTCTCTCTCTCTCTCTCTCTCTCTCTCTCTCTCTCTCTCTCTCTCTCTCTCTCTCTCTCTCTCTCTCTCTCTCTCTCCTTTTCCTCCTGTACCCTTCACGGCTCTGCTGCCTAGACAGAGTAATAGATGTCTAGTTGAAGTACACTTTATAAATCAGCATATTTGTCTCATCTTAGTCCTCATTCCCACCCCACTTCACTTTTACCATTTCACTTCTAGGTTATTTCTCTGCTCATCAAGAAGTTCTAAAGCAGAGTGCTGGTGGCTCGTGCCTATAACCCTAGCTATTCAGGAGGCTGAGATCTGAGGATTGCAATTTGAAGCCAACCAGGGCAGACAAGTTTATGACACTCTGATCTCCATTTAACAAAAAAGTTAAGAGGGGAGCTGTGACTTAAGTGGTAGAGCCCTAAGCAAAATAGCTCAGGGATACTGCCCAGGCCCTAAGTTCAATCTGCAGGACCAGTGCACACACATGTTTGTGCGCGCGCGTGCACACACACACACACACACACACACACACACATAATTTAGTCCATTTTCTTTCTCCATCATCTACCTCATTTACAACCCTTGGCCTCTCTTCCCTGTATTTCCACAACCTCCCTATGGATCTTCTACTTTTGATTTATTCTTCGGAACTCTCTCCTGCTTATAGTCCCAGAAGAAGATATCAAATACAAATCTGATCCATATCTCATTCCCATTAAACATTTCCAGAATGCTTAAGGGCTCATATCATCTGGATTTCAAAAAATTGTTCTCATCCTTGTACCTGCCCACCCATCTTGCAAGCACAGCTCTACCTGGACCAACCATATAATTCGTCATACACAGTGCATTGCACTTGCATCTGTGTATTGCTCGGGTCCTAGCAGATGGAGTACATCTCCTTTTCTGTTCCCTTAGCAACCTTCAGAAACTGACATCTGAGCTTTTTTTCAGGGTTGGGAGAGTTTGCTTGTTTATACAACTGAGCATCAAATTTGAGGCCTTGTGCAATGCTCTACTACTGAGTTACATCTCCAGCCCAAATGGTTGGGACATGACTGTACATTTCATTAGGAGTAATTTTTTTTGTTGTTTTCTGACTCCCCCACCCCATCTGTTTTTGAGCTCCCTGAAGACACAGCCTCTCCTTCTCTGTATGTCTGGCACCTTCCCAGCCCTGGGCCTCCAAAGGGTCTTGAGTAAACGATGGTTGAAGTGAACTGAACTGACTATCTAAGTTGGCCACTGTGCCGTTCATTCTCAGAACTCTCCATATCTGGCCCACATCAAACCTTCCTGTAACTGCCTCTTCAAAGGCACGAACATTCCTTCCAGATGAAAGTCCTCTATTGCACTGTCGCTAGGCTCTTTTCCTGACTCGTTACATGACTTTCCACTTCACTGTATGGTCCCATAAGGGGAAGTTATTTTCTGGTTTTAAATAAAAGTCATCTGACACCTAAAAGTCATCCCAAACGACCTTTGTGTGATGGAAAGGACACTCGCTGGGGTGTCAGGAGACTGAGAGTTAACATTCGCTGCTCTGTGGCTGATATTCTGTGTAATGGAAAGCCACATGCTGTCTTGCTTCCTTCTCATTTCCACAGTGCCACGTCGGCAAAGCCGTGCCCAGGGCTTCATTGCCTGACATAGCATGTGTGAGGAGCTTTCCTAGTGAGCTTTCAGAGTGACCATTAAAAAGGCCCAGAGACAATGAGTGGTGAGGAAGGAGGACAGAAAGGGTATGGAACACAAGTTCTGCTCTTCTCCTCTAAGGATGACTCCAGGGTGAGGAGTCGCTCAAGAAAACTACAGACCTGAGAATGAGGCTCTGATCTGCTGGCCCTGGTTCTCTTAACTAGCTATTTCTCAGAGTCCAGACTTATCTGGCTTGAACTCATTCCCTCCTTACTTCCTCTCAGCCAGTTCTTTCCAAATAAATACTTCCCTATAAAGCTTTCTGCTCTGTTACAAATGGTCTTAAAGCCAGAAGAGCCATAGCAATAAAGAAGAGCTGCTCTCTGCCTCCAAATTCTAGAGAATGCCTCATCTCTCCTTAGAGAGCTAGGGTACACTCAGCCCTCCCCATCTTGGCTGCCCTCCCCAAGTTCTGCCAGATATAGTAAATCTCAGAGAAAGATGGTGCCCTGTCCAGTGCTGTGCTCCCAAGCTTAGAGGAGGATGCACAAAAAGGAAAAGAAACTCGCTTGTATTTAAAGGAGGGGGAAAAAAACATCCAGCAAGCAGTCGATGCATCATCGCAGGAGAAGAAAGGAGCTGACTTGCAGTAACTCAGCAACCACTCACTTGCCAAGAACAGAGCACATGATCTGCATTATGGGGAGTGTGAAATGATTTCTTTCACAGTGTTCCTTATTGGAACATTCTCTACCGACAGAAATCACTCACCCTCCCAGAGAGAAAAAGATCAGAGAAACAACAAAGGATAGAGAATCCACAGGATCACCCATGGACATCAACACACCTACACACAAAAGCACAAACTCACACACAAGCACCCAGGAGTGAACACACCTTAGTACACACAAATCTAACATAGCCATTTTCAGAGACACGTGCTGCACAGACATAAAACCCATTTACATCGATCTGGACTTTCTCAGATTCAAACAGCTCAATGATTCTTCTGAGATTCAAGTACACCATGCCCAAGCATGGGACACACATGTGTGCCTCTCACTGAGGTCCAGTGAAGTCCAGAGAAGCATTGACACTCAGAAAATATTCCTTACCCAGACATGGATAGGTTTAGCCACTTCAATCCTCACCACCCAGTGAGATGTTGAAACAGCACAGCGATTTTTAGAAACAGAGTTTGGACTCTGTTTGAGTCCAAACAGAGACTTGAGTTTGGAAGGCAGGCTGAGTCACTGACCTGACTCCATTTTTTTCTTTGTGTGTGTGTGAGGAGGACAGAGATCGGGTTGTACTGGGGTTTGAACTCAGGATTTTCTTCTAGATTGTCTTATTTGTTGTTGTTGCTCAAAGCTGGTGCTCTATCAACTGAGCCGCATATACATTTCTGGGCTTTTGACTGGTTAATTAGATAAGAATTTATTTTTTTAATTTTATTTTATTGCTGTGGTGATGTATAGAAGAGTGACAGTTACATTCATCAGGTAGTGGATACATTACTTCTTGGACATTGACACCCTTTCCCATGTTTTTCTTCTACTTTCCCTCCCGTCACCCCCTCCCAATCATCTTGTTTTTCCTTCCCTATTTCAAATGAACAAATAAATGTAGATACAATATACCAGGTACCCAAGTTAGATGCAGTGACAACATGAGATAAACCATAAGGGGAGCAAAAGAGAAAAGAAATAACTTCACATAGTACATTATAAACAACAACCATGAAGATAAACCTCTCAGACTTATCTGCATAAGCTAATTTCAAAGCATGATTCTCAGATTTCAGCCTCCTGAGTAGCTTGGATTATAGGCATGAGACATCTGTACCTGGACCACTTTGTTTCTGATGCCATCTCATTTTGCTTTGCTACTTCTGGTTTCCCCTGGATCTTTACTCTTCAAGGTCATCTTGATCCTGAGAGCAACAAGTGTGACTGATGAACATCTTAACATAAAAGATTAAATCTCACCCCCATCCCCAGAAAGACCTCCTTCATATCAACAAAATCTTGCCTTGGGGGCAGGGAATTCTTGTGATCCTATCCTGTATGCAATAATCTACCCAACCAGTAATCTGATCAGGGTGAGCTGGACTACTACCAAGGAACCCCCTAATTCAGCCCTTTGTTTCTCCTTACTACATAACATCAAGACTGTTGTATGCACTTTAAAAAAATCTCATCTTCAGGTCTTTCAGCCCCTGTTCTGCCCAATGTGTTCACCTTGTGAACTGAATTATTTTCACCCCTTCAGCACCTTTAGATCATTGCTGGGCTTTCCAGGAAAGGCCCTGTTGTGCTGAGACTTCTGGAACCAGGGCTTTGGCTCAAATTCTAGTATCACTTTTTAGAATTAGTTCTTTGGGCTTTCAGAGGATGAGTTCTTAGGGAGGTAGCATCACTAGGGTGCTGGTAGAGCTGTCCGTGAGTCTAAACTAGGAGAACTTGAGCTGGGGCTGTAATGGCTTCCATAGATATATTTTAGGACAACTGAAGCTAGTGACAAATTCAATGTAGAAAAGAATAGGGGCGTGGAAGCAATGCCCCCTGGGACTCTGGCCTAGGCCTTGGGTACAATGGCAGCACCAAGAAAGTTGGTGAGTGGACCATTGCTGTGACCACTTTCAGTTGTTTAACCTGTACAAAAAGAATTCTGAGTGTCAGTCATTGGGCCATTGTTTTGAGCCCAAACTAGAAGGCCAGAGTCCACAGTCAGAGCCCCAGTGAACTTTCAAAGTTCTGCCCTGGGAATTTTTGCCCATCAGTGGAAGATAAGCACACAAAAGGCAGACCAGATATGAGCAAAGAGCATGCTGGGAGGACAGAGAAGCACTGAGACTTGAACTTGCTATTCCTAGGGCCTGGCCTCCATACCTACTGTGATCCTCACTGACCCAACATCCTTTGGTTCTACCCAACAACTTGGGTCAGTGCTCATTACCAGTGCCACCTACTCTTCCATTCCAACCTCTCTGGAATCCATGAGCCATTGTAGAAGACAATATCACCCAGTCCCTCAGCTCTCTCCAGCAGGATCTGCTGCTTAGGACAACAACTGGGTGTGTGTTTACAGTCCCATTTCTGTCATCATCCTCAGCCTCCCACGTGTGATAATTTTAATGACAACGGGGTGCCTGAGGCCTTAGGACACATAAGTACCTAAATTCCACACAACTTCAGAGAACCCATTCTAGGAAAGATTTTTGCCTCCGGGAGGAGCCTTGATGACCATGGTTGCAGGACGGTCACACAAAGGCAATACCTAAACTGCCTGCACTTTCATCTTTGAATCATTTCCATGAAGGATGAGGGGAAAATGCTTCTCTCTAAAGCCTAATTCATTGCAGCTGAATGTGACTTTGATAGATATCAGTTCTCGATGAAGGGAATTCTGGAGCAGCTCTGAAAGCTTCTGGGGCGCTCAGCACCTCCCAGGAGGATCTTGCTCCTTTGCAAGCATGCTTGTCGCTACCTCTCCTACTTCAGGTCCTCTGAGCTGGGAGTGTTTATTGTCCTCAGCAGGCCTCACCTTCTTATTGTCCCCTTGGTTCTAAGGGTAAACTTACTTGGTACTTTTGAGGCTGGAGGCAGATTTGACTCACTGGGGATCTCTGATATCTAATCCCTATGTGTCAATGCTTCTCTGGACTTCACTGGACCTCAGTGAGAGGCACACATGTGTGTCCCATGCTTGGGCATGGTGTACTTGAATCTCAGAAGAATCATTGAGCTGTTTGAATCTGAGAAAGTCCAGATCTTAAAGAAATTGCATTAAAGAGAAGTGAAAAGTTGCCAGAGATGTTTACAAGGCGAAAATCAAAAGGTCAGGCAGAGGATACAGAATTAATGAGGTAGGACATTCTGAAATGGTGAAAAGCCAAGGAACAAGACCAGGTTAAGGAAAAGAAATTCTATATTCGGTAACAGTCTCCGTCCCCCTCCCCCCATAACCGCACATGGCCAAGGGATCAAACTACACCATATTATGGAGTAATGGACTCAATAGTATTCCAGAACTCCTGGCCAGGTGGTAATGTGTACTATAGAAAATGTGTATTGAGGAAAGGAACTGGGAAAATGTCTATTGACTTCACATTTAAATCCATTAAAAATAATCAAGCAGTAGTGTTTCCATTGTATAATTCTGGTGTCCAATATCTTCATGATAATTCAATTTGATGGAAGCCAAATTATTCTATATTTTTTGACAAAAAAGTTTTACGATTCCTCTTTCTGTTTTAAATAAGTTAAATATTTTATTTCTTTCAAAGAAAAACTGAGATTTTTTTTCCTAGACAGCTGTAATAACTCTAAACCCATGACTGTTTCCCCAGTGTATATATTTATTATGTTTTATTCTTTAAATACTTAATATATACACATAACTTCAAAAAATCTACCAATACTGTATGGAGAATCATAAATTAAAAGGTGAATCTTTTTCTACTTCCCATTCTCCCACTAAAGTAGTATGTCAGTGCAATTCAAAGGCAGAAATTGGAAGGATCATGGCCCAAGTAAGCACAAAATATAACTAAACAGGGTTATTATATTCTTAGTAATATTCTCAGAAACAAGTTATGCCAACACATGCTGACCAGCCATATGTATTCCCTTCTCCCATTGTTGCACAATATTTCTTTTTTATTTTTTTCCCCTACATAATAGAGTTCTGAGACTGTTCCAATCTCTGGGTATTGACGTACTCTCATTTTAAAATGTCTATCTGGTAATTTCTTCACTTGCCTTAGCAGACCTGATTTCCTTAGATGCTTGTGGATGCACATGTAGTGTCATCGATAATGTGTAAGTGAGACACCTCTGTGGCAGACTCTCCCCTCCCACACACCGCACTGTGGTGATTTTGGCCCTTTGCCCATTGATGACACTTTCGGGAAGAAAAGGGCTAGCCTCAGACCTGGGCTAAGCCAGGATTTGACAGCCCCAGTTTTTTCAGAAAGTAGAGATATAAATGTGGAATGTAGAATACTGTGCCATTTTGGCAACAGAGTGGGAATACTCCAGGTCTGGGGAAACTGGAAACTTGTCATGAAGTTCTTAGGCTACCTTGAATACAAGAGCCTAAAAGAGTACTACAGTAACCCATAGATGCCCTAATGCTTGTCCCCAGGGTCTCTGTGTGCCCCACGGGTGAGGGAGTAAAGTTACATCATCTTCTGAGATGAAACTACAATACAGTGATCATTGCTTGTCTCAATACTTTGAGAAAAATAAACAACTTAAAAGTAGAAACTAGTGGTTCATATCTACAATCCTAGCTACTCAGATCAGCATGCTCGGACTCGAGGATAAAGATACAAAGCCAGTTGGGCAGAAAAGTCGGTGACACTCTTATTCCAATTAACCACCAAAAATTAAAATGGAAGTGTGACTCAGGCCCCGAGTTCAAACCCCAGTACCAGCAAAAACAAATTATTAATAAATAAATAAACTTCAGTATTAATTCAAATACTATTGTATCTTGTGACTGCACAAGTGGACAATTCATTGCTTTAATTTATATTTGTTATAATAAGTGGAGCAATATTTCCTACATTTTTACATGTTTATAAGCTATCTTTCATGTCCTTTGCCCACTGGAGAAGTAATATCCATATTATATATTTATAAGGTGTCTTCATATTCTGTTGGATGGGACTTCTGTCACTTGTGTTGTAATTTTTCTTTTTAGTTTTCCATTTGTTTCCTAGCCATGTTTAGAAGTGCTTTTATTATCAGGAATGATTCAATTTTATAAGTCACATTTATCATCTTTTCCCTTAAGATTTCTAAACTTTGTGAAGTCCTTTCAATTATTTTTCCTATTTTAAGACTCTAAAAGTTTCCTTTTGTATTTCCTTTGAGGACTTTTCTTTATTTCTATTGTTTAAGTTTTAGTATTCAATGTATCTGGGATTTTTTATTTGGGTATAAAGAGTAAGGTAGAGATGCAATTTTATTTTTCCACCTGTCAGTGCCTCGCTAATAAAAGCTTTCATACTCTGCTATAAGACAGTGTTATAAGCTGTTTTTCAGTGCTAGAAGTAGCAGGCTTTCCCTGTGCTTACATTTTCTCTCAGCAATGAACAGATTGTGCCAATAGAAAGCTTGAGACATTTAATGCTCTCTTCTGCCTTTATATTAACTATTCCTACAAATATACAATATAAATGCATTTATAAAATTTTGACAGAAATTGAAGTTGTGATTTAGGTAAATATTGTCCAGATGTGTAGAAAATTGGCTACTACCTCACAGAAGATGAAGAATGGCTCTGCCTGCCCAACCTCCATTGCACCCTCCTTTTTCATTCCTATTTTTCCATATGCCAATCTAAATTGTTATTCATATTCTTGGTCAGGAGGACCTTGTTTGCAATCAAACAGAGATCATTTGATTACAATTTGATAATTTGATCATAAAGATCAAATAAATAAAGGATGTCTCCGATAGAGTCTTATTTACATAATGCTAGAGAAATTGATTCCATTTAAGTGAAAATATATTGACCTGAAATCCCAGAGTTGAAAGAAAGACTAGAGAAGTGAGCTAGGAATGAAGGGACGAGGCATCATGAGATACATGAAGTCCCCACATAGGATGAGTCCAGGTGCAGCACACCCCAGAGGTGGAAGTGTGACACAGCATTGCCCCTGCCCCTTGTGGGACATGCAGGAAGCCTCTCTTCCACCCCACATCTTTGCTTTCACTCCAGGGAACCACCCGTGACCGATACAGAGCATCCATCCTCTGCTGGCTCAGGTCTTAGCATCACTGGCTTTAGTTTCAAAAGCCCTGAGAATTCCACCTGATTAACCATGTTCTGTCTTCCCAAGGAACTCATCTAAGACTAGCGGATTGTCTTCTTCTTTTTTTCTTGAGAAGGGAACTAAGATCTCCAACAAGACCATTCCCTAGACCACGGAGAGAATGACAAATAATACAAGCACCCCATCAAAATAAGAGCACACAGCTTCCAGAGTTCAGAAAAGGAAATGTGTCAGCACTCTAGAAACATACCTTTTGAAAACAGATTTTAGTTTTTCAGTTAAAATAAGCATGGATCTGTAAATCAAGAGATAAAAGGAATAGGAATCTGGTTAAGGGGGAAAATAAAGAAAGGTTGACAAATGGTTTTGTGTCTGTGACAGTACTGGGACTTGAACTCAGGGTCTAGGTGCTGTCCCTGAGCTGCTTTTGCTCAAGGTTAACACTCTACAACTTGAGCCAAAGCCATCCTTCTGGCTTTTATGTTGCTTTAGTAGATTTTTGGAGATGAGTTTCCAGGGCTTTCCTGCTCGAGTTGGCTTTTAACCATCATCCTCAAGATCTCAGCCTCCTGAGTATTTAAGATTACAGACATGAGCTACGGGAACCTGGCTATATTTTATTTAATACAAAAAGGAAGGCCAATAAAGAAGAGATCGGTCTCCGAAGCCTTTCCTTTCCTGAAGAGAACAAAAGAAACAAAAAGATGAAAATTATAGATGTCATGGAATGAGGAACCGCATAGACCTAAGCAATGTACCTGACAGGAGTCATAAGACACTGGGAGAAGACATATATCAGAGCCATAATAAAAGAAAATATTTCTAGACAGAAGCAACCTCTTCTGGTATCTTGGAGTAACATTGCTCTCCAAGAATCAAATGTAATTAATGACAAGGAATGATACCTAACTATGCCCTGGTGACTTTCAAAATTCCAAAGATAGAGAAGGAATTACATCAACATAAAAACAGGAAAGCTGATTGTGTTTGAAATGAATAAAATATCAAGCTAGACTCAGATTTTTCCTTCAAACACTGCCAGATGATTGATATATGTTTGACAGAAGGATGGTTTTAAATATTTTGGGACTAATCTAAATAGAAATGAAACAAAGAAATTCAGAAGTAAATGAACTGAGATTTTTTTAATGGCGTTAATAATGAGATTCTCCATGTAAAGACTTGCCTGAATGATTGGTGTAAATAGGGACCAAAGAAATGCCAAATTTTATTATGTAAATGACAAGAAAAGTTCACACAACTAATAATAAACTTGGGAAGAACAGTACTAAGGTCTGAAAAATAATCCTCAATTTGTTCAGCAAGTGTTATTACCACTGAGTCACATCTCCAGTCCTATCTTTTTTTCTCTCTCTCTTGTTTTACTTCGTTTGTACCAGTATTGAGATTTAAACTTTGGGCTTCGTGCCAAGATCTTGCTTACTTTTTCATTCAAGATTGGTACTCTACCATTTGACTTACACCTCCACTTCTGACTTTTTGCTGGTTAATTGGAGATAATCTCCTGCATTCATCTGCCCAGGATGGTTTCAAAACCTCAGCCCTCAAATCTCAGTCTCCTAAATAGCTAGGATGGTAGGCATGACCCAGTACACACAGTTGCTAATTATTTTTGAGTTAGGGATCTTTCTTGTTGTCGGGGCACAGAGTTGTGTGTGATGAAACTATGTTAGTTTTGCTTGCTACTACATTCAGCTCTCTCAACCCTTAGCTAGCCTCTAACCTCAGTTCTCTCCATCTCAAACTCAGCTTCCCCGTAGCTAGTATAACAGGCAGGAGTCACCAATACCTGACTGTAAAATATGAACTTGTAGCAGTGAATATTTGAATATAATGCATAAGATAAAGTCAGTAAGGAAGAGAGAGGTCTCAGAAGACTGAGGATTTGGCAAAGCAAAAAAGAAAAGATGAAAAACTGATACTGAAAAGACAATTAATAATAAGTATAACTCAGTTAATTTATTAAAATAAAGACCAAACAAAGAAGAAATGCAACTACAAGCTCTAAGGATAAAAACAAGGTATAACACAGAGACAATTTAAAAAAAAACACACATATTAAACAAAGGCAAAATAGTCAGTAAAAATAGAGACAGGATGTTTGTTCAAATATAATGCCTCTGTCGTAGACTCCAAGCCAACCAAAATCATTAAACTGAGCAGAAGGGATTTCTTTCTTTTTATTAGCACATATAAACTGCACAAAGGTTTTCAGTGTGATCTTTTTATGCATGCATATAATGTGCTTTGAGAAAATTTACCCCAAATAAGATTACTTTGGTAAAGATGTTGTCTATAAAGATATTCTAACCGTCAAAGAAAAGAGCTTGTCAACTATGTAACATAACCAATAACTGTAATCAAGCAAAATCAGCAGGCTTAAATACAGCCACGATAGCCAGATGCCAGGGACAAATGCCTGGAATCCTATCTACTCAAAAGGGTTGCAGTTTGAACCAACTTGGGTAAAAAAATATTATGAGATACTCAGTCCTCTTCTCAACCAGTAGCTGGACACTGTAATATGTGCCTTTCATCCTAGCTATATTGAAGGCTGAGATTGGAAAGACAATAGTTCCAGAACAGCTTAAGGAAATGGAACATGGGATTCCCCATCTCAACAGGAAAAGTTGGCTATAAAGGGACACACGTGTCACACAAGCTATGGTAGGAAGTAGAAATGGGAGTATTGTACAACAAACTGGCCTGGACAAAAATAAAAACCCTATATAGTGTATATATTACCTTATATTAAATCTTTACTGTCCCTAGCCTTTAAAAGACAACAAATGAACTGGGCCTGGTGGTTCACACCTATAATCCTAGCTACTCAGGAGGCTGAGATCTGAGGATCACAGTTCAAAGCCAGCCTGGACAATACAAAGCTGAGAGACTCTTATCTCCAATTAATCACTAGAAAATGGGAAGTGGGGCTGTGGCTCTAGAGTAGGGTGGTAGCCTTGAGCTGAAGAGCCCAGGGACAGCATGCTGGCCCAGGGGTAGGGCAGTAGCCTTGAGCTAAAGAGCTTGGGACAGCGCCCAGGCCAGAGTTCAAGCTCTATGACCACCCCCCACCAAAAAATGACAATAAATGAAATACATAAAGCTAAGAATTAGTGTAAGTGAGTGGTTCTCTGGCTGTGTTTCAAGGGTGGCTCTGGTAATGGCTGACAGGTGTTGAGAAGATAACAGGATTTATCAGTGTCTTCTGAGGTCTTGCATTGGAAGAAAATCACCTTGAGAAGGCAATGGGCTAAATACATTTCATCCCAATTTAAAAATGTCCGTGAAACCATTCCAAGACTCAGGATCTGTGTTCAGTGTCTGTCAATATGTAGTTTCAATAGATTCCAGAACCAACATGCTACTTACAAAAGCCTGAAGAGCTGCATTCCTAGCTGCCTGTTCTGAACCCAATATGCAAAAAGTTGTGGGTGTTTGCTGCAGTTCTGTTAGTAAATCTACTGCATCCCAGCTGTCAGTTACTTATGACAAATAAGTGAAAGGTAATATGTTCTGATTTGTTTAACGAAATAAGCTCAAAATCAACAAAGTTCTCTGAACAGTTTTAAGATAAATTAGACTTTTTTATTCCAGGGGCTTTGGGTATGCACGCATGAAAATATTATAGGTGACATGTATTATTTTCAATAGTAAAATCATGTAGGATTGACACATTTCAGACATCTATTTTCAAAATGTTCTTTTCTGAGCACACATTTCCATCAAAAAGCAGATTCTCACTTATTGTTCAAATATTATCTTTCCTTCCAGGGACAGATTAAGTGTGTTTGTGTCTTGGAAAATGTCTGCTTGGAAGAGGAAGAAGAAAATATCAAATTTGGATTGCTTATCTTTGTGAAGGAGAAAAAAATGTGTTTTACTTATCTACAAGTTTGACAAATCTTTGAAACGTTTTGGTATAAGATTAACTAACTCATCCGTGAAATACTAGCCATCACTCTCCTTCCCAGAATGAAAAGATTCTGCCTCAAAGACCCTTCTGGCATCAACTATGTTAGTATATTTCCTTACCTGAATTTCACAAATGGGATTTCACAGGAAACTCCATGTGACAGGTGATCAAAATTACCCAGGATCTACAGCTTATGTCTAAGCTGTAAAGCTATGAATACAGTCTCTCTGTTTCATAAAATTGTGGGGCTTCAATAACTGTCATAAAAAATGAGCAATGTTTGGGGCCATGGCTCAAGTGGTACAGTGCCTGACCCACAAAACTTAAGGCCCTGAGTTTAAACCATAGTATTAAATGAAGAAAAAGAAAAAGGATGAAAGAGGGAAAGAACAAAGAGGAGAAGAGGGAAAGGGGGAGAGGAGGAAGAAATGAAATTTTAAAACAAGTTACATGTATTACTGCACTTGAACTGAATATCATAGAATTGACAAAACTGCAACCTCTTACTTTCAGATGAGAAAGAAAAGGGGGAGAAACAGGGAGGGAAGGGAGAGAAAATTCAAAACAAAACAAGTTGCATATGTAAATGCATTTGGATTAAATATCATAACAATTAAACATGGCCAACCACCAGTTACTTTCCAGTTTAGAGTTCTTCAGAACTTGGAGGAAAAACATGTATTTCATTACCATTTCCACAGAGTAGATAAAAACATCTGATTAAATCTACACCTATTCATGAGGAAGAGGAAAACCTCCTTAATAATACCAAAGTTTAAAGCCTGCCTTTGATGTGTCAAGAATCATATGTCTCAAGCCAATTCTAGACATTTTCCTCATAATTAATTTTAGAAGCATTTCCATTAAATTTGGGAGCAATGAAATAATGCCTGTCAAGGTTGAGTTTATTAGGATGTTATTTGGGAATTTCTAATCAACAAAATAAGAAAAAACAAAAGTATCATAGATAGATGCTATACATAACATGTAAATATGAATATATTTATAAAATTCATTATTTAAGAAAATAAAAAATATATAGAATGAGCAAGAGAGCATCAATAAGCTGGATAATTAATTACAAGATAAATAAGTGATTTACACAAGAAAAAAATAATTCAATGTGGATGAAATTTTATACATGATGGCAACAATGAATAAACCTATAATATTCAATTAATCAAGTATGTGAAGAAAATTATTCTTCTTTGAAAAATAAAAGGATAAACAACAGAAAGTTAATAAGGGGTCATAAAGACATGCAATTATTTTGTATTTTGATAAAATACTAATCGAAAATTTAATGTGATTCCTGAGGAGCTTACAAAATAAATATATTTTTGTAACAAAGAAGAAAGTAATTTTTAAACTATCATAACTAATCTGTCTAGCAAAGGCATTACTAAAGAATTAATCGTATGCCATAGAGCATACTATTAAGAAGAGAAGAAAGTCATTTGAAAGCAGAGAAAAATATGAATTTTATTTAATAAATAATAGTGAAGTCATTGTTTAAACATTTAAAATTAACAAATCAGGTCCTCATTTCATACTATAAACTAAAATAAACTCCAAACAATTAATGAGATAAACTAAGAAGCTAACCTACCAGCGATGAAAATGAAATAAGTGACTTTTTTATTAAATTCATTTTATTTGCTTTAAATACAAAGAGGTTTCAAGGTAATGTGTTGACTTATGAATAAATGCATCGTGATCAGTGTCATCACTTCTATCATTCTCCATCTTTCCCAATTGTGCCGATTCCCTCAGTTCCTGGCTTTACTGTCACATACATTGTCATATATACATTGAGTTTTAGGACTATATGTGCCCAACATTCTGCTTTCTAGTCATCTAATTGATTAGCTATTAGATCTCAAGAGAGAAAAGATCTTTGTAATCATAAAAACAAAGGGGAAAACAAATCGAAAATAAGAAGTCACTTTTACTACTCCAGATTTTTAAACTTCTGGACATCTAAAAGCACCATGAACAAAAATGAAGACAATTAAAAAAAAGAAAAATATAAGTTAATTTTACATCAAATGAGAGAGAGACTTGGCTACATCTTTCTGGACAATAAAGTTGATATGTACACATGGAATAGATAAGCCAAGTTAAAAATAAGAAATTAGTGGAAAATAAACACTACATAATAGAGTTATGTTCATGTGAAATCAAAGAAATAAAGCATAAGACAATAATGAGATAGCAATACACCCATCAAATGGGCCAAGTTCATTTGCCGGCTTTTGCTTTGCTTCTCTTTGTTTGGGATCCAGGTTAGTGAAGCACAGAAGAAGGGCCAGATGAGAAAGGCAAACAGGAGCTGTCAATCTGCAGAAGCATGCAGAACCCTAGATTCATTCGGCACTCTTTATTTTTAATTTTTATTGAAAATATGTACAAATGTCTTATAGTTACCTATGTCAGGTATTGAGTACATTTCTTTTTTGTACAGTGTCAACCTCTCCCTCATTTTCTCACAGTTTTTGTTTTTCACTCTCCATCCTCCTCTACTCAAGTTGTATAGTCTCTCACTGCTGAATTAATTCGCCCATTGGCCCATGATTTCTGTGCTTCCTCTTCCCTTCCAAAATCAGATAAACTTACATAAAAGACAAAAGGTGCAGAAATCAAAAACAGTGACAAAAGGAGAAAATGAGAAAAAAGAAAAACAGCACAAAAAGTAAAATAAAAATCCCTCATTTCCATTGCTTGGAATGCATTTCAATAAGCATCATTCTGTATTGTCATACGCACATTGCTATTGAGCTATTGTGATCCTTTCCTAAGAATATCCTCCATTCACTGTGTAGAGTCCTGTTTATCACATTAAGTATAATTTTTGTCATTCAGCGGCCGAAAGGATCAAGAAAAGATAGTATACATATGTAATGGGATTGTATTCTTCCATCAAAAAGGTGATGCTGCTGCCCCATTTGTAAGGAAATGGAAAGACTTGCAAAAAAAAACCCAACAATATATTAAGTGAAATAATCCAGAGCCAGAGAAACATAGGTCACATGGTTTCCTTCCATTGCAATCGTTATAATATGCCTATAAATCTAAAAATACACCCAAAGGTAGTAAAAGACATTCAGCACTCATTCTTTACATCATGTTCTTTGCATGCTCATTAGGAAATGATTCTGAAGAAATAATTAAGAGGCATGCATGGAGACATTTCTACAACGATTCTTATCACAGTGATATTTATAACTTCAAAAATAATTATCAAGCCAGGCACTGATGGCTCACACCTAAGAAAGCTGCCATCTTAGGAATACAGGTAGAAGCCAGCCTGGAAAGGAAAATTCATGAAACTCTAAACCGTAAGTGGAGATGAGACTCAAGTGATAGAGCACCAACATCGAGAGAAAAACAAGTGATTAGTTCTCAGGTACTGAGTTCATGTCCTACTTCTGACACACAGACACTTACCAGCAACCTAAAGAATCAGCTTCAGGAGTACACGTCCATAAGGATTTGATTCTACAATCTATTGTAAACCTATGTGGATGAAATAACTACTAAAATTATAAATGGAATATTATGGGATGAGGTAAGACATCCTTCAAAACAGAATGTTCAGTGGACAACTCACGTTTATTGTCTAATGACTTGTTGGTTTATGAGAACGAGAGAGAAAAAGACTGACTTAGAAAATATGCCATAGTTTAATTTCGATAGCTGTTCTCTGTATTTCTACTTTTAAAATGAACATCTATTACACTTATAAATCAGAAGGAAAATAATAAATCTTCAAAATTCAGTCATTCTGTTCTTTTAAAGCACAGTATTCTCCAAGGATACTACCATAGCAGTGTTCTTAAATAACCCAGTGTTCATTCAGATATATTAAAATCATCTGTCTAGAATTCTAAAGCTAACAGACATTTTATACTTTCAGCTTGCTCTCTCGTCCGATTGTAGCAGGCAGAGAACATGAAGCAAGGTAATGGCAATTAAAAAAAAAGAAATACATGACAATTTTAATAAACATTTTGAAAGACAATAGATTTACAATAATTTAAATGGCAAATGCACACACACACACACACACACACACACACACACTTAAAAAAAATAATTCCCTAATGTAATGCTACCAATAGTTTTATTATACTGGAGTTACAATTCCTCCTGAAGTATGTTTAGCAAAATTGACTGCTATAAAACAAAATAGTTCTACCAGGATACATAGCCACCATTCCCCAGTTCTCAGCCGCTCGTCTCTAATGTACCTTAGGGGTACTTTAGGTTGCTCTTCAACCCTTGGTGAGAAAACCACCAGGAGACTGTGCCCTTCGGCACAGGAAGCTGCTCTTTTCATCCATCATTCTATTCCATCTTTATTTATTTATTCTTAAGTAGCTGTGCAAAGGGATTTCAATTCAACATGTGAGTTTCTGAGTGTAATATATCTTGATCGATGTCACCCTTTTGTCATTCTTCTCCCAACCACACCCATTATCTCAATCTCCCTAGTTCTACTTTCCCATATGTACATTAAATATCATGGAAAGCGTACGTCCACCTTCCTTCTGTCTATTCATTTTATACCATACCCTTCATCTCATCCCTATACACAATTTGTGTTCTAGCCCTTTAGTATTTATTTCAGTGATATCATTCATGGACATTTATCCAAAAGATTACACATCAGGATAAAGACATTTGCACATTTATGATGATACATACATATGTATTTGCACACTTATGTTCACATATATATATGACTATAAACACACATACACACACAATGGATTACTCATCCATCAGGAAATAGTTGGACCTTAAAAATAGTTGGGGCAGGGACATAATTGGACCTGAAAAAAATTATGTTAAGTAAAGTAAATCAGTCTCGGAAAGGCAAATGACACATTTTTCTCCGATATGTTGAAGTTAGATCTAAATTATGAGTATATCGGTAAATATATAAAGAGTCATATGCATGCATACATAAACATATTAACTAGAGTGTGGGACCTGCAAACAGTAAATTCCAAAGGTATAACTGCCTTGGACAACCATCTTCTGAACTTAGATTCCAGCTCCAGACAACAATTATTTATCAGAACAGCAAGCCCCAATTAAGAGGAAACAAGGTTTCCCAAGCCTAGAGCACAAAATGAGAAAGGAAGTAAGTGGGGAAGGAAATGAGCTGGGAGACACGGAAGGAATAGAGCCAAGGGGCAGAGCAGAGTCTCTGGTAGATGAAAGTGTTGGCAAGCTTCATACTAAGGAAGCAATGCTTAGGGATGTGCTTTGCGTCCCTCAATGGCCAGGGAAACATGATGGGCTTACCTGAATTTAATCACTTAACCCTCTCAATGGTTCTGAGCAATTGAAGACATTCACCCAAAGACCTGAACCAGGATTTGAACACACATCATGGTACTTGCCTGCAAATCCCCAGCTGATTTATCTGTACTTTTGCTAGGCATTCACTAGTGTGGAAGGACAAGCAGGGGCTCACAGGTGCTCTTTATGTTTTCCATTTTGGCAAAATACACATAAAACTTTCCAGTTACTATTCTAATAATTTTTAAACATATACTTCAGTAGTGTTGATTACATTCACATTATTGTATAACTAATTTTCGGAATTGTTTTTACCTTGGGCTGGTAGCATGGCCTAATGGTAGAGTGCTTGCCTAGCATGCATGAAACCCTGGGTTTGTTTAATCAGTATCACGTATACAGAAAAAGCTGGAGGTGGTGCTGTGGCTCAAGTGGTAGAGCATTAGCCTTGAGAAAGCCCAAGGACAGTGTCTAGGTCCTGAGTTCAAGACCCAAAACTGGCAAAAAAAAATATTTCTACATTACAAAACTTAAACCTCACTTCCTACTGACAGATTTACAGCTGCCTCAAACCATTCCATTTTTATTTTGAATTAACATACATTAATAACAGGTTTCATTATATTACGAATTGTTTTTAACAAGGTTTCATCATCATGTTTCCATACATGACTACAGAGAGGCTTGAGTAATTTCAAGCCCTTCTTTCCAATTCCATTCTCCTTTCTCTCCTCTCTCACTTTCCCAACTATGTTTTGTTATAAGATATATATATGTATAACTACATAGATGATATTGATATAATAGAACGGGCACTTCAATTCTCTCTATCCTTCAGTATTTTTCTTTCCCTAACCCTTCTGATCCTCCCCAAGAAATCTCCCTTTTACAGTCTCATACATTGTTATTATTATCTTAATGTTGTCGTTGATGGTGATGATACTATCACCATTGTTTTGGGGCTATATTCCACAAATGAACAAAAACATGTGATATTTGGCATTTCAAACTTGGCTTATCTCTTTCAACATTAAAATCCTCAGTTCCATCCATTTTCTTTATGACAAAGAAAATTCTTTGAGTGTGTGTGTGTGTGTGTGTGTGTGTGTGTGTGTGTGAGAGAGAGAGAGAGAGAGAGAGAGAGAGAGAGAGAGAGAGAGAGAGAGGAGGGAGAGAGAGATAGTTTCTTTGGCCATTCATCAGCTGTTGGGAACTTAGGTTGTTTTGAAAATTTAGCTATTTTGAATAGGCCTACAATAAATAAGGGCTATGTTGGCTCATTTATCATATATATTGGACATATATTTCTTCAAATACATGCCAAGGAGTAGATTGAGAGATGTATAAATATTCTACCAAAAAGTACCTACATCTCAACTTTTGGCAACATAGCAAGATAGAAAATGAACTAACAAAATTAATTGCTTTTGTATATAAACAATGAACAGACTGAGAAATAAACCAATAAAAAAATTCCAGGGCCAGGAGCTTAGCCTAGTGGTAGAGTGCTAGCCTACCATGCACAAAGCCCTGGGTTTGATTCCTCGGTACTCAGAAAAAGCTGGAAGTGGTGCTGTGGCTCAAGTGGCAGAGGACTAGCATTGAGCAAAAAAGTGTCCCAGGACAGTGCCCAGTCCTTGAGTTCAAGCCCCAAGACTGGCAAAAAATCCATTCACTGTTGCCCCTCCCCCAAAAAATAAATAACCAAGGATGAATTTAACCAAAGAGTTGAAAGACCTCTACAATAAAACCTAAGAAGCCTCGGAAAAGGGAACTGAAGGAGATAACAGAAGATGGAAAGAGTTCCCATGTTTATGGATTAGTGAAATGAACATCATGACAATAGTTATAGCTCCCAAAGCAGTTCTCAAAAGCACAACTTGTTGGAAAAGCGTTGACATGTTTAACATACTTAGCTAGAAAGGAAGTACAAATCAAAACTATACTCAAACCCCATTCCATCCCAGTCAGAATGGCAATCATCAAGAAAACGACCACAACAAATGCTAGTGAGGATGTGGAGGAAAGTGCACTTGCACATTGCTAGGAGGAGTGAAAACTAATGCAACCACTATGGAGTTTCCTCAAAGAACTTAGAAAATGATACCTGAAAGACAAAGCACAGTCTTGACCTACCAGTGTCAGCTCCACTCACTCGCAGGTTTCCAAGACTATACTGCAAGTTTTCTGTTTCCCAGTGGGCCTCTGATGGCCTCTTTACCTGAATCTCTCCCCAGCTCATCATTTTCTCTCGGAAGCCCTATCCTTTGTTCAGATTGCACATCCTCTTCTCTTGTAGCAGCTGCCAGGCTCATCATCTCTGCCCTCTTACAATCCACTCAGCATGCACTGCCAACCATGTTCTGAATGACCAAACATGTAGAGAGTCCTGCAAAAGATGTGTTCAAGAAGAAACTGCATATACAGGTCCCTAGAAGAAGGGAAACAATCTATGGAGAGAACAGTCAACAGAGAGCTGAGAGTCTTTCACTACAAAATGGGATAGCAAAAACAAATACATTGAGGACATAGGTAAAACTGTCTTTTGTTTAGCACACATAGGAGCCTTTTAAAGGGTTTCTAAGGTTCTATATTGAAGGACAGTTTGTTTTGTATGTTCTGGTACTGGCGCTTAAACTCGAACACTTAACTCAAGGCTAACATTGAGCCACGGTGACCCTTCCAATGGTGTTTTGCTGGTTACTTGGAGAAAAAGAGTTTGACTATCAGACTTTCCTGCTCTGACTAGCTTCAACTAACAATTCTTAGATCTCTGCCTCCTGAGTATTTAGGAAGAGAGACATAAGCCAGAAGCACCTGGCTGAAAAATCATGTTTAAACAATTTCTTTGCACACAGAAGATGACTTTGCAAGACACTTGATAACATCTCGTGGAATACCACAAATTAAGTAACACATTTAAAAGCACAGTTCAAGAAAAAATAAACACTGATAAATGCTGATGTCCACAATGGTATATGGCAGGAGAAACCAAGAAATATTCCTGCTTTGCTTGTGTTCTTAGTCTTTTGCTTTACTTGGTTAATTTCTTTGAGTATCAGATTCCTTATTGATCAAATAAACATAATAATACCTGTCTTTGAAATGTATCTGGCAAGCTTAAACCACAAGAAATACACTTTCACATGCACCCCCCTCCACGCATATACATATAGCCCATAGACACTTCTCACTAATTTATGGTGAATCGGTCTCTCTTCTCAAGCCAGGTCGATATTGCAAAGAATCTTCATATTCTGTGTCTAAAATTACTTTGGGTTTAGCCTTGCAAGCAGTAACTTCAGCAAGTTTAAGTCTATTTCTTGAGCTATTTCCATTTTCCATTTGTTAGTGACAGATGCAAGCAATTATTGGGATTTCGGGACCAACACTTCCTTCCAAATAATTCTGCGAGTATCTATGTGACAGAACACCTTCTTCTCTTGGCTGCAACATCAGGGTAGAGGATTAGGGTTGTTGACAGCCCTAACTTCATGGAAGAGAACAGCTTCCAAACTAAAATTTCCTGAAAAATCTCAATGGTTATATCCCTCGTTCCTGTTTTCTAACATGCCGTACTGATTTGCTTTAAGTCTGCCCTGGCCATCTCAGTATGTTTGCTGGGTGATAACCCAGCACACCTGCCCCATCTCATACAGCAGAGACTGCGGGAGTTGACTTGCAAAGTGCACTAACTCATTTGCAAAGCAGATCCAGAGTCACCCATTGATCTTCAAAAATATAACACTGTGCATAATTACCCAGAGAGAATAGAACTTGGAAATACAATCACATTTTCCTTGTTACATATTAGAGCTAATGAGACCTCATCTGGCTCTTCTACGTTCTCCAAGTCCTAGCATTTTTATTCCTGCATAAATACTAAGTCAGTAAGCTCATGACTGCATACCGTTTTGAGCCTGGAATGGAAAAATGCTGTTTCCTCACATAAGAGCAGTGTTGGAGAAAATACCAACCACAAAGAAAGCTGGAAGCTTGGAGTTTCCTGAGAAGCTGCATGAATGAGCCCTGTAGGCTTTTGCCCTCCAAAGAGGATTAAGTGAAAATAAGTATTCTACTTTTTATTGGCAATGGGAATCTCAGCTCTGTAAAGGAGTGTATTTGAAAATAGCTGATTACTTTTCTCCTCTTAAAATCATCCCCAAGTTATTCAACACATTTAGGAACCACTATCACCTTTTGTAGAACCATCACAAGAGGCATCCCTATCAAATTGAGATTAACCTTTGACTGATGCAGGAGAAACCTAGAACAACCCATAGCCTCATGCATGAAACTGACCCAACCTCCCCGGAGCGCCCTCCAGGGGCCTTGCTGAGAGTTGAATGTTCCTGTCTGTGGGTGAACTCTGTGAGATGATGCCTCTCCCTGATAACAAAGGCCTTGTTTAGGAGCAACATCTAAATTACTTTAACTTCCACACATCATTCAACTTCTTTCCTAACTTATCAGTACTCCCTTAGTTCTAGCCCCTTCTCTTCTCCAGGTTTCCATGTCAGCTGCCAAGGTGACACTTTGAAAATCAGAACCATTGCTACAGTCATGTGAGCCCTGTGGTTTAACTCCATCATCACCTCTAGAAAGAGGTGTGGCAGTCTTTCTCCTTACTTCTTTCCTGAATTCTAATCCAGGTCCCACACAACAGAACTTCCAACAGGTTAGCCACAGAGCTCTAGTCTTGAGAAAGTCCAAGGACAGTGCTCAGGCCCTGAGCTAAAGCCCAGGACTGGTAAAAAACCAATGCATTGGATAGGTAGGTGGATGAATGAGAACATAAGTGCATCATAAGTAGGCAGGTGGACAGGTGAGTGGATGAAGAGGAAGAAGGAGAAAGGAAGGAAAATGTGTGAGTATGTAGATGGGTGTGTAAATGAGTTGAGAGGTAGAAACATGACTTATAGATATGTTAATGGATAGGTGGATGGATGATAGAGGGTTGGATGTATGTATGGGTGGATGGATAGATAGATGGATGGATGGATGCATAGATGAATGGTGTCACTTCCTTGGTCAATACAGTCAGCAATTTACACCAGGATTAAATTTACATTTCTTACCATAGCAGGGAAAGCCATCCATGTCTACCTACTTATCCCTAGTTCCAGCCTTTTGGTATTTAGAAAAATGTAGGTCGGTAGTAGAAACAAGGAAAAGGTCTTCTAATGCCTCTCAATCTCACACTCTCACACTCTCTAGCAAGCCCTCCTTATTTTCCAAGGGAATTTTAATTCACTATTTACTATTCAGTAATACTATGGTTTTGTCTAAATAAATGTTAACTTTAGAATACTGATAAATTGCAAATGGTTTGTATTTGGTAGAATGAATTTGTACAATCCAAAAGATAAGCAAACGTTATAGTTTTATTGTTAGATACGATCTTAATCTCTAACATAATTACCTTTCTGCATTCCTTCTCTCCTTGACAGTAGATTTCAGGCTCTTATTTCCTCCCTGCAATCAGTTTTGCCTTTAAGCTTGTTCCCCTTCTTCAATGTGTTACATCAATCTTTGACACATGCTCACTATATATTTTTGGATACCATGTTTGACACTGAATTACTAATACTTATGTAACCATTTTGCTCTCTCCCAGCTCTGTAATATTTGCTCCATTTGGTAGTATAACATGTCCCTTATCAACCCTACCCTCTAATCCAGACATATTTTTTCTCAAGTTCATCCCTGTAGGTTAAACTAAATGTCATCTCATTTCGTGGCCTTTCCTGATACACTCCAACACAAGCACACAGACATACATACACACACACCACTCTAAAATATAGCTTTCCTTCTGTGTTCTGTAACATTAACCAAGGGAGGAAAAATAGGTTAGAGGAAAATGCAACAAGGGCAGGCCCACCAGCCATAAACAAATGCTTAGACAGACATCTTTGACCAGTGATGGGCATAACACAGCTCCTCCACCAACATAGAAATAAAACAAACAGAAATCCATCTGTTTCCCTGCTTCTGAGAAGTCTCTATCCTCAGAGGCCAAGCATAGAATCCAAGTGTAGGAAGCAGTGGGGGATTCTTTCTTCAGACACCATCAAGTCATAGTACTCAGCAGAGTTATCAGTCCATGGCCTCTAGAGCCTGTACTAGGTGCAAATCCTGGATCAGCTGCTTACTGTTCTTGTCACCTATGTGAATATGAGCAACCCCCTGGATGTCTCTGGGGTCCCAGTGTCTCCTTCTGTAAAATGCAAACGATTACATATAACTTGTCCTTCATAACTGATAGGGGAAGCAGATGGGTTGAAACAACTGGAGCTCTTGTAAGGAATCAAGGGACATGTGACTGTGATGAGCTATGGTCTTTACTCAATCCTCATGCAAGTTCCTTGCATTTACCTCTTTCTAGAGTCAGCTAGGCCCACTCAGAGTGATGGGAACCTGAATAAATGGATAGGACTTTGGTAGTAGCACACATTTGAAACACTTGATGAACAACTGGAAATCCCACGTGACAGTGGCAATCTCACATGTGGCTGCTGTCCATTTCCATTCCCAACCTGAACTTGATGGCTAGGCAAAGCTGTGGATGCTTTCTATGTATCAGTGAAACACAGACTCGGAGGTAAAGGGCTGTTTCAAATCACTATTCATCTTTTCATTACTGTCACATTGCATTGATTTTTGCATTGATGTTTTTCAACATTTTCAAATGAGACACTTACTTAGGAAGCTCCCAGAGCCTAACATCTTCTCAATTAAAACAAAAACAAATAGCAAAAAAAAGCACATGGATTTCTTTCTCTTCTCAATTTTAATTTTAAAAAAACAAGTCATCTGTGATGTGTTTAGAAAATGTTAAATAATATAATCAACTTGGATTTTATTACAAAGATGGTATTTCTAGAAGTGCCTGTACAAAATTACAGGATTTGTGAGACCTCTAAGTGCTAAGCTTTCTGGAAAACACACACTCTAGAATTCATAAGAGTCAGAAGGACTCACAGAGAACATGCAAGCCAGAAAAATCTTTGCTAAGAATAAATTCGAGGAAAACAAACAGATATGCCGGGATCATTTTGGCATTCAAGAAAATTAGTTTTTGGAGTTTTGGAGAGTAAACCCAATTTTACCTACTAGTTAATAAATAGAAAAAAACAGCAATGAAAACCCTTAAGCTACTTTTTGCCATTAAAATAGTTACTGATAGTTTGTGTGAGCAGAAATAATGTGAAGACAGCTTTGTAATCACAGATCATGGAAGTTGATACAAGGTTTCCCTTTCCAAAGCAGGTAGCTCATTGCTAATTGAGAGAACCAGTTGGGCGGGGAGGGCGGGGAGACTGGAAGGAGGGAAGGATACTCAAAGGCTTGAAGACCAAAAGAAACATGTGGCCCACATGAGCTTACAAGCTGTTACAGGGCTGAGCCAGGACAGAAGCAAAGGCTAAATGGTTTCCTGACCCATTCTGATATTCCTTGCTGAAGGGTAAAAATTCCAAAGCTCTGGCATTCAGAAACAGGAAATCCACAGATTTGCTGGCTGGCACTCCATTCAAATGGAAGTCACAGCTAAGGATAATGGTCCATGTGCATCCTGAAGAAAGCATGTTGTTGCCTGATGTTGGTGATACACACTTGCAATCCTAACTTCTCAGGATGCAGAGATGTGAGGATCAGAGTTGGAAGCCAGCCTAAACAGAAAAGCCTGGGAGGTCCTTATCTCCAATAAATCTGGGAAAAGTCAAAAGTAGAGGCATGGTTCAAGAAACAGAACACCATCCTTGAATAATAACCAATGCAACCACAATGGTCACAAGTCAATATGTTGGAAAAGATCTTTGAAGGGAAGGAGGGAAAATGGGAGAAAAAGCAAGGGAGGTGGCAACAATATTCAATACAAAATGTAGTTACTACCTTATGTATGTAACTGTAACCATTCTATATATCACCTTGTCGTTAAAATTAATTTTTTTTAAAAAAGCTAATATTGGCATAAGAACAAAAAAAAGAAAAGAAGGGAGGAAAGAAGGAAGGGAGGGAGGGAAGGAAAGAGAAAAAGAAGGAAAGGAAGGAGGGAAAGAAAGAAAGGAAGGAAATGAGGGAGGGAGGGAAAGAAAAAAGAGGGGAGGGAAGGAAGGAATGAAGGAATGAAGGGAAGAGGGAAAGAAAAAAGAAGGGAAGGCAACAAAGAAAGATAAACTGCTTCTTTCTCCTATGGAAAATCATGACCAGAATCAGATTCAGTGGGCTGAATTCTCTGCTGGCTGCTGGACTTGAAGTTAGGACAAAAGGTGATACACATACACAAGCATCACATTAAAAAAAATCTGGCTTGGCCCAACCCACTGAACTGCCTTTTTATGACCCTACAGAGCACTTTAACGGGACATGTAGCAGGATAATAAGTAGCTTCCAACTTTACTAACCCAGTTCCCACATGGAAGGTGCCTGGGAGCTCTCACTTGGCTCACCCCTATCTGGGTGCTTTCTTCTTCTTGATGGAATTCTATCTTCCCCCCTACACTTCAATTCTTTCCGGATCCAACAGCAACAAGGAGAGTATATGTCTAACTCAACATTTCTGGAAGCACCCAGCCCTTCTTTGCCAGCATGAAGCAAGGCTGGATGTAGGAGTGAAGTCTAGTCACATCCTTTGTAGCTGAGACAACACTGACATCTTGTGGTCTAGAATCCTGTCTGACCCAAGCATCACAGGCCAGAGCAGAACTAGCCCTGCCAGATACACAAGTGGGATTAATTAGTCCTGCATCACCCACACCTTAGTGGTACGCAATCTATAAGACACTCAGATAACCAACAATGTGCACATACTGAAGGATGCAGAAAACACACAGCATCTGACCTGCCATGCCCAGTCTCAACCAAGTCAGTGTGCAATAGATGGGCACCTTCTGAAGGCAGCTAATAAGGAGCATGCAGATGGAAGGCAGTGATCAAAGCACTATCTATAGTCTGGGTGATGTCTGTGAAACCACAGGACAGAGGGATACACAAACATCTCAGGAATAGGATAAGGATTCAGAAGTGACTGTGGGTCAGAATCATAATGATTATATAGTAATCAGTTAAGTGGGAACATATAAGTCCTAATTTCTTTAAAACGTTTTTTTTTATTATCTGCAATCGTACAAAGATATTTGAATTTAACACGTCAGTTGATGAGTACAGTGCACGCTGACCTAAACATCCCTTCCATAGTTCACTCTCATCTCTCCTAATCCCATCCAGCCCCTGCAGTTGTGTGGTTCCATTTTCACATACATTCTAAATATTATAAAGTAAGTGCTAATTTCCCATCCCCACAAAATATATCCAATGTGCAGGTTGAATATCCAGGGAAATAATGCTCATGGTTTGCTTAGGGAGAGGCAATATGAGAAAGGACAAATGAGGGGATTGTCAAAAACCAAAGACCATCTGGAAATAGTCTTAAATGCCAGAATAAAGGGACCAAACTGTACCCAGTAATAAGGAGTCACATAATAAGATGATATTTAAGAAGAAAACGTTAGAGAGGGTCAGGACATGTATTTTCTCTCATCTGTGGTAGTAACATCTAAATCTAAATATATGTGAAAACACATACAGGATCACATGCATAGACACACAAATGTGTTCACTGACGTATGGCCCACACAGTGGAGGCTTTCAATGGTGTAACTCTTTAGAATAACTAACTTACAGATTAGCATAATGAAGCTAGGACATTTTTTAAAGTCAGATGAACAAAGAGAGAAAAGGTGGGAGAATGCAGTCATAATAGTTCATTTATGTAAAACTGAGCCATGTGAATTAAGGAGATGGGTAGGGTTGAGAGAGATGATAAAGAACAATGGGAGGAAAACAATATCAAGCTGCATTGTACTCCCAGATTGGCATCTCCAATTGAAACTCCTTTGCGCAACTACTTAAATAAACGTGTTTTAAAAAGAAGAAAGTATGTGGCAATGATAAATCGTGAACTAGATGCATAGGACAAAGTGATCATCATTCTAATGTCATCAGGGATAATCCCCAGCGGTAAAGACCATAATATGTATTTGGATGATTTTTGGTTTTCTTTATGTTTCTATTTTAATGACTTTATGTTAGCTTTTTAATGCAAGTGTAAGTTGCTTTACATGAAGCAGGTGAACGGTAGAATTTGGAAGCTACTCACTCACTGTGGGGAGTGACTGTGATAGTCATGTTCTTCCATGGGGGAACACCTTTCAAAAAGTCCCATGGGACAAACCAGGCACTAGTGGCTCATCTCCATAATCCTACCTACTCAAGAGCCTGAGATCTGAGGACCAACGTTCAAAGCCAGCCCTGGCAGAAAAATCTACCATCAAAACAGCCAACAGTGGAGCTGTGGCTCAAATGGCAGAGCTCTATCCTTGAGCAAATAAGTGCAGGGATAGCAGCCAGGCCCTGAGTTCAAGCCCCAGGACTGACACCAAAAGAGAGAGAAAGAGACAGAGACAGAGAGACAGAGAGACACACAGAGAGAGAGACAGAGAGACAGGGAGACACAGAGAGACACAGAGACAGATAAAGAGAGAGAGAGAGAGAGAGAGAGAAAGAGAGAGAGAGAGAGAGAGAGAGAGAGAGAGAGAGAGAGAGAGAGAGAGAGAGAGAGAGAGAGAGAGAGAGAAACAAAGAGAGATCCCATAGGGGAAAGACTACATAGAAGAATACATGAGGCTTAGGATCATCACTTTTTTAAATTTTGTTATCATCTTTCAAAGCAAACTGGGCCCAAAAGCCCTACTCCAAACAAGGACAAGAATGATCTCTTGAAGGGAAGTGGGTTTGCCATGAACACAAAAATCCACATGAATTTAGGATTCAAACTCGGCTTTTAATTCACCATTCACAATCCCTTCTTCTTCCTTTCCTATTTCCCAACTGGCAGGGTGAGCAGCAGATCACCAGAATACAAGAGCCTATGGATCCAATAAGGCCAGGCACTATAACAGCAGGTCTGCCATTGTGCAGAGGCCAAGGCAAAGGCTAAAACAAACTGCGAAGATTCATCTGGGGGGAAAAATAGCATCTGGATGCCAGCATTTCAGGCAAAGTGCCAAAGTGTAGATCAGAGACAGGACTCATGCAGGTCCCTATGGCCCTTTCAGGGGTGTCTGTGATGCCAAAACTATTTTCATAATAATACACGGTAAGTGGGGTATTTGCTCCCTTTCCTGCATGACCATATGGTAGGCTTTTCCAGAGGCAACCTGACAGGGTTACCACAACAGATCAAATGAGGCCCCTGAAATGGTTGTTGGACATTCAAACTTTATTCTATTGATTGTACTTGGAAATGAGGACCCAGCCATCTTCTGCCAAGCCGGATATTAAAAAAAGTTACAATGACATACCAAAGTGCCCCCCTTCTTGCCAAGTGTTCATTACAAATGCAATTATTTTTGCATATTTTCATATTTATAACTAATGTGTGGATCTGTTGTTTGAACCAGTTAATAAAAAATGCATTGCAATTTCTCACTTCTAACTCCTAACTGATATAATTGATTTGATACAAGCTACATAGACAAAATAAACCCTTGGGGTATCCCATAACTTTAAGTTGACAAAGGTCCTGACAGCTAGGCACCAGTGGTTCTTGCTAATAATCCTAGCTTCCCAGGAGGCTGAAATCTGGGGATCAAGGTTCAAAGCCAATTCTAGCAGACAAATCTGAGATTCTTATCTCCAATTAATCTGCAAAAAGAAAACCATAAAAAACAAATCATAAAACCCTGAAAGTGGAGCTGTGGTTCAAGTGGTAGAGCACTAGCCTTGAGCAAAAATGTTCAAAGAAAATGCCCAGGCTCTGAGTTTCAAACTCCAGGTCCAGCTTGATAACTTAATTAATCCAGTAATACTAAGGATAATAATTAAGTCAAAATTTATAGCCATAGCATGAAAGCACCTAGACAGAAAGAGAAAAAGACAAAAGTCATCAATTGCTGTGTTTACTTCTGAATGGTGGGTTTATAGGTACATGAGTTTGATTTTTTTATCTGTAGTTCATTATTTTCCATAACAAACATGTGTTGCTTTACTATGAAGAACAGGAAATATGTGAAACCTGACTGTGGGAAAACCCTCCCATACCCCGTTTCCTGTGTACTTCCTGTGGTTCTTCTGCAGAGTGCCAAAGCTTTGCTGCAGAAGGAGGGCAACACAAGCCAGCATTGCTGCAGACATGGGCACCTGGGTTTCCTGTGTCTGTCCTCCTCTTCTCAGCTCGCTCCTCATTTCACCTCAATTTCCTGCAATCCAGACAGGCTACAGAGACTCCACCTTTCCTTCCCCAGACAGTCTGCAATGCTCAGCTCCTCCGCTTCCAAAGCAACACTCAACCTGAAACAAACTGCCAGGTGACAGACAGCTAGGAATGTCAGAAAGCTTTTCCACCTGTATCCTGGCACGAGAAGACAGTGTGCTCTGGGTGCACCTGCCTGAGACAGCAGGACTCTTCCTTCCCTCTTGTCCTCTTAGTGTCCTGCTGTCACAAGTGACACTTGAGCATCTGCACCTGTCGCTCTTTTCTTCCTTTCTCATACACACTTAATCGAGGCTTCCTGTAGGGTCACCCCTCCCCACCTAGAAGATAAGCTCCACTGACAATATATTGAATTCATAGAGGGGATCCCTTATGCCTGATTAGATCCTTTCACTTATCCAGCTATATCTTATCGAGGAGGGGTTCTTGTTACTGAGAACAGTTATTATGTGAGGGGGAACCCAAAATCTAAGCAATGAACCAGTGGTTCATACCTATAATCCTAACTACACAGAAGGCTGCCATCTGAAGATTCCAACTCAAAGCCAGCCCACGCAGACAAATCCAGGAGACTCATCTGTTAACCAGGAAAAAAATAAGCAAAAAATGGAGATGTGGCTCAAGTGGTAGATTGCCAGACTTGAGCAAAAATGCTAAGGGAAAACTCAAGGCCCTGAGTTCAAGCCCCAGTACCGAAAGAAAGAGAGAGACAGAGAGGACATTTAGTGGAAAACAAACTGCCCGAGTGTAAGAACAGACACAAAATTGGTGTGTTTGAGGACGCAAAATGCTAGGAACTAGACTTGCTGCTCAAAGCCAGTGGATGTAAGAGTTTCTTCTATTGTCAAAAGATACTAGTTGTGGGGGGCTGAGAATGTGACTTAGTGGTATAGTGCTTGCTTAGCATGAATGAATTCTATTCCTCAGTACCACGTAGTCAGATAAGGTCGGAAGAGGCACTGTGGCTCAAGTGCTAGCTTTGAGCACAAAGGAGCTTAGGGATAATGCCCAAGCCCTAGATTCAAGGCATAGGACTGACAACAAAAAGGTACTATTGTGTTCCCCCAAAAAACTAGAACTTGGACTAGAGATAAGTGTTAAGGTGCAGAAGAGAGAAGCAGAAACAAAATGCTCTGCCTTAGGAACGGGATGGTACACATACAAGCGTTAGATATATTATCTGCTCAGCCATCAGGAGTGTGTGTGGGGTGTGTGTGTGTGTGTGTGTGTGTGTGTGTGTGTGTGTGTGTGTGTATGAACCAATCCTGGGACTGGAACTCAGAGCTTGGGCAGATGGGTATGAGGTCATGACTTTCAACTGTCCCTGTCCCAGGTTCTGATTCCATTCTTAGAGTCCAGCTTTCACCTGCTTTTGCATTCCATAGGCTTGCAAGAACTAAACCTGATGTATTTTATTTCCCCTTTTTTTGTTAAGGCTGCAGCTTAGTTTCTATTGTGTGCAACTAAAAATGTCCTAAATTACAGAAAGCTTCATTAAAGTTCTAGCCTGAACAAAGAAAACAGGGTTGATTCCAGAACTATTTGGGAGATATAGTCAATAGACACAACATAGATGCTTTGTGAACCAGCCAAGCTCAATTACCCTACCACCTCCACCTTCCCCTTGTAAGGTGTCGCTAAGCACCCATAGTTTCAAATGGGGAATGTGTTGCTGTTCCCTGACCTAGAAACTTCACACCCATAGGCAGGCACCCAGGAAAGCAAAGACAACCAAAGCTTCTTTCTCCTAAGAAGAGAATAAGACTTGGAAAAAAACAGTGAAGTAAGCCAGACCCAAAGAAGAGTAGATTGCATGGTTTCCTCATTTGTAAGAACTAGAATATGTCTATTGTCTTCTTAACAGGGTATCTCAATAACCCAATTGCCTGGCTCACAACACCACATATAATGAAATGTATCCATGAACTCTGAGACATGGAAACTAGAGGTTCTTATTATATCTTGTAAGTAGGGATTTTTTGTTATTGTTGTTTGTGTTTCTCTTAAATTTCTGTAGCCTGTGTATTGCACATAAGTTTATTTGATGTGTGGAAGGGAAAGGGAATCGCAGAAACTGCAGTACAAAGGATGAACTAATGCAACATTGAGACTCACTTGACACTGTGTTGTATATGAGCAGCTTGGAGGAAGGGGAATAGGGAGAGGCAAGTGGGAAAAAATGAGGGATGGGGTAACAGTGCTCAAAAAAATGTATTCAATATTTGTGTAACTGAAAGTCCCCTGCTCATCACTTTTTCTAAAAAAAAATTAAAGAAGAGAACAAAGAGCCATGGCCTCTGCCTCAATACAGACAACAGATGGAGCTAAGCGTCAAGAGCTCATGCCTGGAATATTACCTTCTCAGAGAGCTGAGACTTGAGATTTCAGTTCAGAACTAGCCCAGACACATGAATGTGTGAGACTCTTATCTGCAATTAGCCAACAAAATTAAAACGAAAATGGAGCTGGGGTTTATGTGGTAGAATAAGCTATCCTTAAGCCCAAGAGCTAAGAGCCAGTGTCCAGGCATTGAGTTCAAGCCCGAGTAGCAGCACAGCACTGGAAAAGGATCAGGAGGGGAAAGAGGAGGAGGAAGAGGAGGAGGAGGAGGAGGAGAAGCAGGAGAAAGAGGAGGAGGAGGAGAAAGAGGAGGAGAGAGAAGAGGATAGAAGATAGTTAGATAACCACCCAGATAGGGTTCTAGAAGAACACCGAGATGACATCCGTGTCTTTGTTGCTTCTGGGAGGTGCCAAGCTGTCATAAACACAAGCACCACCACTGCCAAGGACAGAAAGAGACAGCAGGAGCTCTGGGCCCTCAGGGTTGCAGCTGGCCCAGAGACATCTGCACTCCTCCATCTTTGCCTTCCATGAATGTAAATGTCACTCCAAAGTCATTTCTCCCTTCAATTAGAAACTTTCTTATTCTCATTTTCTCTGCCAAGTCCAGAAGCCTGAGAATTTTTCCATTAAATATATATATTTAACTCAGATTTTAGATTTGTTCCAGATTTTTGTCTATTTCATAAAAAGAGAAGAGGGCTCCTCCTGATTCTGTGGTGGCATAACTCAGAGTGGGCACGTTCTGGAAATAAACTCCAAACTAAAGAGAGATGGAGTTTTTCCCAAGATACATAAAGTCCTGCCAGTTCTGGGCCCAAATCCGCATCTCAAGATGAACAGGACAGTTGTGTCAAAGCCTGAATAGAGCACTTGAAGAAGTTCATTCATTCCTAAAGCATCTTCCCCAAGCCCCCTGTCTTGCGTCCTCTGGATTTCTGAGCAGAAGGTACCTCAGTGGCAACCAAGAAAAGATGCCTGCATCCACTCCTACAAGAACACAGTAGGGCTGCTGCAGAATTTCACCCCTAAGATTTAGGAATAATCCATACATAAATGTTCCTCCTCACCAGCAGGGAACTCTTTTTATTGGTTTTTGTTCTGGACCTGGGGCTTAAACTCAACGACTGAGTTTTTTTGTTGTTCAAGGCTAGCACTCTCCCGTTTGAGCCATAGAACAATTTCTGGATTTTTAAATGGTTAACTGGAGATAAAATAAAATAAATCTCACAGACTTTCTTACCCAGGCTGGCTTCGAAACACAATTCTCAGATCTCATGAAGTTGCTAAGATTAGAGGCATCACTTTTTATGTTTGCAAAAGTCAATCTTTCTCTCTCCACTGGTTCCAAATGGGCTAAGCTACAAGGCCAGTTATTGTTTGTGCAGAAATTATCTCCCTCTCTTTTCTCCCAAAACACTTTTCTAGCTGATGTTCTGTGTTTTTTTGTTTTTGTTTTTGTTTTTTAGAACATCCTCAAAGCTCAGAGGAGAAGTGATGGCTCTTTAGAGAGCCACAGTTCCCAAGGAGGAGTGTGCTGGCTTCCTGATGGTGCTTCTTTGTTCTGTGGAGCTGTACATTCTTTGGCCTCCCTGGGAATGCAGAAAGCTTCTCAGGCTGGTGGCAGCTCTTTTTTAATTTCTCTGCTGCAAATCCTTTCCCTTCCACCCTCACTGAGGTTTATTGAGCCCTCATTTGTCCTAGACACGCCATCGTTCGCACTTTTATGACATCGTTGTTTCTGTCCACTCTAGCACAGTTGAGTTTTTAGGACTCAAAATGTCTTTCACTTCCCACTACCACCAAGGAGAAAAAGCCACATAAAAAAAGGTTCACACAATGCACGTCCAGCTTTGTCCAGAAATGGTCAAAATGGCATTGTAGAGTCAGCCACAAACTGGTAAAGAAAAAGAAACTAAAGACAGGGTCCAAATTTCAAAAACTTAGCTCAAAACTAGTCCCCTACTCACCATGATGCATTGGTCAAGGCCTGTAATCGTAGCTGCTCAGGAGGCTCAGATCTGAGGATCACACTTCATAGCCAGCCCAAGCAGAAAAATCCTTAAGACCCTAACTCCAAAGAATCATCAAAAAGCTAGAAATGAAGCGGTTGCTCAAGTGATAGAGCACCAGCCTTGAACAGCAGAGTTGAGGGACAGTACCTAGGTCCTAAGTTCAAGTCCTGGTACTGACAATAAATAAATAAATATTTCCTAATGAGAAACTAACTTCTTTTCTGATGAAGATATGTCCCCATACATAACCACTTCCGTTTAGACAGTCAAAAGGCCTGTACTTATTTTATATCCTGTAGTATTTTGAGAGGTGACACTTTCTCCCATTTCCCCACTGTACCTAAATAGGTGCCATGCTGAGTCCACTGCTCACTAGCTGTTTGTCCCCTTTCTCTCTCCAGAGGACACCAGGAAGGGACCAAGACCTTTCCCCAGAGGCTGAAATGAAACAACCCCTGATGAAGATTACCTGCTCCAGAAACACAAGTCCTCCAGGAGAAGAGCTAGACTAAATAAACAGACAAGCTGGTGACACTGGCTCACCAGCACACAATTTACAGGAGCCCTGCCCCAAAAATCAGTATTAATATATATTACATATGTATGCAATACAGTAGAACAAAAAATATTCTCTTAAGACAGATTGTATGCTTGTTTCTGTTGCAAAAAGGGGATTGTTTTCATGTACAGAACATCACATAGCATCTTAGCAAATTTTGGATTGTCTCCTCATTCATAGTTTCCTTGTCTTTCTGAAAGGCTTTACTTACACTCCCTGAGGAGCAAGATAACTCATTGAGAGACATTTACAGACTGTGGCTGAAGACATATTTAAAAGTTTCTTTCCCCTGGCATTTATCTGTGCAGCATATTTCTTTGTTGCCTGAGCTGCTTGTTTATCGCCTTAGCTATTTGTTTGTTCGTGGAGGAGAGTGCCATTTTGTGAAATGACATCTTAAATTTAAATCTTAGAGAGAAAATACCACTCCCTTTTGTCTGGATTCATGGTTTTCAAGATGTCAGTGTCACTGCCAGCTGCAAACATCTGTCTGCCCACTGACTTTGGGCTGAAAGGTCACCCAGAGTTATGCCACTTGGTTTTCCTGGGGGCGAGTAGGGGTTCTCAAGTTGTACAACAGACAGGCCAGCCCCCAAAAACACAAAGGAGGAAGAAGAAAGAAGAACTGTGTGTGTGTGTGTGTGTGTGTGTGTGTGTGTGTGTGTGTGTGTATGTGTGTGTGTGATACATAGTGTGTGGTATATGTATGGCATGTATAGTGTATGTGATGCATGTGGTGTGTGTGTGTGTGTATGGTTTGTGTGTACATAGGATGAGCAAATGTAAGTGAAAACATGTGCAGGAATATGAGTATTGTATATGTGGTGTGCAAATATGTTGGGTGTGTGTATACAATGTATGTTTATATATCACATATGTGAGTGATGTGCTAGTAATATAGCAACTATCACTTGATTTCCCCCTTCTCCTCCATGTTAATGTTGTACCTTGCCATCGACCTTTAAATATATAGAGATATGTTTCATATATACTATATATTATAATATGTAAATATTATATGTATTAGAAATTTATAGATATTTAACATTTAGCAAGGATGAGATAACTTTATGGTGAATATGGAGATTCCCGTCACATGTTATTCTCATTTTGTCAAATGGTTTCAGAATAAGTCCAGTGTATCTCAGTGGCTCTGTCCAGTTCTATAATCTGAAGCTTCTCTCTGCTGAGTCCTGGGGAGTGATTGGGGATCCGAGGATCGCCGCCTCCGTGGTCAGGTGGAGCTCCCTTTTGTCTTCATCATCTACCCTGGAGAAGATGGATGTGATTACACACAGGCCTCGCTCCCTGCCGAGACCCTGATGGGCAGCTCCTACCCCAACACCAGGCTTACTTGATTGTGAGCTTGCAGTGCATTGGGCAAAGGTTTGTTTAGTTTGCAGGCCATTTGAGTGAAATGGGCCCGGCTCGACACACAAGGCCAGATGCTCTCTCAAGGGTTGTCGATGTAATATCACTCCGAGTGCTCTCCCTCCTATCTGCGTTCTTACCCTTTGCTCCATCTTGCTTCAGGCCTGGCACAGGTGAGACACCTGCCATTGCTGACAATCTCTGCTGAAGTGGTTGATAATGGAGTTTGGTGTCAGGATGGACAGTGTGTGGGAGAGGGAAAGACTTTAGGCAGAATAGAAGACTTCCTGCCCTGTCAGCATGACCTAACGCCATGTTAGGGTCAGATGCATGAAGGACAATGAAAGGTAGATATACCGATGTGTGGGCTTCCTCACCAGACTCCTTGCTCCTCCTAAGAAACACAAGGGAGCGGCTGCTTTGTGAGCGATGCTGTTAGGAGGAACTTCTGCCAGCAGAATCTGACAGTAGCTGAGGTTTCTGTGTCAAAAGTGCCTCAGGAGAAGTACATGGCCTCTATCTCTTGAAGTCTTTGCCTGGAGCTGTCAGCCACAGGCTTTTACTGAGAAAAAAATTGTGGGGTCTAGCAGGCACGAGACCCAGGAACAGAGGTAGCTCTAGTAAGAGTGCTTCCTGTAGTTGGAGGTAGTCCTGCCAGGAAGCTGAAACCACACCGAGATTTCTCTACAGACATTTCTTTGCATGCCATGGACCATATAGTAAGTTTCTTGGGGAGTTGAGTTGGTGTTTATATGTTTCCAGAAGTCCTATCTGTCAACAAGCACTCTTGGCTTCTACCTGGGAGGTGTTGTCTGCCCAGAGGGCAGGAAGAAGTGCCGGGGGGGGGGGGGAGGGGGTAGGCAAACAAGCACTGGTAACTCCATTATGCATGCCCCCCCAAACATCATTGATTTCATCCTTTTCAGAGTAGAACCTACACATAGCATGTATGTACACCACACACAACACACAAGACCATACATGAATATTACATAGGATAAATCATGGACAAAACCCACATCAGCTCTACTCTTGCCAATGGACTCCTGAGCCTCTCACCTTCAAGCTCAGATAACCCTGTGGTTCCTGTGCTACTACATTCTACCCTACATTCTGAAACTGAGACCTTGATTTTGTCATTAAGAAATCACTTATTTGGTTTAAATGATGGTAGTGACAGATGGGAATTGAACGGAGAATGTGGGTGCTGTCACTGTGCTTTTTTTAAAAAAAAAGGAAATTTATTGTTACTATAAATGGGATACGCAAAGCAGTTACAGTTACATAAATCAGGTAATGAGTGCACATCTTGTTGGATAATACTCCTTGTGCTTTTTTACTTTTTCTTTTTTTCTTCTTTTTTTTTGCCTAAGGCTAGTGTTCTACCACCGAGCCACAGCACCACTTCCAGCCCTTTTGGTGATGAATTGGAGGTAAGAGTCTTCTGGGCTTTCCTGTTCAGATTGGCTTTAATCCTCAGATCAAAGACTCCTGAGTAGCTAGGATTACATGTGTGAGCCAACAGCACCTGGCTGGATTTTTTTTTCTAATGCTTACATTCGGCAAAATAAAAGGGGCATCACCCAAGCTTGGTATGTAAGATTTATTTTTAGGAATCTATCCTTCTGCAGATCAGATCTGAGAATTTCCAATACAATAAAAATTGTGTGGCGGGGGGGTTCGGGAGATTGGTCTAATGGTAGAGTACTTGCCTAGCATGCACGAAGACCAGGGTTCAATTCCTCCATACCACATACATAGAAAAAAGCCAGAGGTGGTACTGTGGCTCAAGTGGTAGAGCTCTAGCTTTGAGAAAGTCCAAGGACAGTGCTCAGGCCCTGAGTTCAAGCCCAAGACTGGCAAAAAGAAAATGTATGTGGACTTGAACTACTACAGTCATGGCCAGAAACTGCAAGCTGACAGTCAGCTGGTTGCGTGCTCTAGGGTACATTTGCTGTTTCTATCATAAGAAGGGAACATGTTTTCACTTATTTATGGGAAATTTTTAGCTAAACTTCTCAGATTCTTTTGCCTAATTTACGTGTAGATATGATCTCAACTTTTTGCCCAGGTATAAAAGAAACTCTTTCTATAAAAGGGACAAATAAAACATTGGAAATGCAGGGAGTCAGCCACTGTCCCACACATAGAGGAGGAGCTCCAACCTACACATATTGGTCATGGAATGTCCAGTCTCAGAATAACAACCATTTTCCTGCCAAATTTATTGAATCTCTAATAAAGGGGAGACATGGCATTTAATCTGTTTTCATTTTCAGAGAGCTGGATATCCCCAGGGCTGGAAACATTGCTACATTGCTGCTTGAATGAAATCATAGCAAGACTCACATCACTGATGTGTTGTTACTTGGTGCTGTTTAACTTCAGTGGAGGAAGAAGGGACCGGATGGGGGGATGAAGGGAGGATGAGGGGAAATTAACAGAATAAGAGAAAGGAAGTCAAAGAGTAGAGGGAAAAAAGATGGGAGAGGAGGGATGGACAAGAAAAAAGGAAAGAAAACCACGAAAAAAGGAGGAAGGACTCACCTCACTTCTAGGGTTCTTCAGTAATCTAAGTGGTAATACAGATTGCGAAGGAAAGTCCTATCCACTGAGTGGAGACCTGTAGAACACCACGGATCAATTGAACATCAAGGACCCTCTGAGGTAGGTGTTAGCATTGTAGTTCATAGATAGAAATGTCAGGTTTGATTTATCCAAGGTCACCCAGCTAGTCAGAGGCAACATCAGAACCCGTTTCCATTCTATCTCAAGGCATACCACTGCATTGACAGAGTGTCACCTGCACAGTTCAAAATGGCCTAGTTCATAAAACAGAGTCAATATATACCAGGCAATTAAGGCTCCAACCTTACTGTTACTTTTATGTTGGGAAAAAATATAGTGTTTTGAAGCTTTGAAATGATACCCTGTTAGGAACAAAGGATATACAGGTAATTCCCCAGTCCCCAGGGTCCTGACAACCCACACAATGACAACAGAAAAGAAAGTCTAAGCTAATACTTTCTTATTAGCGAGGACCGTGTCAAAACTCCACAGAGTAGATGTCTAATAATTCCAATTCCAATATCTGACTTAAGGTTGAGCCCAAGCCGGTCTTCCAATTACTTCATATGTTATAAGGCAAATCTATGTCACAAAGCAAATCCAATAGCCAATGAGATGAAATTTTTTTTCCTCCGGAGACATTTTCCAGCTTCTAAATGAAGAAAATTGTAAACTAGTCTGTCAGTCTGTTGCAATCAACCATGAGTTAATGTGCCTGGTCTGTGCACATCGACGGCTACTCTTCATGGAAGAGAAATAACCAGACAACATTCAGTATCTCCTAGTAGCAGTCACCTATCACCTTTGCTAACAAATCTCCTCTGAATCCCATACTGCCTTTGGATCTATTTACAGGGAACACAAGGACAGGAACATGTAATCAATGATTGTTTCTCTTATTATTGTCTGGTCATCATGCAATGACCACCCTCAGGTGATACAGAGGAACTCTCTACAATATACACTGGAGTGTAATTGGAAAGTGCCAAAGGAGATTTCCCACTTTGCACATTGCCATTAGTGAATGATGACCCTGCCAGCAAAGCAACAAGGTGCAATAGATGTTCCTCCTCCCTCAAAGGAAACCTAAGAAAGCTGTGAGTAGAGAAAAAAGCTTAGTACATGCAAATATAGCTGGGTGATTGTCCTATACCACATTAATATTGGCTTCTTTTAATAGAATTAGGAACTAAAACCTAAAGACACCTGTGCAGATGAAGGTGAGCCACAGAGAAGCAACACAGAGAGTTGGTTTTTATGTATGTATGTATTATGTATGTATGTGTTTATTTATTTTCATCATCAGGGTGATGTACAGAAATGCTACAGTTACATATGTAAGGTAGTGAGTTTATGTCATCTCAAACATGCTTATTCCCTCCCCTGTTTTTCTCCCACTTTCCCTCTCTCCCTAGCCCCCAGCCAAGTTGTAAAGTTCATTTCCAACGTACTGTCTTGTATCACTGTTGACACTAGTTCACCCTTTGTCTCACCATTTTGTTGGTTCCCTTGTCACTGTATGTGATTTTGGCACCTGGTATATTGTCTATATGGTTATTTGAATTAGGGAAGGAAAGGGAAACAACAGGGACAGTTTTGATTGGAATATTCTGGCATTATGAAGCAAATACCGTAGCTGGATGGTGGGAGATACAGATGCACCCAATTTATTCTACTCCTCAGTGGTGGGTAAGTTCAACATTCTTTGGTCACATGGAAGGACAGCAAGATTATTGGAGGAGCCAGTCTGCCTTGCCATGAGAAACTCACTCCCACTAGAATCACCAGCATCATGAACTCCACTGTCCGGGCAGCACTTCCTCTACATGAAGCTGATGGGTATGAAGATAGATTCACAAGCACTGGGTGACCAGGATCCAGCCAGCAGGATAAACTACAGATAACAACTGTCCAGGAGTTTTCCCTATTTTAAGTCTTCTTTCTCTGCAAATCAAACTTGTTGGCAAACGTATGTAGTCATTCTTTCTGCTCTCCTCAGCTCAATCTACAGATCAGTGTTCTGCCTTGTGACTGCCAGAATGTTAAACACTCAGTCTCTGTTGCATGTATGTAATTGTTCATGTCAGCAAACCTTGGGATTTATAGTATGAGAGAAAGAAGACCCAGAATGAGGTTAACAAAGGTGAACCTCCTTCAGTGAGGTTGGCAAAGGTGAAATAAGAATCCAGAATTCAAACTGAAAATATCACTAGAAATTCATGATACATTTCAGTGAAAAATGGGTATGTGTTTCCTACCTCTGTTTGCTCCCAATGTCTAGAAATAATAGTCAACTCCACACCAATGAGCATCTATAGTTCTCTGCGGATTATCTCCAAATGCCATTTTCTATGAAAGGAGCCAGATTCCTAGGAGACATGACACATTCTAGATAGAGCAAGGCACAAGGAAGATGAATGTACCCCATCAGGAACCTAGAAGTCCGTTGGGCTAAGTTTTCCTGTGCTAAGATATGACCATTTTAATATCAATAAGGAGAACAGTTACAACAAGTTGAAACATATCAAGTATGAGAGTATGACAAGTTGATATAACTATCAGATGAGCTTCAACACACAAGTTCATGGTGATATGTAGTAGAAGAAAATAAAAGCCATTGACTATCTTTGGAAGACATTACAGCATTCACTTATTGCTTTGAATAAAGAGAATCAGTCGTCCATTCTCCTTTCTACTTTAACTACATGGCAGAGTAATTTAATAGCCAAGGAGGTGAAATGTCCCTTTGTAGACATTTTCTAGCTTAGACATGAAGAAGTTGGTAAACTAGAGTGTTAGCATGTTGCAAACAACTAATCAAGGAAGAAAAACAATCTGGTATTACATGTCTCCTAATAAAAGCTACCCAACAAATTTCCCTGAGTCTGGTGTTGCTGCTAGATCTATTAAACATACTACACAGATCAGGTGATCAGTCCCATGAGGATGGTCACAGCCAAACAGACTGGAAACTGCTACAAGAGGGATAGTCAAGTTTCTTTCGTAATGAAATATTGTGAATATAAAATGGTGACTCAATCTTCAGCTGTAAGGTTTCATTGCATTCTAACTCAAATAAGTTCCAAAAAAATTAAAATAAAAATCACCTGACAGACACCACCTCATACCTATATTCCTAACCATTCCAGGGGCTGAGCTCTGAAGATTACAGTTCAAAGGTAGCCTGAGCAGGAAAGTTCATAAGACTCTGATCTCCAAGTAAGCATTAAAAAGTAAATAAAGGGCCGGGAGCATGGCCTAGCAGTAGCATGCTCACCTTGCATACACGAAGCCCTGTGTTTGATTTCCCCATTACCACATACACAGAAAAAGCCAGAAGTGGTGCTATGGTTCAAGTAGCAGAGCACAAGCCTTGAGCAAAAAGTGTCCAAGTACAGTGCCCGGGCCCTAAGTTAAAGCCCCACAACTTAAAATAAATAAATCTCAAATGGTACAGAGCTACTCTTGAGAGGGGGGGAAAAAGACCTCAGGGACAGTATCCAGGAATTCAAGTCCTTAGTCTAGCACCAAAATAAACAAAAAAAGTCACTTGTTTATTAAACATCCCAAGAAATGAAAATATTCATTAACCTCTGATAAAAAATGATTATTCAGTTCTTAAATATTATATCTATATACATGTAAATTATTTGGTGTAATACTTATTTTAGTAGTTACTTCATAAATCAAATCTTTTACATGAGATTTGTTTAAAAATAAACCTGGAGAAACAAATGAATAAAAGTTGGATAATGAGGCCGGGAGCATGGCCTAGTGGTAGAGTGCTTGCCTAGCATGCACAAAGCCCTGGATTCAATTCCTCAGTATCATATACATAGAAAAATCTGGAAGTGGTGCTGTGACTCAAGTGGCAGGGTGCTGGCCTCGAGAACGCTCAAGGACAATGCCTGAGCCCTGAATTCAAGCCCTAGGACTAGTAAAAACAAAAGATGGACAACGAGTACACAAAAGGCGCCTCCTCACTTGTGTTTGTATGAGTTTCAAAGCGGCTGAGATCTGAGGATCATGATTCAAAAACCAGGCTGGCAGGAAAGTCTGTGACTCTTTATCTCAAAATAACCACCAAAAAAAACCAAAAAGCAACAAAAGTGGAACTGTGACTCAAGTGAAAGAATACAAGCCTTGTAAAGTTTAGAGACAGTGCTCAGGCCCTACCTTCAAGCCCCAGAATTAGTACCCCTCAAAATAAAGATTTCATAATAAACAATTTTCAAATATTTTTAAATAATCTCATATACATCAGTTGCAAAAATACAACGTATTTCTTTTTTATTATCTTTTTTATTGTAATTAATAAAAGGGTTACATGATATTTGCCAGATAGAAGGTGCATTAATTCTCATATATTGATACCCTTTCACATGTCTTGGTACCCATTACCCTCCCCTCCAACACCCCCCGCCCCCCCATCTTGGTTTTCCCCCCTTCCCTATCCAATTTCAAATAACCAAATACAAATAAATCCAATATATCAGATAACAAAGTGAGATACTGCAACAATATGAGATAACCAAGGGACAGCACAAGAGATGAGAGATAACATAGTATATTAAGGACAACAATCATTCATTATATGGCTTTTGTTTCAATATCCTGGAGGTCTTTTCAATTAGCTTCCTACTATGTGGCCTTATGTATCAAGGTTTTGCTCTGTTGCAGATCTCTGCTAGTAGAGCCCAAGGTTTCTATTGATTATGACAAATGAGGGAAACCATTGAGCCTAAATTCTTTTGAGTCTGGCTTACTTCACTTAATATGATTTTTTTCTAAGACTTTCCATTTCCTAACAAATGGGTCGATGTCATTTTTTTCTGACAGCAGCATAGAATTCCATTGTGTACAAATACCACAACTTGTTGATCCACTCATCAACTGAGGGACATCTAGGTTGGTTCCATATTTTTGCTATGGTGAATAATACTGCAATGAACATTGTTGTGGTAGAATACAACGTATTTCTAAACATAAATATTTGGTAAGGCACATTTCCCATTCATAGTCATCTAATCTAAAAATTTCCCTCTTATTTGAATTTCTTTACTTGATTAGCATATTCCATGACTCCTCCCTTCAACATCTATTGAAAATACTTTCCTAATCTGTGGATCTTCCCATAAAACAAAACACCTTCCAAATGCCCACCCCCAGCTTGTTCCTAACCGAGACTCCCCAATCTAGAAGAATTATAACTGACATCATTACAAGTAAATTTATATTTCACTAAATAAAATTAATAGAGAGAATGATTGGAATAGGAGTTGCATGCCAACTTTACTGCAGTATAAAGTTCAGTATAAAGTTACCTAATAACCAAATAAACATATATACAATATATCTGATAACAAGGTAAGATACTGTAACCATATGAGATAACCAAGGGACAGCAAAAGAGATCAGAGATAACAAAGTACATTAAGGCCAACCATCACACATTATATGGATAGGGAAGAGGGAAACCAGTATAGGAAAGGGGGAAAAGAAGATGAGGGGCTGAGGTGGGGGTGGGGAAATGGGGACCAAAACATGAGAAAGGGTATCAATGTTTGTGAAGTAATGCACCTTCTATCTGGCGAATATAATGTAACCCTTCTATTAATTACAATAAAAATAAATGTAAAAAAAAACAGTTACCTATAGCAGAAGGTCTTCCAAAAGAGTAAGATAATTAGAAACATTGAAAAGAGGCATATCTGTAAACAGAAGTTGGCTGTGGAAATGGGAATGGGACAATGATAAAGAAAATGAACTCCCTATCAAACAGAATCCACACACAATGCCTAGGCTACAGGCATAATAGCCAGAAGGACAGGGCATGAAGAATGATGAGAAATCTGAGTGGACTCACAGATAGGTCACCAAGTGTCAGGAAGTGGGTGGCTACCATAGTGGAAAGCCCACCAAGACTATGACATCACCATCGGCAATCTTTCTCTCTCTGCTTGCGGTTTAAACCTGAAACCCTGGCACTGATGCTGCATACTTGCCCTTCTACATGGTCTACTCAGCAATGGGATCCACCCTTGACCTTCTATTCTGCATCTTGAAGAAACCAATTGTTATAAATTTCTTGCTATACAACCTATTTGTATCTCATTATCATTTGTATAAATCGCAGTAGTGAAGAGAGGGTTTAAATAGACAGGTTCAATAAACCCATAGAACTAGCCTCTAAAGATCAAAGCTATACACTATTTACCGTAGCAAAGATATGTAACCAACCCAGATGTCCCTCAGTTGATGAGTGGATTAACAAGACTTGGTATTTATACACAATAGAATTCTATGCTGCTGTCAGAAAGAACAACGCCCCATTTGTAAGGAAAAGGAAAGACTTAGAAAAAATCATATTAAGTGAAGTAAGCCCAGACTCAAAGGAACATAGGCTCAATGGTTTCCCTCATTTGTCATAATCAGTAGAAACTTTGGGCTCTCCTAGCAGAGATTTACAATAGAGCAAAACCTAGATACATAAGGCCATATAGTATGATGCTAAATGAAAGGAACTCCAAGATACAAAAACAAAACTATATAAGGAGTGATTGTTGTCCTTAATGTACTATGTTATCTCTCATCTCTTTTGCTGTCCCTTGGTTATCTCATATTGTTACAGTATTTTACCTTGTTATCTGATATATTGTATATATGCTTATCTGGTTATTTGAAATAGGATAGGGAAGAGGGGAAAACAAGATGAGGAGCAGGGTGGGGGGAGAGAAATGGGGACCAAGACATGAGAAATGGTATCAATGTTTGTAAAGTAATGCACCTTCTATCTGGTGAATATAATATAACCCTTCTAATAATTACAATAAAAATTATATGAAAAAATTAAAATAAAAGTTAAATATATGTATGCAAAAAAAGATCAAAACTACAGGTCTGCACCATCTACTCATACCCCGAGTTTTCAACACACCCAAACTAGAATTTGAGGTCTAGCCTACTTCTCTCTCCATCCAGAAAAACCTCTCCTTGCCCCAGGATTCATATGCATGGATTGCCCCATGGGCTTCTAAGATAGGAGAAAGTAAATGGTAAGGAAATGAAGGCTAGCTAGATGGAAGACTAGCTAGATTGATATCTTCTGACAGCCTGCAGTGTGATAAAATGACTGCAAACAGAAGCTGAAAGCAGCTTTCATGAGCACCTTGGAAGGCTCCACAGGCAGGCTGAACTGCTAGGAGGGGTCCTACCTGAAAAGCCATCACAAGATGTGATTCCCATTTCTTCCTAGCACAGGGCCCACTTTGATGCAGAAAGAATGAAGAATAGGTTGTAGAGTAAGGCCCTTGGACGAGGGGAGGGAGAATTGCCATTTGGAGAGCTGTGAGAAGCCACAGATGGGGTGAAAACTGGGGCTCTGAAGAAGGGCAGGGAGGAGAGAGAATGGAGGTTCCTCTCATAAGAAATAACCAGCAAGTATTCAAGGAAGAGAGAAGAACAGAAGAAAATAGACACTTGAAGTATACATGGGAAGCTGAGTACTTGCTTGCACATGGGATTCCGATCAGCTACCAAGATATGGACTGGTTAAGGCTGAAGTTACTTCATTGTAAGTACATGCTGCTCCTCCTCCTGGAGGTGGTTCTGATCACGCACAAATCTCCCCAGAGAAATTCAAATACCAAGGGAATCTTATCTTAGGCACTGAGCTATGGTCCCAAGAAGGAACAGAGTTTCCCGCTGGCAAGGGAGAACAGTTGTAACCACACACAGCAGACCTTAATTTAAAGCCAAGGAATTACAGAGCAGGCAACAAGAAATGTGAAATCAGAAAAGGTCAAGGTCAGCCTTTGCTGAAAGCTGAAGGAAAGCACCTTTTAAAAAATGATGTATTTGTTCTTGCCCTGAATCTTTATGGAATCCTTCCCAAGGGTGCCAGACATTACTGGGAGCTCTAGAGACACAGAGAATAATCAGCACTGTTCTCAATAAACCCAGAGCCTGAAGAGAAAGACAATCATGATCCTGGGCCCATCTCTGGAATGTGGGTCTAACACAGAGGCTGTAGACTATGGGAGGGAATCACCTTTCACCTTTACGTAGTTGCCTCAGAGCAAAGGAATGAGGGCACTCCAGGCAGACAGGGGACTTGCGAAGCAAAGTCAGCAAACTGATCAAAACTGACTCATGGACAATCTAAAAATTAAGAGTCTGGAGTTGGGAGGCAAAGGGAGGAGAGACCCCAAGGGTTTACCAGGAAGCCAAAAGATTCAGGAATAACAATGTGACTCTTGGCTCTGGGGAAGAATAAATAGAATTATTTAGCCAGAGGGAACCACAAGAGGTTATCTGAAGCATCAGGCACAAGAAGGCCCATCTGGTACCATCCTGGCAGTGTTCCACTTTGCTGACTACTTCCTCTGGTATTCAACTTCTTCCTGGTTATATGGAAGCTTGGGGCTGGTGACATGACTGAAGTGGTAGAATACCTGCCTAGCAAGCAAGAGACTCAGTAGTGCAGAAAAAAAAGAGGTGGCCAACTATCTTTTCCTTACCCTCATTCTAGGACATTAAAAGCCAGAGGCATATTGGCTATAAAGATCCTGGCTCTAGTTTCAGCCATGTTACAAAGCGCTAGCGCATCTCAGTGCAGCAACACGGAACAAGCAACCAGCTCAATAACTATTCACTCGGTGATGTGTCCAAGAGTGCCTGTCTACTCTTCTCTAAGTTGGAAACCAAATCTCACTGATTTATTTTAAGTGAGAGTTATGCGAATCATCACCAAGTATGGATTTAAGATTTAAGAACTAATGAAAGAAGGAAAAAAATGTGAATGTGCCCAAATCTTGATCCAAATGAAGCTTTAGGATTGTGTCATCTGGGAGCCTGATCATGAAAAAGGAGACTTTATCTAGCCCCTTCTCCAAATAATAAAAATTGATTTTTTTGACCAAGGCCAATCTATTGTTCCAGATCATTAACTTCAGAGAATATATCGCTTTCTGATGCAGTAAAACTGCTTTCTGGGGGTTTGGTTTTGCAGGCAGCTGGCAGTGCAGAACTGAAAGTCTCTTACAGGTTCAGGTGTAGACAAGAAATGAAATCTCCTTTTTCTCATTCTTTAGGATCTTGAATTCCACTGAGCCCCAGGGGGCTTCAAGCATCTCATTCCTGAAGCCTGAATTCCAACTTTCAGAGTGTCTTCTGTCCGCTCCAGAGATCAGCTTGGGGACAGCAAAATGAAGGTAATACAAGAATGAGCCTGACCCCCAGGGTCTAAGTCAGGTCAAACTAGCCTAGAGCTTAGACTCTGGTGCTTATTCTGAATCACAAATCCAAAATGCCAAAGCAACCCTTTCTGTGGTCTATAAGAAGTCAGCAGTGGACAGTATCCAGGAAAGAGCATGTTGTTCAATTTGGATAGTACCCACAATGATATGGTTCCCTTATTTTGTCTAAATAGCCAAGGTCTTTCTGCACTTTCTCTGCCAATGCTGGAGCTTTTACCACTGTCTGGAGAAGCAAAGAGAGGAGAAGTGAGTGGGTATGGAAAGGACCAGCTAGAATGAACCCAATACTCTACTAGCTTACCTTCATCTCATGTGTAACATAAGGAGAGTATCAGAAGACGTCCCGAACAGAAGCTGCGAGACGACACAAGCCATAATGATATCTCCCATTGGCTGGGATCACTGTTAAGGCCCAGGCCTCTGGTGTCCTGTCCACTGGTCTTCTCACCAGCCCAAGTAGACTCCAGGGAAAAAGCATTCATGTAGCTCATTTTCCTGGAGGTCAAGATGCAGCAAACCCCAGGGAAGGTGTCCCCAGTCCAGTGAGGTCACACATACCAAGACTTCAGGGGTCCCATGTATATCATTCTCTCCCCCACCCCTCTCTCTCTGTAGGTGCTAAGGTCTGGGCCTGGAGCTCTTGCTTAGCTTTTTCACTCAAGGCTAGTGCTCTATCATTTGAACCATACTTCTATTTCCAGCTTTTTGCTGGTTAATGAGACATAAGAATCTCTTTGTCAGATCTCAGCCTCCTGAGTAGCTAGAATTGCTGACATGAGCCATCAGTGCCCACTGCCCAGCTCCACGTGACTAGGGGAGAATATGGGTATGGACCAACGTGAGAAAAAGCATCTTTTCTAGCAAAATAGTTTGTTTCCTTTCTGTCAATATTTAGAGGATGATTTTCCTAGAGGATTCCTGCTGTGACCAAGTGGCTTGGCCTTTGTTAATTACATTTACAGCACATTAATTTACATTACTTTTCCTGAGCCCTTAATTAAGATATCCTGTTAGATGTTCCTGGGATGTTAGTTACATCCTGGTAATTAAACAGATTATGAACCTAAGCTCAGCCAATGGGATGAGAGGGGTGAGGCCTGGAGGGTTAGGGATGAAAAGGGAGCAGCCTGCCTGCTCTGTGTGTTTACCTGACAAAATCTTGGCTGATGCTGCACTCTTCTGCAAAAGTAAACTTTGCCTTGAGAGTTTCCTTTCTAATTGGTATCCTTATTCTTCACGACACCCCAACATCCAGGGCTATTTCTAACACCCATGTGCCCATATTACTTTCTCTTCTGCTACCTGGCTTTTTTATGATTCTGAGTTTGGCCAAAATGCCTCCCTGACTTTCAGGTGTAAACAGTTACCACTGAAAAAAGAAGCTCAGATCTGGATTCTGTCTCCCATGCAAGCAAGCCCTGGTTGGTCAGCTATATGTACAACAAACCTGAGCGAGGCATACTGGCTCAGAGTGGTATGCAGCAGTCTAAACACTTAACCCTTGCACACAAGACCAACAAAGCAGAAGAGATCAGAGGTGTAAACACAGAACCATTTCCTCCATGCCCTTTTAAGAACTTGAGCACAGTTGCCTGAATCTGGTCTCTACCCCGAAATTAAGCTGAGCCACTGAGATTTCTGCCTCCGAAAAGTCAGAATTAGGAGTCAGGGCATCTGACCTCTTAATGGAAAATTAGCTTGGCAACAAACTGATCAGTATCTGGCATTCTATGGCCCAAGAAGTAAACAGGGGCCAACTGCAGAGAAAGAAAGCCAGCAGTGAGAAGGCAGAGGTGAGGGCTGCTTCCCATTGGTCAGTCAGCTAGGGTTTCCCAGGCCTCCCTCAGCCCCTCCCCCCAGCAGTTCTGTGGACATCATCCTGATTTCCATGCAACAATCTCATGTTGTTTATGCAATGGGATCAAAAAGGATGCCTTACAACTCAGACTGCAACACAAAGTAGCATGTATCTTTTCCACACCTATTTTCATCTTTTACATACATCTTCCTGCTAACTCAGCTGCTCTTCCTAAGCTTTTCACACCTGCATAGGTGCCTTTAAACTTGTGCATTCAATATATCTCAATCCATTGGCTGGGTAGCTTCTAATCCCATAGTCCCAGAAGTCAGGAGGCTGGGGCAAGAGGATCAGGAGTTTAAAGCCAGCCTGACTACATAGTAAGATTCTACCTTAGAGGGGAGGGGGGGGGAATCTAATAAAACTACTTTTCAGTCTATTTTGAAAAGAAAGAGCTATTTTCCAGTATTTACACAGGGCTGGGCACTGATGGCTCATGTTTATAATCCCAGCTACTCAGGAGAAGACTAGGATTTCAGGATTACAGTCCAAAACCAAACCCTGGGCAGAAAAGTCTGTGAGACTCTTACCTCCAATAATCTAACACAAAGCTAGAAGTAGAGATTTGTCTCAAGTGATGGAATGGTAGCCCTGAGTAAAACCAAAACAAAACAAAAAAAGAATGAGGCCCTGAGTTCAAGCCTGAGTACCGGCAACACACACACCAGATAGTAGAGCGAATGTTTACCATGCACTTTAGCCTCTGTGTGTTTTTTCAGCCCAGATCACGTGGGCTGACAGCTCTTGTGATAGTGGGGAGACCTTAGCTGTGTACCTGTGCTCCAGGCCTCCCCTAGATTTTGTGGGGGTAACTTAAGGGCCTCACTCACTCTGGCCCCAGAAGTTCTCAGAGGATACAGGTGTTGGCTTCAGTTATCCTGTGAAGTGTCAGCTTCCCCCTACACATCTACATAGATAGTTGGATCAAAGAATGTCCCAAGCTTTCTCTCTTCCATCACCAGAGGTGAGAACCCCTGTGCTACTGGCTGTGCTTTTGGCTTCCTCTGCAGCATTCCTATGTTCCTATTCTTTCTGTACCTCCACTGTGGCCACCACCTGCCATGCCATAAAGAATGGAGGCACTAAGCCACAGGACAAAAGGCTCTCTAAATCCCTGTCTCCTCCCCGTGAGGATGCTTCCCATCTTGATGAATGCATCACCCCTCCATCTGCTCTCCTCTTGCTCACCCTATAGTGTCCACATCCTAGAAACTCACACTTTTTTCTCTGGCCCTGTGTCTCATGGTCTAGCTCAGAGACAACATTGGCACAGGGAGAAAAAAAATGGTAGTGCTAAAGTGAACTAGCCAAGAAAGTTAATTTCTTATATTATGTATGGCTCTTTTAAGTGGATCTCAGTCTGTTTCTGCTGTTTGTAGTGAGTTCTGATGGATGTGGATTGGACAAAACATTCCTATTTGGAGAACACTTGAGGATTTTTCGTCTTCAGAAGGCATGAGAGAAGAGGGGGCTGAACAAGCTTTTGATTCCATTTGCTCAGTGACTCCCAGGACAGAGGAATGATGCTGCACTGGCCTCCCACACCATCCTTCTGCAGGTAGACCATTCGAGACAGAGTGGCTGAGCCTGGGTCAAGAAGCCCAGCTTCTCTTGGGTCACAGAGCAGCAGGTGCTGGGCCTTAGGGTTTGTCAAACATCCTAATGTGATACCTAACTTTAAGTAGGATTCTAGCTGCTCAGAGCCATAATAGACAAGAATGACACATGTCCACCGTCCAATCCTCTTTTGTTCAAGAGTCAAGGCACTCCCCACTTCCCATAACCTGCTTCGTTGTCACAGCCTCTGCTGCAATCAGGGACAGGCATTTCTGGCTGAGCAGAGAACAAATCAGACACAGCATCCACCCAAACCAGGCCTGGACCAGAACAAAGTCCATTCCCCCATTTTCCCTGCCCCTGGTCCCCTGGAGCACAACTTGCTCTATCAGAAACATTACTGCCCAGACTTTCTCACTTCACCCCACACTAAGGCCTGCCGTACAAGCATTCCCTGGGTCTGTGCTAAGACTGTGGCTTGAGGACAGCAGAAGCAGAGAACCTCCCACAGGTTCTTGGGTGCATTGGCATCTGTTGCCCTTAACCCTTTCATCTTCCCCATCTCTTCTTACTGGGGCTCTATTTATCCTCTATTTATCCAGAAGCTTAACCTAAAAGAGAGTCAATGGGAGGGCTTCTCTATGGAAAGGATGTGGAAAGGCAGCCATGAACAGTCTTCAAATTGGAGACTCCAGAAAAGACAGGACATGGGCTCCTTTGCTTGAACTACCGAAGCTCATGAGCCCATTTCCTGAAAAATTTATCTCTATGTGGGATTGAGCATCTATCCTTTGATTGAGTCTAATATCCGAGTCTTAAAAGGTGCTCCCATCTATAAAGTCATCTTTAATAAATTTCACACTGTAATCTTCCTATTTTAATAAGCCCTCTGGAGGAAATTAATAAACATGTAACTTTAACTTTAAAAAGGAAAATGTAGTGGTATAATATCTTTAGATATTAAAAGGTTACCTTTGCTTGATGAACCTGTCCCAAGACCCTTTCTCCACTTTCCAGGGAGCCTTGGCTTCCTCCAGCACCACCTCCATAGGGAGTGAAGAAAAAGACCAGAATTTCTTTTTAAATCCCTACCTTTGAGCTCAATTTGAAGAGCTTGCCTCTTAAATGGGGAACAAATTTCCCTTTGATTTCAAAGGATTTATTTGACTTGGACATTCAGCAAGCTCTGAGGCTGTATCATAGAGCTGATATCCTAGGGTGCAGGGTTGGGGGTGGGGGAAATAGGATGTCAGATAGGATAAAGAGCCACTTCTCTGACTAAGGTTACCACAAGGGCTTAGAAGCAATGAGGCCTGGAACAGACAGAATTCCTTTAAGAGACAGAGGGAGGTATGTTAAGACCTTTATTGGCAGTAGCTTGCCCCAGTCCCTCCTCAGATTCTGGAGGATATCATTTTCATGGCCTCTGACCTCTAGCAGGCTACAACATTGCACAGAAATTTCTCTCCTCCCTTCTGAAAGATTTTATTGTCGTGTCTGATGAATTAAAAAGGCAGTAGGCAGACTAAGAGGAGAAAAGTCGTAACAGATTTGTTCAATTATCATTTTATGTCACACGGGAGACTTCAGATAGATGATCTGAAGACCGAGTTCACCTTGGGTGAATGATTCTACTTAGATTTGATGGGGCATGGCCAGTCTGGATCACTGGGTGAGCTAGGGGAAGCAGACTGGGTGGAGAAATGCAGAAGGGCCTGTCTTTTCCAATGGTTTCTTGCCTCTTTATACATTTTGTAGGTTTTTTACTCGGTTCTTGTTTTTTCTACCCCAGTACTGGAGCTTAAACTCAGGGACTTCTGTTCTTGCTTGGATTTTTGTTGTTGTTTGAGGCTGGTATGCTTCAGCCACATCTACACTTCAGCATTTTGCTAGTTCATTAGAGATAAGAGTTCCGTAGTTTTGTCTGCCTAGGCTGGTTTCAACGCATGATCCTCAGATCTCAGCCTCCTGAGTAGTTAGGATTATTGACTGACTCACCAGTCTCTGGTCCTCTTAGACAATCTTTTTCCTCTCAGATATGGGACAGGATTGGCTGCAGAAAGGGGTCTTACAAATCTTTGAGCAGACAAGGTAACTTCTGAGAATGTCTCGTGAACTTTCCTACCTGGGCCAGCTTTGAACAATGATCCTCATATCCAAACCTCCAGTGTATTGAGTATTATAGGTGCAAGCCACCAGCATCTGGCTGCACTTTCATTTTCTTTGGTTTTGTCTTTTTCAGTACCCTCGGAGGCTTTCTTGTTGCTACCCTGGACAGAAATGCACGCCTTTCTTCTACCCTTGGTGATGCAGACTTTGATTCTCTGTTCTTTCGATCACATCCCCTTCATCCTAAATATCCATGCCACTAATAGGCTCACTCTAGACCCTAAAGCTCAGCCTGCCTTGGGCAAATGAGTAGATATCCCAGGAGTGACAGATGGGAAGATGTAGGGGCTCAAACCAGACCATGCAGAATAAAGCAGGAGTCCTAGTGTCACCAGGATGGGTGAATCTAATTCAGAAAGAACACAGGCACTTGGAAGTGAAGAAAGAGATTCAAATGGCCTTCCAGGAGCACTTACCACATTACCCCATCACCAGGAGACAAGCAAAGGAAGTTAAGACTGTGGATGGAGATGCATAAGTTAGGCAGACATGTTTCTTGTGGGTATAGCTTGGGTTGTCTAGTTAGAACTCAGAAGAAAGATGATTTCCAGTACTCCTTAAAATGATTTCCCTGCACCTCCAGACAAATAGTCCATGACTGAGATAAAGAAAGAGAAGCAAGAATACTTCTGCCCCACTGCCAGTTACTTCCCTATCCACAGACAGTTCCCAGAAGCTGAAAGGCATGAGAAACGTGCCTTCAACTGCCCCATCAGATCCTGCGATGGTTAGGTGGTGTTAGAATTGTGTCCCAAACTTTATGACTAGAAGTTCATTCTCCAGAGTGTCAGTGTGAGGGAATCGGGTTGTGTGGAGCACTGTGCAGGTCACAGGAGATTGGATTCATTCCCATGAAAATAGGAAATCAGACTCTGCATGTGGCCTGAATCCCTCCCTAAGTATTTCTGCCACTGCGATTTCACTAACCATTACCAGAACCCAGCCAATGCCAGAACCATATTCTTGGATCTCCAAATCTGTAAGAAAAAAAAAGGTTTCTTAATAAATTATCATTTTGTTATTTTGTTATAGTAACAGAAAGTATATGAATAACAATAACAGCCATTCTCTTCCACTACACCGAAGCAATAATACTGAGTGGCATTCTTCTAGGTTTGTGAGAAGTAAGGATTCGACCCCCTTAAACTATCTTCTACATCCCCCCAAAACGAGAGATTTAAATCAAGATTGAGATTGAAGTAATAAATTTAGATGTGATTGTAATATTTGAGAGACCTGAAAGCTACCAACGCTCAGCAATTTGACGGGGCAGAGGAAGTGACTAGGAAAAAACTAGGGAAGTGACTTATATTTGCACTGTTCAGGGTTGAAGTTCTAAACAGGTTGCTCACTGACATTGTTTTGCTGAGAAACAACAACAACAAAAACCAGAATATTTTCATTGCTTTTTCCTAAACTATGAAGGAAAGGGAGATTGAAAGAGAATGGAAGGCAAGGGGAACTTATATTGGGTTGAATTTGTGCTCATACATTGTTTTTCTAGACAACCTTCAACTAGTGGCAAAACTGAGACTCCAAGAGTTGAAGCAATTAACCCACAAAATTTACAGCCAGGAGAGCCTGACACCCATTCTTTCCTGTCTGCTAGAAACAGTATACAATTACTCTGCTCCTGCCTTGAAGAGAACAGCCATTGTCTTTGCATTTTCCCACCTCACATTGCTCTGCACATTCCCTCCTCCTTGTAGAGCTTGGCTTTGTTGTCTTTAGTGACTTATTTCCTGACACTTTTCAGGATACCAGCAATCATATTGACCATTCTCCCACTTCAGTTGCCCATTGGAGTGCATGGCCATAAGGCAGACCATTTGCATGATCTGTGACTCTGACTCCACTAGACAAGGCCTTTATCATTTGGGCTATATACCAACAAAAAGGCGAAATTTTTTCTATCCCAGCTCCCTGCCTTTGGTTAACTAACCCAAAGGCTCTAGATCTAGATTAGAGGAATCTCTTTCAAAATAACTTGGCCAGACTTTAAAAAAAAATTTATTTTATTGTCAGGATAATGTATACAGGGGTTACAGTTACATTCATCAGCTAGTAGGTGCATTACTTCTCACACTAGGACTCTCCTAGCAGTTGATTTTTGAGGGTTAGTTTTATACCCTGCTACTTTGAACTTGGCCAGACTTCAAAAACAAACAAATAGACTCACTTCCTTCCCCCAAACTGACTTCTGTGCAGCTACAAAAAGGTTCCTGGCATCATGGAGTTCTGTCTTACTCATTCTTTAAGAAATGCACCACTAGCAGTCTACCCACTCAAGGTGGTACAGCTAGGTAATGAGAGCATCATCTTCACTTTTCCAGCTGGCCTTGTAAATTCAAGTTGTTTGTGGGCCTCACAAAGAGCTTCAAGTAGATCATATTACCTGAGATTCTGTGGTTTAATAAAAAATAGTAATGAACAATAGCAAAACTAGTTCAGTTGCATAAGACAAAGTCGTGGGGTATGTGAATGGTTCATAAGATCTTGACAGATGGGGACAGGAGGAAAACACTGGGAAGAGGTGACATGTCCAAAAAGAAATGTACTCTTCACCTTACTAAGGTAACCATAACCCCTTTGAATATACCCCTTTATAATAACAATTTTTTTAAAGATCTTGACCACAGGTTTTTTTTTCAGTTTTTTAAGGAACAAATTTAATTGAAGTCTGTGAATTAGCATAAGAAAGTGTAATTCTATAAAATGTGTCACATGAAGTAAATGCTTTCATTTATTTAAGTAATGCAAGGCATGAAAAATTGTGATGCTAGGAGGGGATGTGGCCAGGAGGGATCACTACTACACTGTTGGTAAACTCGTTCAACCACTATGCAAAGCTGTATGGCAGTTCCTCAAAAGATTAAACATAGAGCTCCCCTATGACCCAGCAATTCCACTACTTGGCATTTACCCAACCATCCAGAAACAAGGGCATACTAAATCCACTTAGATCTTGACCATGTTTTGTTTGGGCTTTGCCTGTGTGAGCAAGCTAGCTTAAGGGAAATGAGATGCCTTGAAGGATGAAAGGCAGTAGCACCAAGTGGAGTGCCCAATTAAAATCAAAAACAGGATCATGAAGTGTGTGTCACAGTTGCTCAAACCCCTTGCCCCATGCCCTCTCCTCCACGCTTCATCCCTGAGGCCACATCAGGCCTGTGGACATCAAGTCCACTTCACCTTTTGCTATGCCTTGTCAACAGTTTGTCCAACCCCCATCTTCCCATCCTCCCCAAGATCATGCAGAAATTCAATCCCCAAACTCATATTTTTTTCTGTTTTTTGGAATTCATTTTAATAAACAGTATTTTAAATGGTTACAGGAGTTTCAGCTTTTGATTCCTCCTCTAGGGTCCTGTATAGGTTATTACGTCCAGTTTTATTTTGTATCTAGCTTCCACATATGAGAAAAATGTGTGCCAAACCCATATTTTTAAATTAATATCCTTAAGCAGTTGTACAAAGGGGTTTCCAATCTCCATGTCAACCACTACTTCAGACACAGTTCCACCTGTGGGTTATTCAATTTTTTTTTTGGAGTGGGGTGGGAACAGAGTTGCTGGCTAATTGGACTGTAATTTCTGTCCAGGCTGGCTCCGAACTGTAATCCTCAGCTCTCAGCTTCTTGCGTAGCTCAGATTACAAGTGTGAGTCACTAGCTTTCAGCAGCATCCTAATCAAGTCACCCCTTCCATCATTCTTTCTTGTCTTTCCCAACCCTGTTCATCCCCTCAAGCCACTATAATTATATTATAGATAAATTATTTATTATATATAATTTATATGTACAATTTTTGACTGCATTTACTCATCTTTTCTCTCTCCACTTGTATTTTGTCCTCCCTTGCTGTTCCTCTCTTTAACAAGGCATGATCCAATTTCCTCGTATTAATTTTGTTAAAATGCCCAAAGTTATACCTTAATTAAGAGAGCAGAGCTTAATCTGACAATGATTGAAACCTCATGGATTGAAGAGCTGAAAACCAGATACGATAGACTGAGATGCCTCAGAGTCACAAAGGCTCTACACCTAATATTTTAGAGCCATGAGTCCCAATTCATCTCTTCTTTGGGAAGTCAACCATCTCACTATTTGCTATAGTAATGGGAAAAATTGTGCCTTTCCTGACTGAAACTATGTGTCCTGGCTCTTTGGCCATTGCAGAACTCCCATTCTTGTGCATCCCTCTTTACTGCTCATTGGCAGATGATTCCTGTTACCCCCAGCTACCTCTACCAGGTGTACCAGTGGGAACTACTTGCTCTGGCCTCTCCAATTGGCTCATCATTTCAAGTGAGTACCTGATACCGCTTCTGAACTTAGCACAAACCATTCAAGAATTGATTAAGGAACAAGAAGCTTGAAGCTGATTAGTCACACCCAAGATAGGGACACACATGTTATTCTACAGAGTCCCTGAGAGTCTATGTGATTCACACTCCTTAAAAGTAGTTGCTGCCCCAAAGGTCATACAAGGGCATGGTTCAGTTCCCCAGCTCCTTGGAGACCATGAGTCATTTTTCCTTTCACTGCAACATTGAACTTGGCCCTCCATTAACGTTTGCCCCAGCTGAAGCCAGGAACAGACCTCCGGTCATTCTCAATGCAGACCAAGCCACTGTCAATGGCTTGGTTGCATGAGACACTTATAGAGCACAAAACATTAACTGTAGGAAATCAAGCAATGTGTGTATAGGGGAGGGAGAGAGATCATTCACCTGTATTAAATGGTTTTCCCTCTCCTCTTCAATTAGTTGCCAGATGTGCCTGGTGTTACCAGACGCCTGTTGTTATTAATAAGATACCAATATGTTGGCTTATTATCTCTAGGACCTTGTATCTCAGGTGTTCCAGTTGGACACATATTTCCCTTGCTGCTTTCCTCTATTCATTACAGCGTGCTGATAATTTTTAACCCAGAACTTTCATTTTCACTTGTCCTTAAGGACCCATCCTCCTTCTTTCCCCAGTGCTCTTCTCTTTATTCAGTGTGCTTTATTCAGTTCTGCCCAGCTTCGTGACAGACTGACGTCTACAATCTTTTAATATCATCTCTAATATCTTATTCTTATTTCTTCCATGGTTTTTCTACATTCTTTTTTCTCCCTCTTAAATGCTTAAGCCCTTTATTAAGGAGATGTGCTCTCGAAATGCATGGTATTATTTGATTTTAAAAGTTCTCAGAAATATAGCATTGATAGAAATATGTGTATGTTCTACAGGCCTGAAGACCAATGGAATAGGACCCAGATATTAAACCATAGACCTGGGGCCACCTAATCGTTGATAAGGGAGCCAAAAAAAATAGAATGGAAGAAAGACAGCCTCTTCAACAAATGGTGCTGGCAGAACTGGTTAAGTACCTGCAGAAAACTAAAGTTGGATCCTTCTTTGTCACCGTGCACTGGGATTAACTCCAAATGGGTCAAAGACCTGGAGGTAAAAGCCGACACAGTGAAAACTTTACAAGAAGGAATAGGAGATACACAAGGTCTCCTTGGCACAGGTCGAAACTTTCTTAGTAAGGACCCAGAAACACAACAAATCAGAGAAAGTCTGGAAAAGTGGGACTGCATTAAACTGCAGAGCTTTTGTATGGCAAAGGACATAGCTAGCAAATTAATTTGAAAGCCGACAGAGTGGGAGAAGATCTTCACTATCCATACAATGGAAGAAGGCCTCATATTTCAACAGCTCAAAAAATTGAATCACTCCAAAACTAATCTCCAAAGAAACAACCATCCCATTAAAAGATGGGCCAAAGACTTAAAGAGAATCTTCTCTGAAGAAGAAATAAGAATGGCCTATGGACACATGAAGAAATGCTCGACATCTCTGGTCATAAAAGAAATGCAAATCAAAGCAACTTTACGATTCCTCCTCACTCCAGTTAGAATGGCCAGGATCAAGAAATCTAATAACAACAGATGCTGGAGGGAATGTGGCCAGGAGGGATCACTACTACACTGTTGGTGGGAGTGCAAACTTGTTCAACCACTATGGAAAGCTGTATGGCAGTTCCTCAAAAGACTAAACATAGAACTCCCCTATGACCCAGCAATTCCACTACTTGGCATTTACCCAATCATCCAAAAACAGGACATACTAAAGCCACTAGCACAATGATGTTCATTGCAGCACTATTTACCATAGCAAAGATATGGAACCAACCCAGATGTCCCTCAGTTGATGAGTGGATCAACAAGACTTGGTATTTATACACAATGGAATTCTATGCTGCTGTCAGAAAGAATGACATTGCCCCATTTGTTAGGAAATGGAAAGACTTAAAAAAATCATAGTAAATGAAGTAAGCCAGACTCAAAGAACATAGGCTCAATGGTCTCCCTCATTTGTCATAATCAGTAGAAACCTTGGGCTCTCCTAGCAGAGATTTACAATAGAGCAAAACCTAGATACATAAGGCCATATAGTATGACACTAAATGAAAGGACCTCCAGGATATAGAAACAAAAGCCATACAATGAGTGATTGTTGTCTTTAATGTACTATGTTATCTCTCATCTCTTTTGTTGTCCTCTGGTTATCTCCTATTTTTACAGTATTTTACCTTGTTATCTGATATATTGTATATATGCGTATTTGGTTATTTGAAATAGAATAGGGAAGGGGGGAAAACAAGATGAGAGGAGGGGGGTGGAGGGAAATGGGTACCAAGACATGAGAAAGGGTATCAATGTATGTGAAGTAATGCACCTTCTATCTGGTGAATATAATGAAACCCTTCTATTAATTACAATAAAAATATATGGAAAAAAGAAATATGTGTAGGTTCTATTTAGTTTAAAAATTATTAGAAATGCACTGCTCACTAAAACACAAGTTATCTATACCTGCTCTTATATTTCCAAACACACACACACACACACACACACACACACACACACACACACACACACACACACACACACTCAGAGCCTCATGTCTTTTCTCAGCTTCTTTGTTCAAGGCTAGTTCTCTGCCCCTTGACCCACACTTACAGTCCCAGCTTTTTGATAGTTAATTGGCAATCAGATAATTCACAGATTTTTTTTTATGCCCAGGATTGCTTCAAATCATGATTCTTAGGTCTCAGCTATGAAAGAGATGGGATTATAGGTATGAGCCACCAGAGCTCGGAAATACATCTCATATTTTTACATATGATAACTATATTGAGAAATAATTCATATGCAATAAAATGCATCTAGGCATAAGCCAGTGGTATCTACTACAGTAACAGATTTATGCAACTATTATCACTATCTAAATTTTGAATAATTATTCCAGAGAAGAAATTTTATCTCCATTAGGGAACATTTTATTACACACTCACTCACACACACACACACACACACACACACACACACACACACACACACACACACAGCCTGGTGACCTTAACCTATCTCCTGCCTCTTCTGGACATTTCACATAAACAGAATTATACCAAACCTGGTCTTTTTAAATTATCTCCTGACATTTTGAATATGGTTTAGCCATATTGTAACATGCATCAGAATGTCTTTTTTGTTATGGAATACTTTCTCATTGCAAGATATTCCTCAGGGTGTTAATGCAGGAATGAATGGATGCTTGGGTTGTTTCTGTTTTGGGGCTGTTATGAACATTCAGATGCAAGGTTTTACATGAACACATATTTCATTTCTCTTGTATGTGAACCTAGGAATTGAATTGGTGGATCACATGTTGACACCGTGTTTAACTCCTTGAGGAATTTTCAAACCTATTTCCTGAATGTCTGTAGCCAATAGCAATGCATTCCCTCTAGTCTTCTAGGAGGGTCTTCATGTCTCCAAATCCTGGTCAAAACTTGGTATTGATCTTTTTTATTATTACTATTCCAGTGATTGTGAAATGATTTTTCACCCTTCCTTTTTTCATATATTTTTATTGTAATTAATAGAAGGGTTACATTGTATTTGCCAGATAGTAGGTGCATTAATTCACATACATTGATACCCTTTCTCATGTCTTGGTCACTCACCATTTCCCTGCCCCCATCCCCAGTCTTGTTTTCCCCCCTTCACTCTTCCTTTTTATCTGCTTGTTTTCAAGTAATGATGCTGAATCAAGAGGCTTGAGATATAAAAATCCATGCTCAAAGCCAGCCTGAGCCAAAAAGTTTGTGAGCTGCTTATCTCAAATTATCCAACAAAAAGTCAAAAGTGGAGCTGTAGTCTCAAGTGGTAGAATGTTAGCCTTGAGCCAAAAAAAATGAACAACTTAGATGCAGGACTCAGGCCCTGAGTCTCAAGTATGAGGACCAGCAGACAAAAAATAAACAAACAGAATCATACACATATAAACATTGCTTTAGATTTTGGTCACATGATTCTTAACCTTGATGGAGTCATATTATGCTCATTTTCTTGCAACTTTCTATTTTAGTCCATAATACACAATGGACAAAATTCTTTTATACTCATAATACAAAATATTATACACAAGATATATGCCCATAATACATATATCCATATGAAATATAATATTCCTCATAATATGAAATATGTTATATACCCAAAATATGAACTATATACTATAATATGAAATACCCTGATTTCTACTCATAATATGAAATATTATACACAAGGTAAAGTTACTAGATTTCCAGTTAACTGTAGTATTTCATATTGTGAATCTATAATCATTTATCCATGACACAAGATAAATCTTCATATTAGTTCTAGATTTTGGGCACCAAAGTAAATTTTCTAAATTTATAGTCAAAAGTGGCTTTGCAAGTCAACGAATTTCTGTGTTATTTGTAATATTGGGTAATATTTAGTACCTTCCCCAAAGAATTCACTCTCTTACCAACCAAATTCAAGAATGCTAGTCTCTCATTCATTGTTTCTCTTTATCACTGTTTTTTTTTGCCAGTCCTGGGCTTGAGCTCAGGGCCTGAGCACTGTCCTTGGACTTTCTCAAGGCTAGAGCTCTACCACTTGAGCCTCAGCACCACTTCCGGCTCTTTTCTATGTACGTGGTACCGAGGAATCGAACCCGGGTCTTCATGCATGCTAGGCAAGCACTTTAACCACTAGGCCAAACTCCCAGCCCTTTATCACTGGTTTTAACAACTACAGATTTATGGAGTAAAGAATGGCACCTCTTTGTTTTCATTTACATTAATCTGTTTCATTAATAAAATTAAACATATCTTTAAAACTTTTTTTTATGTGTGCTGGTATGGATGCTTGAATTCAGGACCTGAGAATTGTCCTTTGGGCTTTTTAATTCAAGGCTAGTGTTCTTCTGCTTGTAACACATCTCCACTTCCTGCTTTTTGCAATTTAATTGGTTATTGTCTTTCCTGTCAGGACTGGCTTCAAATCCTCAGATGTCAGACTCCTGAATAGCTAGGATTACAGGTGTGAGCTACAAGCACTTAGACACATCTTTAGGTTTTACTTGATTAATTCTGTGAATTGTTTCCATTCCCTCCCTATTTTTCTATTCTTTGTTATATTCTTACTGTATTGGTTTTTATTACTACCATCACACATGCCCACTAATGTGATGACTTAAACAACACAAACTCATTTTCCTCTTTGACCAGAAGTCAAAAATTACCTCAAATGTACTAAAGTCAAGTGGGCATCAGACTCTTTTTTGGTTATTCTTACTCTATTCTTTTCTAGGATAAAGATTATTTCTTTGTCTCATCCTCTTTCTGGAGGCCACTCACATTTCTTTGCTTATGGTTCCTTTTCTCTATCTTCAGAGCCAGCAATATCAGGCCATCAGATCTTCTTACATGGCCGTTACTCTGGTTCTCTTCAGGCGGGAAGAATTAAGGAAGAATTAAATTGACACCACCTGGGTAACTTAAGCTAAACTGGCCATCTCATGCACAGTTGCAGTCAGTCACATCAATAAATCCCATTGGTCTTATAAGGAAACACGCCTATTCATAAGTTCAGCAGGCTAGTCGGAGGGCATTCTGAGGGACTGTGATTCTCCCTACTACCTCTATGGATGAACTTTTTAAGAAAGGATATTATCCCACCACTGGCATTGCCATTGTATGCATCCTTTAGCCTTCTTATTTTTGTATACTAATAACTGCTCTTGTCTTTTATGATGTCAGCTGTCATCAGAAACAGCATTCTCATTCTGTTTCACCTTTTCAAAGGCTGTGCAGTTATGAGGCAAACAATAGTTTGCTGAATTTGTTGATTCAGAGACATAAGTAGTGGTTGAGTTAGTATCATAACTAAGATTTGGCCCTCTGAATCGGGCTATGGTGGTAGACCTGGATGAATCTGATAAATCTGACTTGAATTCCCAAGTCATTCTGAGTCATCCTTTGCCTCCCTTTTAATTTCCAGCGCTTGGCTATATTACAGACAAGGATGGGCACAAGGTGATCCAGGTCCTGCACTGGAAGAATCCTAGGAAGCTGACTGAAGATATAGTGCAAATTCCCCTTCCACATCTCCTAAGAGGCCCTACAGACTTGGAGCCAATGGTCCATGCAGAAGCTTATCAGGGATTTCTGGGAACTGCCTAAGCTGATAGTAATCCCTAAGGATCCAGACACCCTTGTAATTCACCCATCAAAGTTGGGGCTGATGGAAAGTGAGTAATACATGGACTTTCTGCCTTAATCCATTTCACAGTTAGCCAGGGTCCATAAACTCACTGGGCAGATATTTACCCAGCTACTAAACACAAAATAGTTGCTTTTAGTTCATACCATGTGGAACTCGGCTGGTGTGGAACTCATAATTACTAAGAAAGAATTTTTTCTACCAGACACATGGGAAGTTGAAATTCCCACTGGCAATTTAGAGCTCCACATGCACCTGAGTCAGCAGACAGTCAAGGAAAGGGACCATACATGCAGAGTTACATCATCTCATCTTCTAAGGGATGCAGGGTAGAGCTTCTCAGTAGGTCCACAGAAAATTATGTTTGAAATAATAGAAATACATGGGTGTAAGTGTTTGTATTATGCATATATACACACATACACATATGTATATTTTTGAGTATACACACAAAGAAATTAACTAGATTTTTATAACATTCCTTTCATTGCATTTGCAATGAAAGGAATATAGATATATGCATATATATGTAGGTATGTAGATAAATACATAGGTATATGGAGACACATTTATACTGTTAAAAGAAAATAACTTTCAACTAAGAATTTTATTTCCAGCATAAAAGCCAAACTAAAGAAGAAGACATTTTCCACATAATCCCAAACATAAGCTAGTGATGGTAGCTCACACCTGTAAGCTGAACTGAGAAAGGAGAATCTGGCTTGAAGCCAGTCCAGGCAGAAAAGTCCATGAGACTCTTATTTCCAATGTGGAGATGTGGCTCAGGTGGTAGAGAACCAGCCTTGAGCAAAACAGTTCCAGAGATGACAGAAAAATCTAGAAATAGCATTAAAATACCATGTTTAGCATACCATACCTAATTGAAATATGCATAGTACTATAGCTCAAAGTGCTCAGACAATTACAGAAAATTTATGAAAATCAATCATATACTGACTCCTAAAGCAAGTGCCAATGATGATAAACACATGAAAACCTGACAGATTATCTTTCTTACCATCAATAGAAGTTTGCTAGGAATCAGTAAAAGATAGATGACCAAAAATTCCTAAATGTATCACATTTTAAGCAAACATTTCTATGTGGTACAAAAGCCAAAAGAAAAATATACAATGCAAATTAGAAAATATTTGGTACTGGCCTAGGAAAAATTATGGAATTCAGTCAACGCTATGAATAGAAGAGGACGTTTACCATTTAATGCATTCGTGAAAAGGATGAAATGCTGAGAATCAAGGATCTAAACATCCATCTCAAGAAGTTGGGGAAAGAATGGTAAATTAAACTCAAAGTGAAAGGATAAAGATGAAGGATAGAAAAAAATAGAGAAGAAAATAAATAAAGGACAGAGAAAAAGTCAAAAGAAATCCAAAATAGCCCTTGCTCTTTGAACATATGAATAAAAATTTTAAATCACTTGAGAAATGAATCATGGAAGTATGGGAAAAGGAAAGCACAAGAAATCCCCATTAGGGAGTGGGGGTGAGAGGCAGGGTGGAGGTGTGGTTCAAGTGGTAGAAAACCAAAGAACAAACCAAAGGAAGCAGAATGCCCTGAGTTCAATGCCAAGTACCAGCTCAAAAAGGTAAGGAGGAGAACTCCCCTAATATTTCACCAAGAAAGTCACTCATGACTTAAAATGGGGCTTAATGGTAGAGTGCTTGCCTACCATGCCTGAAGCCCTGGTTTCAATTCCTCAGAACCATATAAACAGCAAAAGTTGGAAGTGGGGGGTTGGGAGTTTGGACGAGAGGTAAGAGTGCTGGCCAGGTTCAATTCCTTGGTACCACATATATAGACAAAGCTGGAAGTGGTGGCATGGCTCAAATGGTAGAGCACTAGACCTTGAGAAACACCAAGGACAGTGCTCAGGCCCTGAGTTCAAGCCCCATGACTGGAAAAAAAGGAAGGGAGGGAGGGAAGGAAGAAAAGGAAAAAAAACAGAAAGTAAGTTATTCAGAAAACTGGAAGTAACACTGTAGTTCAAAAAGGTAGAGTATTGGCCTTGAGCAAAACAGCTAAGAGATAGCACTTGGGTCCTGAATTCAAGCCCCACTACTAACAAAATAAAAAGCTATAGCATTGTTCTTCTAATCATCAGTTCCCTGAAACACAACCTAAAAACTCAGATGTCAATCTCATAGTTACAAAAAAAAATCTACACACAAATTTAACCAAATAGGGTTACAGAACTGTATGATAAAAGAAGTACAAAGCATTAATGAAATAAATTGAAAATGCTGCAGAAATGGAAGAATATTTCATACCCACGGATTAGAAGAATGATCATGGCTGCAATATCACACTGTCTACTTCAAATTTAACAAATGACCTGATCCCCAAATTAGAACAAATACAAAAATTTGTGTGAAACCATCAAAAATACTCTGAATAACCAAAGAAATCTAGACCATAAATAATAAATCGAGGTATTATAACATCTGACTGCAACTATATTTTAATTAAAGAATTTATTAATATTGATTTTTACATCATATTTCAAATGACATATTTAACAAACAAATATTCAAGAAGGGAAACTATATACAATCACTGGCACTTAGATTTCAGAACATATTTAAAATTAGGCTGAGGGTTTGTATGTCATAGATACATATTCATCTATGTAATAAAACCTGTCTATGGAGTCAAAAATTTTTATATCTATGTGGTTGTGTTTTTATTTCCAGTACCATGTTCATAGCACTGGGTACACAAATACTGAGTCCTCACTCTTGTGCTGTTTGGATCCAATAGCCACATATTCAGTATACCATGCGCCTTTTGTTCCTTAGGTCTTGACTTGTATCACTCAACATGATTCGCTCTAGATTCATCCACTTCCCTGAAAATGCCATTATTTTATCTTGTATGTTGGCTGTGTAGAATTCTATTGTATATATATACCACATTTTCTGTATCCATTCATCTGCAGTAGGGGCATCTGGATTGTTTCCATCTCCTGGCTATTGTGAATAGTGCAGAGATGAACATAGCTGAGCAGGTGTCCTTATCATATCTTGGGTTATGATGTTCACGATAGATGCCGAGGACTGGTATGGCGGGATCGTAGGGAAGGTCTATTTTCAGTTCTTTAAGAAACCTCCAAATTGCTTTCCAGAGTGGCTGATCTAGCTTCCAATCCCACCAGCAGTGCAGTAGGGTTCCTTTTTCTCCACAACCCTGCCAGCATCTCTCATTGTCTGAGTTCAAAATCTTGGCCATTCTTGTTGGGGTAAGGTGATATCTTAAGGTTGTTTTTATTTGCATTTCCTTTATGACCATGGATGATGAACATTTTCTCATATGTTTTTCTGCCATTTTAATCTCTTCTTCTGATAAGTCTTTCTTTAGTTCCCTTGCTCATTTAGTGAATGGTTTGTTGGGTTTGGGAGGGATTAGTTTCTTGAGTTCCCTGTAGATACTGGATATTAAGTATTTGTCTGATGTATTATTGGTAAATATCTTTTCCTAGTTGGTTGGCTGTCTCTCTACTTTAGTGTCTATGCTTTTATCTGTGCAGAAACTTTTTATTTTTAGGTAGTCCCATTTATTGAGTCTCTCTCCAATCTGTTGTGACCCTGGGATTCTGTTCAGGAATCTTTTGCCTGTGCCTATGAGTGCCAGTGGCTTTAATTATTTTAAGGAATGTACCTCTTATTCCTATTTTTTCTAGTGCTTTCAACATGAATGGATGTTGTATTTTGTCAAATGCCTTCTCTGCATCCAGAAAATGACAGCAACTATTTTAAGAAGCTCTTCAGCTCAAGGCTACCACCCTACCCCTGAGTCTGAGCATTGTCACTGAGCTCTTCAGCTCAAGGGTAGGGCATTAGCCTACCTAACACCCTACCCTTGAGTCCAGCCCCAGTTCCCTTTTTCTAGAGGCTAATCGCAGGTCATTTTCTGCCTAGGCTGGCTTTGAATCTTGATCCTCAGATCTCAGCCTCCTGAGTAGTTAGGATTACAGGCTTGAGCCACTGCACCCAGCCTAAAGAAACTTTTTTTTTGCCAGTCCTGAGGCTAAAACTGTTTTTAGGAATTCTCTAGTGCTAGTGCTCAACCACTTGAGCCACAGAACCACTTTCCAGCATTTTTTTGTATGTGGTACCAAGGAATTAAACCCAGGGCTTCGTGCATGGTAGGCAAGCACTCTACCACTAGTCCACACTTCCAGCCTGAGTTCTTTTGGGTTTTATAATGTATCATTTTTAAAACCTGAGGCTACAGTGGAGCTGAGAGGCAGAGTACATGATTAGAATGCATGAGACCTTGAGTTGAATCCCCAACACCAAATAAAGTAGCTGGTTTAATTAACAAAATTTTAATGATAGGCTTTTTTATGGTGCTAGGTCAACTAGATAAACATTTAGGAAAAATGAGTAAATTATTCACCACATTGAGCCACTCACAGAAAGAGCAAATACAGCTGGATTGAATAATAACTCAAAAATTAAATCATAGCATATGGGATAGTTTTTCCCTTCCCAAAATATGAAAAAATGATCATTTTCCTAAGGGCATCAAGTATTGAGGAAAGCATTACTCAATGAGAGGTGAGTAAAGTTGAGGGTTCTTTTTCTTTATTCTTGTCAGTTCTGGGGCTTGAATTCATGGCCTAGGCACTGTCCTTGAGCTTTCTTAAGGCTAGTGCTCTACCACATGAGCCACAGTACCACTTCTGACTTTTTCTCTGTATGTGGTACCAAGGAATCAAACCCATGGATTTGTGCATGCTAGGCAAGCACTCTACCACTTAGGCTAAACTCCCAGGAGGATTCTTATACTTCAAAAGATATGTAACCCTTCTATTAATTACAATAAAAAACATATGGAAAAAGATACTATTAAGAGAGAATCAAAATCAAATTGCAAACTAAAAAAAAATCATATCATATGTAATTGTATCCATATATTTTAATATTCATATATTTCATATAAAAGTCATATATAGATTTAAAGGGGTTGAATCAAGAGTCTATAAATATCTACTATAGTCAAGAAGAGCAATAGAAAAATGGGAAGACACTTGAACAGGTACTTGGCAATGAAAGAATGGATAAGTGTTCACTAAACGTAGGAAGATGTACTAAACTTCATTAGCCATTAAGAAATTCTATATTAAAAGTATAATGAAATATTGTTTTACACCAACCAGGAAATCACAGTTTAAGAAGATTGACAGCATCGAGTATTGTCAAGTATATCAATGAGAACTCTCATAAACATTTAAACAAAATTTGGCTCAATAGCTCCACACACTGAAATGCCACTCAGTGTTTAGGATTTTTTTGTTGTTCATTTTTTTATTTTAAGAAAGAACTGTTTACACAAAAAGAACACTCCAATTCATGGTTTTAATTGAAAATAGTAAAGGGATAAGTGATATACTTCTTATACGTATTTTTTAAAAGAAGGAATTAAAAATGCTAACATATAACTAAAATTATTAACATATGTTCACACTTAGTTATATGCATATTTTGGAAAATGTACACAAGAAAATACTAGTAGTTGATTTTAAGATGTAAAATAATCCTTTTGCATTTTATTTTAATTTTCATGAGCGTCTATGAATTCTACAAGAGGAACTGATTTCCTTGTTACATTTCTTTACACTTATCCCAGTCAATCTCACCCTGTCACATTCCCTTAACCTCTACCCTCTACAAAGTATCAGGCACAACAGACTTCCTTATCTCATTTTCACAGTTGCAAATAATCTCTTTAGACAGTATTCAGCCTCCTTTATCCTCCCTGCCATTCCAAACCCTGACAGTTGTTCCCACCCATCTACAGAGTTGATTTCTCTTCCCTCTTACCCTTCCCCCCTTACTTGTCAACAGCTTTCACTGAATTTCTATGTGGTATGTTAATATATACACTTTAAATGTGTTGCAGTTCTGAGCTGTTTCTTCTTCTTCTTCTTCTTCTTCTTCTTCTTCTTCTTCTTCTTCTTCTTTTTCTTCTTTTCCCCCTCCTCCTCTTCCCCCTCCTCCTCCTCCTTTTTCTCCTCCTCCTCCTCCTCCTCCTCCTTCTTCTTAGTGTTACTCCTGGGGCTTGAACTCAGGGTCTTGGCACTGTCCATAAAGCTTTATACTCAAGGCTAGTGCTCAACCACTGATCCACTCTACTTCCAGCTTTTTGGTGGTTCATTGGAAATAACAGTCTCACAGAATTTTCTGCCCAAGCTAGCTTTGAATCGTGATCTTCAGATCTCAGCCTCCTGAGTAAATAGGATTACAGATGTGAGCTACTACAGCATGGCTTATTTCATTCTCCCCTCCCTCCCCTTCTCATCTTGAGTTAAGGCAAGCACCTCTCTCTCTCTCTCTCTCTCTCTCTCTCTCTCTCTCTCTCTCTCTCTCTCTCTCTCTCTTTCTGTATCCTATGTTTTCACTCACATATGGAAGCTAAGCCTAAAAAACATATATATTCAAACGTATTCATAGGTATATATGACCATGTACATAATTAATAATATGGCTAAACATAAAACATGGATTGAGCTAAGCTAAGAGACTACTCAAGACAAGAATGCTTTGGCATTGTATAGTGTTTGACTTCACCATCTATGCATATTTCTTTCTTTCTATTTCTGTACTAATCCTAGGGCTTGAATTTAGGGCCTGGGTGATATCCCTGAGCTTTTTTGTTCAAGGCTAGCACTCTACCAATTAAGCAACAGTTCCACTTCTAACTTTGTTTAATTGAAGATACGAGTCTCACCAACTCCTGTCTGGGCTGGCTTTGATTGATGCTCCTCCAATCTCAGCCTCCTGAGTACATTTCTTTATAGTAATATGTGTGTATACCATATCTAATGATTACACATAAACACATACACACATTCCTGCAATCATTAGTTATTTTAATATTTAAAACTGCTTTAAAAGTTATTATGTGCTTTTTTTTTGAATTTTGTTAGATGACTATCGCAGGGATCTGGAAGTATTATTGAAACATCTAGAGTCTGGCAATTATTAAAATGTCCTCAGCCTCTGAGGACATGACCAGTCTGAGGTAATGAAACCTTTAGATTTCATTGGAAATAGTCCTGCTATAGCCCTATCACCAAGAGATAGAGAGTCAACATGCAGGTCTAGTCCCACACAGGAAGAGAGGGCTCAGCTAAATAAATCCTACGCATCAGTGATTTGTTCAAACAATTTGTATACTCCCTGCCCTATGCTCAGTACAGATGAGACAGAGGAACTACAGAACCAGCACACACCACTCTCATTTTGTATGTCTTTGCAGTCATGTCTTGATCCATCCTGGTCTCTCCTTGTTCTTGATTCAAAACTCACTTGTTTACCTTTAGTTCTACTCTATCCTGTCTTTCCTTTGAAGCTACCTGCTGGTGACTTACACCTGTAATCATAGATACTCAGGAGGCTGAGTTCTGAAGACTGAGGTTTGAAGCCAGTGCAGGCAGACAAATCTCCCATTAACCACCAAGAAGCCAGAAGTAGAGGTGTGGATCAAGCGGTAGAGACCAGCCTTGAGAAGAAAGGCTGAACGCATAAGGCCCTGAGCTCAAGCCCAGTACTGGCACGGAAAGAAAGGAAGAAAAAGAAAGAGAGAAAGAAAGAAAGGAAGAAAGAAAGAAAGAAAGGAAGAAAGGAAGGAAGAAAGAGAAAGAGAAAGAAAGAAAGAAAGAAAAAAGAAAGAAAGAAAGAAGAAAGAAAGAAAGAAAGAAAAAGAGAGAGGGGGGAGAGGGAGGGAGGAGAAGGGAAGGGAAGGAAGGAAAGAAAGGAGAGAAAGAAAGGAAGGAAGGAAAGAAGAAAGGAAGGTCTACATGGGGTTTTTATTTGGAAGATGGCATTTTAGGTTTATCATTGTTTGTAGTATTTAGTTTACTTCCATTTTTAGCCTCACATCAGTAAGCAATCACTCTCTCCCCTTTAAAATCCAAATTCTGGACCTTAGTACGCTAGGCCAACATTAGTCAACTCCAAGTTATCTGCATGATGCAGTTTGTATGTTGGTAGTGTTGGAAATATACAGTGACTCTCTGGTATCAGAAAATGAATACACAGGAGAAAGAGCAGCTTTCATCAAGGCCTTTTCCTTCTATACAGAAGGGTGATCTGCCACTCTCCTCAGAGTGAGGCAGGCCTGGTTGATCAGATCAATATTCATCCCAACCCAGATGACATCTGTGATTTGTTCAAACCATTTGTATACTCCTTACCCTCTACTCAGTACAGATGTGATAGAGGGACTCTGTGCTAAGGAGTTGCGTGAGGAGATCATATAAGGAAGCAAAAATGCTTTCTGGTCATCAGTGGAGGAAAAGATGCACATTCTTCTCATCCTTGCAGTCTGGGAGTGGGGCTGGGAGCAGGCTGCTGGGAAGTACAGTTTGAGGAGATGGGTAAAGTCAATGGAAAGTGTTCACTGAAGGGGAGGGGTCTATTCTTTAACACTTTTAGTAAGGACTCGTCCCATTGGCATGGCCAACTGGTCACAACACAGGTGATAGTGATAGTGAAAACCAAGAATTTGAGGAACTATCAGTACAGAATGATGACTGCAAAATTGAGATAGTTTATTTTATTAGGAAGTACAAAGGAGTTACCACTGAACAGTTTATGAATACAATGTTGCTGGGTCAAGAGTAAAGATAACAGTCTCCCAGACTTTTCTACCCTGGTTGATTTTGAACCTTGATCCTCAGCTTCCTGAGTAGGACTGACTACTCATTGGTATGAGCCAAGCTGGTGCCTGGCTTCATCACTGCTGTATTATAATTATTTGACTCCCACACAACTTAGATGAGAATAAAATCTGAATATAAAATCTCTTCAAGGGAGCAGGGAGTTTGGGCTCATGGGAGAGTACTGCCTAGCATGCACGATGACCCGGATTCGTTCCTTGATGCCACCTATACAGAAAAAGCCGGAAGTGGTGATGTAGCCCAAGTGGCAGACTATTAGCCTTGAGCAAGACCAAGGACAGTGGTCAGGACTTGAGTTCAAGCCCCAGGATTGACAAAAAAAATCTCATCAAACTCACAGGCATTGCCTAAGTGTGGAGTTGGGCTTTTTAATAAAAAATCTTTTCATATTTTATATTCTTTTGGCATGATTTCAGTGTCTGTATACTGTCCCTGAGCTGCTTGTGCTCAGAGCTAGTGCTCTACCACTTGAGCCACAGTGCCACTTCTGGCTTTTTGCTGGCTCACTGCAGATAAAAGTCTCACAGACTTTTCTTCATGAGCTGAGTTTGAACCTTGACCATCAGATCTCAGCCTCCTGAGCAGCTAGGATTACAAGTGTGAGCCACATGTGCCCATGCAGTTAAGGCCCCTTTTGTTTTAGAGGCATGTGCCTTACTCTCTCTTCATTCCTGATTGACTTCTACAGGTGTGTCTTGCTCTGGCAGCACTGCTAGCCACTTCCTCCCCACAGCTGCAGCTTTGTCAATTCTCGGTGAATTAGCCATCCAGTCATCTGATGACTCAGCAAATGGATTTCCAGCAAATTACCTCCTAGTTATTTGACTTTTAGCAAATTAGCCATTTAATAAATTAGTTTTCTTTGGATTGACCTAGATCTGTGGGCAATCTCAGTTTCTAAGTAACGTTTTACAACAATACCAACTGAGAAGCCAGGTGCTAATCCTGAGTAGCTAATCCTAGCTACTCAGGAGGCTGAGATAGGAGGATAATTATTTGAAGACAGACTGGAAAGGAAAGCCCTTAAGACCCTTATCTCCAGAGCCAAAAGTGGAAGTATAGCTCAGGTGATAGAGCACTAGCCTTAAAGCAGAAGACTCAGAGTTCAAGCTCCAGAAATGGCATGCGCACGTACACACAGAAATACACACACACACACACACACACACACACACACACACACACACATACACGGATAGCAATTGAGAACAGAGCAGAGAGAGCAGAGTCACCACATTTGTTAAAGAGAATTAGGACGTTTAACACTGTAAGTGCACTTGCACTCTCCCTCCTATGTCCTCTCTTGCTCCCACCCACCTCTCTTCTCCCTTCTCTCTTTCTCTTCAGCTCTAATATCTACAACAGCCAACATAGACTGGGCTTTGGTCAAATACACATACCATCCCACATGCTTGTATCAACCCTAAAAGGTAAAGCATCTCTCCGTGTCCATGGTAGACTGGTTCCAGAACCCCCACAGTCACCAGCATATGAGAATGCCCAAATCCCCTTTCTAAACAGCACAGTTTGGGGCCGGGAATTTGGCCTAGTAGTAGAGTGCTTGCCTAGCATGCATAAAGAGCTGAGTTTGATTCCTCAGTACCACATACATTGAAAAAGGCTGGAAGTAGTGCTGTGGCTTAAGTGGTAGAGTGGTAGCCTTGAGAAAACCCAGGAACAGTGCTCAGGCTCTGAGTTCAAGCCCCAGGACTGGCAAAAAACAAAACAAAACAAAAACACATATTTGCATAAACTTCCATATACTCTCCCGGATGCACAGATATCCTCTCCTGATGTGAAGTAAATGGTTTGCAGCTACACTGTTCTGTTTAGAGGATAATGCAAAGGGGGGAAAGGCATGCACATTCTGTTCAGAAGCGGTTCAGCTGCAATGGGTTCAGCTTGTTGGTGGCTTGTGTCTGCAGATGCAGGTCCCATGGATACAGAAAGCTTGCTGAATGCGCAGTCCCTGTAACATACAAGAGGAAAGCTGAAGAATAGAGAACTCTGAGGCCCTGGTGGCTCACTCCTGTAAACCTAGCTACTCAGGAGGCTGGGATTTGAGGATCCAGGTTTGAAGCCAGCTTGGGCAGGAAAATCTGTATGACTATTAGCTTCCATTCAACACCAAAGCACTAGGGAAAAAAAATAAGCCAAAGTTGGTGATATGGCTTCATGGTAGATTGTCAGACTTGAGTGAAAAAGTGCATGGGTCCTAAGTTCAAGTTCTGGGACTGGCACGTACACACACACACACACACACACACACACACACACACACACACTAAGTGACTCAACGCCACTGAGTTAATACACAACGGAATGAGCAATAAAATCCTACCCCCAGCAATTCCCTGGTGGTTGCTAAAATTTGGTACAACTAGAAGGTAAAAAAAAAAAAAGATGGTGTCAGAACTACAGTGCAACAGGGTGGAACAAGCCAGAGGCCAGAAGGAGAGAAGGGAAAGAAAGAAAAAAATAAGAAGACTGAGCTCCTACTCTGTGCTAAGCACTGGGGCCAATACTTTTCCTAAGCCTAGGAAAGTAGAAGCAAGCTGAAGGGAATAGACTCGGTCACAAAGAGGACACGCTAGAATCAGGCTCAGCCTTAGACAGATCTGGCTGCAAAGCCATGGACAGACAGTGCAAAGCTTGCAGCTGAGTAGCTTTGAGAAAACAGAAAGAGTTCCTGTGTGTTGGGAGCCAGAGTGGAATCAAACTGTACCTTGATTTGCATCAGACAATGGCTTTATTGTCTTATTGTTTTCTGGCCTTATTCTGTTTAAATGACCTGAGATTTACCATATGAATGTAACACCTGGAAGTTCCTCGGGTCTCCAGAAGGGAAGAAGCAGGAGTTGAATAAACGAGGCAGTCTTTACTTGGGCTGCAGACATCCCGGACCCGGTGTGTCTGTCTCTCTTCTATTTTTTCCTAGTCCTTGCCCCCTATTTCAGGAACCCCAATCTGCGAACCCTGGTTTGCTGCCGGCTGGCCCCGGCACCTGTGTACTCAACACAATGTCTGACTCCAGCAGGAAAATGACCTCTTTTCGCCCCAGATGCCACTGTAGAAATGCCCAACTGCTTGACTCTTGGAAGAATATTCTAGAATCCATGTTCTGCCACTTGGTGGTTACCAGGCATTACAGCCTTTCCACTACCCCGTAGTCAGTAGCAGCCCACCAAGGCATTTAACTTTGCAGAGCAAACATTGGTTATCAGTTAGAATTCTTATCAAATGTCAATCCATGCTCTGCCATAATAGATGCCTAATTAATATGTCCTCACAGGTTGCTGGATGCCAATTAAGTGCTTAAACAGTCCTTTCTATTTTATTGCACGAGACAGTAATTGTACATTTCTCAGTTAAGTAACTTTGGAGTTAATTTTATGGTGGGCTTTTTGGAACATAATTGATATGTGCTCCTTTGATGTTGTTAAAGCCTATCAGTCCCTTCCTGAAAACAAAAATCAAATTATTCATCTCTAGGAGATGTAGGTACCATACACATACAGATGTAAAACAGGATCAAGAGGGATGGAGGAGAAGGAAAGAAAGAAAAGCAGTTCCACAGTTTCCTTCCTTCCTCCCTCGGTCCCCTGTAGTGCCTTTCTGGAATATTCTGGGAAGGGATCCTGCTTGCCTGGGACACCTATAGGACACCCAAGTACGGATGTGTGGATGGCTGAGCCTTCAGTCCTGCACGCAGAAGACACATATGCATATAAATATCTAGTCATCAGGTTTGGCTATGGCTTTCACCAGAGGAATTTAAAACACTTAGCTAAAGAGAGGCCAGAGAACTGAGCACAAAGGAAATGTTGGAGGCACTTAGCCTGGAGTAGGAGAGACAGAAACAAGCCCTTCACCTTGACCAGAAGAAGTAGGTCATTGATTCAGTAACTGTATCTCAGCTCCTGGCCCATCTCAGCCCAGGGATGCAGCAAACCCATAGATGCTCTAGCTGCTCCCTGTTGGATTCTGCCAGTAGAGGGCACTGGAGAGAAACTGTAAGGCTGGCAGAGGGCTCAGGGTTTTGCCTCCTCCTGTAGATCTCCTTACCCCATCCAGGCTTCTTCACCCCTCCGAGGGTAGGCAGAAATCGGGTGCATTCTGCAGAGATGCTCATCCGATCCACCCTCATCCACTGGAGAGAGCCCAGCCCTGGGCCCAACCTCACTCAGCAATCTGGGGCCTCTTCTGCTGACCTTAGAGATTTCAGACATCCATTCTCTTCCTTCATTCCTCCATCCGTGGGGTGAGAGCTCATTCCTGATACCACTCACTATGTCTGTGACACTCTAGAATCCCTTTGCGTGTTTTAGTGACAGACTTTCACAATGGTATAGCTTGTGAGAAATGCTTTATATTAAATGTGCTCTGATTATTGATAATCCCTGTCCTATGACAGTACCCAGGTTGATGAGGAAGCACAGACTAGACCTGAAGAAACCTTTGCCAAGGACCATGGCACACACCTGTACTTAAAGAAAAAGGATGAATGGGTGAGGGGTCAGGTCTGGGAAGAAGGAAGGACTGGAAATGAGGAAGCCCTGTCACCAGCCTGGCAAGGGAGGATTGTTCTGAGTTGGAATCTGACTCATTCTAGCAGGTTACCTAGCTTCTCTGTGCCTCGGTTTCCTCAATATGGAGAGGGGGGGAACTTGCTGGGAGCCCCTGCCTTGTTAATTTGCTTTGTATATTTGATATTACATGGAAGTAGAGTGTCTGGCAAGAAAGAAAGGGGGAAAGAAAGCTCAAGTCCACACATCCACAAACACCGTCCTTGGGAGAAGTGGAGAGAGGTGGGTGAGTAAATGATGCTCAGAAAGGCTCGCGCCTGCCCAGGACCACACAGCCAGCTCTGGCAGCTGCTCCCTGGGGACCCACAGCTGGGACAGGGAAGTGAATGACCTGCTCCACACAGCTGATGTGGGAGCTGCAGGTCACAGGTCTTGGGCCTGCCAGTCATGCCAGGAGCTGCTCAGATAGCATGGGCGGCTCACTGCATACTCTCCTCCTCAGTCCTGACCACGATGTCCTCAAGCTGTTGGAGCCAAGGTTGCGCCTTCACATACCCTAGGGCTCCTCCAGAGGCAATACCCACCCACAAACCCCTCTCCAGAGAGCTGAGAAGGGGGCTTTCAGGAGATCAGCCCCCCCTGGCTGTATGAGAACACGCCTGGGAGGGGGCCTCTCAGATAAGGGTGGGGAGGGATGTGTTTCATCAAGATTGTGGAAGGAAACCCTAGGATCTGGGTGTTGTGGCTGCCCATGGGGAAAGCTTGAACAACCTGAAGGCAAGGAAAGCTGCATGGTGAGGCTTCTGTGTACATGGATTTGAGAGCATGTGAGATCATGAGGATCCCCTCATGCCTTGCATCTGTAGGCTGCAAATCATGTCACCAGCAATCCCAGCAGCCCTCCTTCAGCTGTCCACCTGTGGGTGCCCAGGCCTGGCTTCCTAGCCTCCTCCATGCTCAGCACACTCCCAGGGAATTCAAGGATTATTCATATATAAGCCCCCCCCCGCCCCAGAACTAGAACAGAACTTCTATGGTTTGAATACATGTTGACATCTATGTCATGATGAAGTAAGGAGGTCAGGTGTGGCTGGCACCATCTTGGCCACATGGTGGATGGCAGGCTCTGGCATCTTGTCTTCATGGTGGGGGAATGAAAAGGCACCACCTTCCAGGTGAGGGGCGTGCCTGAATCCCTGGAGAGAGGGGTGGGCAGTGGCTGATAGGTTATGAGACCTGTCAGTCCAGAGCCTGGGACTGGGAGTTTCCTGTGACCCTGACCTTACCCTGTTTAGATCTGGACCAGCAGAGGCAACTTTACACCATGCCACAGGTCTCTGTGTTCACATCCTGTCCCTTGTTCTCCAGTCACCGTGGAGTCCCAATTCTGCTCTCCATTACTTTCCTCTCTGGCTTATTTCCTATGCTAAGGGTATTTGCTGGGTGCTGGTCTTTGGGTCCCCCATGCAGTCAGTGGACTTTTAATAAAGACTCCAAGATTTGACCTCTCAAAATCCTGCCTTGTCTGTATTCAAACCTTACAACAGTTAATCAGCACTGTGTGAGGACCACTGGCCTGGGTCAGTCAGACTAAAGCTTTAGCATCCCTAGGAGTTTGAAAGGATGCTACCCTGCCTGTTCTGCCCTGGACCTGTGCGCTCTTTCCTGGACCCTGATTTGCAGGGTCCTGGCCAATGATTTGCAGCTATCTGCATCACAGGGCCTATCACCACTGACTCCGGGCCCCTCCTAGAGTTGTGGGTTGGAATACTAAAAACCACAGGCCTACAATAAGTCCACTGCAGAAGTATGGCTGGGTGGGGCAGGACCAGAAACCAAGTTCAGTGTCCCTCAGCCAAGCCATGTAGTCCCGCACTCCAGGGGGTAAAGGTCAGAGCTGGGCTGGATGAGCCAACGCAGCACTGACACAACTCATGAGAGTCAAGAGTCCATTAGGAGCTAGAGATGGTGAGTACCTCAGAAACAACCCACGTCCTTGTAGACTAGACTGAGGGCTCACCCAGATCTCCCACCAGGGAGAAGCTTGGGCTTGCTGAGAGAGAAGACCTCACTCACAGACCTTTGTAAAGCCATGCCTCATATAAACAAGTTCAAGTGGGTGTTGAGGTTAGGGTATGGCTGTGTCTTCTCCTGCTGGAAATTTAGTCCAGTGTGGCTATGGCCACACTGGGAGACACAGCCCTAAGAATAGATTCATGTAACTCTCACAGGGATTTGACTTGCTCCCGACAGAGCTGGTTATTTCAAACAACAACAAAAAGAACCTGTTCTCTACTGCCTGGCTTTCCTGTTTTGCCATCCCCTTAGCTCCCACCCACCTCCTTGTGACACCCCTTGCCATGAGCTCCTTACCAGATGCCAAGCCAACAGAGCCATCCAATCTCAGCCCTTTCAATCTCCAAAACAGTGAGCTGCAGACACCTCTTTTATTTATAAAGTACCCAGCCAGATTGTGTTATAGCAACTCCAAGTGAACTCATATAAATGACTTTGTAGGGTAGCCTCTAGTTTGCTTCTATTCCCCACCTCAAGCTGAGACGTGTGTGTTCAAAAGCCTGCCAGTATCAAACTCACAGATTTTGATGCGCCCAATTATTTTTAAAATAGCTCAGACAAGCCAAGTTTTTAGCCATGTAAAGTCTACCTGCGTCGCTGTCATTCCCAGCCCCAACTAATAGCTGTTAGCAATGGATAGGATGAGGTCTGTGCAGTCAAAGGCTCTAAGATGCCCAGGACTGTCTGGGCTGTGAATTCAGACCCCACTCCACACTGCTGAGTGACAGAGCCCCCCACAATTCCCTTCCATACCAGGAGATCCCTCATTTCTCCTGGGAGCTCTCTTGGCCACATTCCTTGCCAAGTAGTAACCCTGAGTCCAGTAGATTGATTCTTGCTGGATGAGCCTTCTCATGCATACACCAACCCAATGCCTAAGATCTGTGATGGCTGACTCTAGCAACTTTATCCCTTAACCCAAATTGATTTACCCTTAATGAACCCTCAAATTACCACTGAAGAATGGGGCACTCTCTTGGGGGAAAAAAAGGGTAGGTAGGTACAAAGAATGAGCCAGGTACCAGTGGCTCACACCTGTAATCCTAGCTACTCAGGTGGCTGAGATCTGAGAATCAAGGTTTGAAGTCAACCCAGGCAGGAAGTCCATAAGATAAGGCCTTATCTCTAATTAACTACGAAAAAGCTGTGGCTCAAGTGGAAGAGTACTAGTTTTGAACAAAGCAAGCTCAGAGACAGCTTTCAAGCCCTGAGTCCAAGCTCTAGGACTAGCACAAAAACAAAAACAAACAACAAGAAACTCAATCCCTGAATAGATTTAGTGAATCGCTAGGGGGTGTGGCTCCATTTTAGAGCACTTTGCTGGTACTTGTGAGGCCCTGAGTTTGATTCTCAGAGTTCTCAACTGCAAAGAAAGGAAGAGAGAGAAAGACGGGGGTGAGGGAGGGAGAGAGAGAGCACACAAGCACTACAAGCAAGAGGGGGATAGGGTAAAACTTGTAATTTATATATGGATGGGACAAAACTGACTGTTCTTGTTTTCCAAATACTTTTTGCCAGAGATCACACCACCATTGATTTTCCCTTTATATTGAAATGCCCTTTATATTATAAACTAAATTCATGTACTACTTGTGTATGTTTCTACATGGGAATGTTATCCATTGATGTGCCTAACTTCTGTACCAAACTGATTTTATTCCAATAATTGTCCCATTATAATGTATTTTCCTATCTGAAGCAAGTTGAATATCCGGATGTATTTTGTATGAATGTTCTAGGTGCATTATTTTACATAAATTAAAGGAATCATTCAATAAAATGCATAAAAATAAAATAAGACCCCATCTTATTTTTTTTTATTTGGGCTGGAATTGTTATTCCCAGACTACCCCAAGGAGAATCGCACTTGGGTCCCTTTACCCACTGATTGTAGATGCCAAAAGCTTATTTTGAAATTTATTTAAAGGACAATTCACACATTGGTGGGAGGTGAATTCTCACTCAGGGACAAGCCAGTATTTATACCACTCTCTGTACCTGCCAACACAGAAAAGACACTCGCAGCAGCCTGGGAGGTTGGAAGTGAGAAACACAGACACTGGAGCAGAACCATCATTGGAGGGCCATGTCATTCAGGCCCGGTCCAAGGGGCAGACCTGGCCAATCAGAGCTGTGCATTTTGATTGGCATGGGGAGTGTTTTAGAGGAGAGCATATTTCCCAGTCAAAGACACAGGTAGGTAGTGATACTTTTCTCAGGTTTTCTAGGAAGATCCCTACTTTTCTCTAGGGTATGACCAGATACATTGTAGTTTAGAGGAAAGAGACAGACCCTGAGAAGAAGTCTGGAGCAGACCCAAAAAAGAAGGGAGTTCCGAACAACGGAAGAGACTGATAATGACATCCTTACAATCTTCTTTAAGGCCAAAGCAAGCCACACCAGAACACCTTGTGTGTAAGCCCGTTTGCATGTTTTTCTACCATCGATATGAGTTAAATGCGTGTGTGTACACAAGCAGATCCTGGGGCTTGAATGCAGGGCCTGGGCACTGTCCCTGAGCTTTTTTAACTCAAGGCTGGCACTCTACCACTTGAGCGACTGCTTACTTCCACCTTTTTGGTAGTTAATTGGAACTAAGTGTCTCACAGACTTTCCTATCCAGGCTAGCATCAAACTAGGATGCTCAGCTCTCAGACTCCTGAATATATAGGATTACAGGCACGAGCCATGGATACTTGGCTTGCTTGAGTCAATCCTATGGCTTCATCTTTTGTTCATTTTTGAGTTGGTTTCTCCATTTTGTACTTCAGATTGCTTCATGGTTTGTCTTCTCCATGATCAGCTGGTACCCAGGCAGAGGACCTGGGGTTTATAACCATCCTGAGGGTGTCTCTGGATCATTCCTAGAATCCCTGCCCCTAGAACTCACAGGCCAAATTCTGAAGGGCACGAGAGGAGAGTAATTGCCACATTTCCTAGAATAGGTTCACAATGGGGTACAAGTACCTCCACCCCTCTCTAAGAAGCACCTAAGTCAAACATTGCCAGCTGATTCCCTTCGTTGAAATGAGACCTTCCTGGCTATGTTGTAACCAGCTCATTTCATATCACCCTTCCCAACCTCTAACAACCATCCCCACCTTCTCTTCCCAACCACCACTAACATAGAAATATCTCTGTAATGACACCCAGCCCTACTGAGCACCATTCTCCATTTATCTCATTATAAATGAAATGATCTTGTTATTTGGGTAAACTGGGAACAGAAACACCCTGTGTCAGATGGTACGGCATAATTCTCCCTCGTTGTTTCATTACTCTGAAAGGAGTTGGAGGTTCTGCCTCCAAAAGTCTGCTTCTGTTTTCAGATCTTGGAGGACTATGACTCAGCTATGTCTCAGCTGCCATGAAGCCTGTCCTCTCTTAGAGGGAGCCTTCCATAACAACTTCCCTGGCTTTACCTGCCTGGTAGCCAAAGGCTTTTGAGAAGTGGTAGCCAGGCCGTAAACCTCATCCACACATGGGGAAAGGAAACAACTTACCTGGTGTCTACAACCCAGGTAAATCAGTATCTTGAGAATATGATGATGCCTAAATGACAGCACAGGGGATTTGAGTGCTGAATAGCACTAGTGTGGCCAAAAATGATATCACCTGTGTCTTCAGAATGGAAATCGTGCAACATTTCAGCTCCAGCCAGCAGACCGCAGAAAATAAAACCAGAATCTAAGAGGCCAGGAGCCTGAGTCTTAGTCGATCTATTCCATTTACTGATAGATTAAAAGAAAAAAGCCAGGGACTAGTGGCTCACACTTGTTATCCTAACTACTCAGAACGATGAAATCTTCAGATTGCAATTTGAATTCAGTCCAAGCAGAAAAGTCTGTGAAGCTCTTCTCCCCACTTCACCACCAAAAAGCTGGAGTGTGGCTGCAGCTCAAGTATTAGAATGCTAATCTTGAGGGGAAAAAGAAAGGAAAGGAAAGGAAAGAAAAGGAAAGGTAAGGAAAGGAAAGGAAAGGAAAGAAAGAAAGAAAGAAAGAAAGAAAGAAAGAAAGAAAGAAAAGCAAGCTCCTCTGCGGCAGTGTCTACACATTGAGTTCAAGATCCAGGACGAGCACAAAAGAGAGAGAGAGACAGAAAGAGAGAGAGAGGAAGGGAGGGAGGGAGGGAGGGAGGGAGGAGAGAGAGAGAGAGAGAGAGAGAGAGAGAGAGAGAGAGAGAGAGAGAGAGAGAGAGAAATAAGTAAACCAAGAATCTACTACTGGGAATGGGACAGTGTTCATTCAGTGAGCGGATATGTGCAGGCTTGGGCAGGGACAGCTAAGGACAAGCAGGCCCCAGCCACACCATCCATCCTGGTTGTGGGACCCCCATCCCAGGACAAGGCTGACTGTGAGCCAGCTTCTCACCTGTCCTGGATGCAGCCTTCTACCTAAATTCTCCAGGCTTGTACTCTTCCACTTGAGCCATATCCCTACTTCCAGCTTTTTGCTGATTAACCAGGGATAAGTCTCACAGATTTGTCTGCCTAGGCTGGCTTTAAACCATGCCTCTCACATCTCATTCTCCTAAGGAGGTAGGATCCCAAGTGGAAACCACTGGCACCTAGCTCATTATACTTATCTACATCACTATAGCATTTCATAAACTATGTGTCAGAGGCTCACATCCATAATATCAGCTACTCAGGAGGCTGAGATCTGGAAGATCAAAGTTCAAAGCCAATATGGGCAGAAAAGTCCTCAAGACTCCAGATCTAAAAGAATTAACAAAAGCCAGGTCGCTCAATTGCTGGAGTAGCATCCTGTCCATCAGGAAGCCCTGAGTTCAAATCCTGGTACAAACAGCAAAAGGGCAAACAAAAAAAAGGAAATGTCATGGAAGCTGGAAAAGTGTCCTTTCTTTTCTGCCTAGAACTGGGTGCTCCATAATGTAAGGTGAATAAAGCACCTCTAGACCTTCACTTGGGCCACAGTAGAAAACCCCTGCAGGGAGGAGACTGCAAAACCATTTCTCCTTCACTCCTTCCCTATCTCCTCACAGCTGGAGCCCCAAGCCCTGCATGTGGCATGCCCTTAGCAGTAGTCTGTGATCACTGGTCAGTGAAAGGAAGGGAGCATGGAGCTATTTCTTGACAGCCCCGGAGCCTGAACGGTCTCAAGGGCCTTGCAAGGAGCCTGTGCCACTGGCAGTGCGCACAAGGCCTAGGAGACACAGCAGACAGGAAATCAGAGAGCAAGAATAGGTCTTAAGGCTACAGGGAGCAGATGAATAGGTGTTCAAGTTCCCTGCACTGGGCTGTTCCTGGCCTGCTCTACCCCCTACAACTGGAAGCCTACCCGTGAACTGAAAAACATACCAGCACCTGCGTCCCCAGGGTTGTGAGAGGGCAGAGACATCATATGTCACAGAGGCATAGAGCAAGCTGTAATAATCCCCATGTCGCTACTGATGGTACAGGGCTGAACGTGTTCTCCCTCGCGTGGCCAAATCTGGAAGTACAGGGCCAGCCATCACCTCCGTCTGTGCCTGCGCGCCTTCGGCCCCAGCTTTTCCCTGGGAAAGTTGTGACACTCGTAGTTAGGCCACGAGGCTCAGGAATCCTTGCTTCCTGTGCGAACTTTCCCCTCTGAAAGACTGGCGAAGAGAAAAATGTGTTGGGCCAGGAGGAAGAATTCGGGGTGCAGTTTCCGTTTTACAATGGACTGGACCTGGCTGAGCTCTTGGACCTACTTGTCCAAGCTGCAGTGTCTTTGGAAACAAAGTCATCGAGGGGACCTCTGCCAACAATGTCGCACCTGGGGTGTCCAGACAGCCCCCGGGGGCGCGGGAGTGTAGGAGAAAGTCTGATCTGCAAACAGTGATGAGCTACAAAAACAGGCTTGTGACAAAGACTTGAAAGCCAGTCTGGTCCGGAGCGAGGGCCGCGTGCCCTCGTGTGGCAGGCCCTGAGAATGCAGGTCCTGTTGGCAGGCTGTCCAGCCTGAGGCCTGAGGGCCTGCAATGGGAAGGAAAGACCACAATGAGGGGACAGGAAGGGAGGGAGGGAGGCACACAGCCCAAGAGACAACCCTTACACCTGGCAATTACAACTTGCAATTGGGAGTGTCCAGGGGACTGGAGATATCCACTTGATTGTGAGACACTGGTTGTTATTTGGTGCAAGCACCTAATAACAATAACACACTAGGGAAACTTGACCCAATATATTTTCCCTAGTACATGATGTAGGGGACACGACACCACAGGAGGGATGAGTTCCGGACACTGTTTTGCTTAGGATGGGTGAACACTTGTCAAAAGAGGGGCCCGCCCAGTTTACCTTTGCTTTCTCCTTCCCCTCTCCCTGCTGCCCCCAGCAAAACTGTTTGTGACACTGAATGTTGCAGCTAAGTTTCCCCATTCTGATGTAGCTTTGGTGTGGTTCAATGGAATTTCCCTCTCCCAACCCCAAGCAACCCTCTGTGGAGGACAAGAATGAAAACATTCTGTGATATGATAACAGATTTTAGAGGACCCTGCATTTTCATGTAGTTAGAGCTAGGGAGAGGCAGAATAATAGCTTGGGCCAGCACTTCAGGGATTAATGGGCTCAGAGAGCAGCCATCTGTGCAATTTTAAATCATGTACAAGTCACATATTAAAATATGAAAACAAGTGAACTTAATATTGATAATCCAATAGGAGATAACTTCTTTTGATATGTAATAAATACAAAGTTATAAATAAAATTTGTTTTTCTGCTCCTGCTACTGCAGTTGGAACTTACAGCCTCAAAGTCAGCCCAGCTTTTTGTTGGTTATTTGGAGATGCCTTATACTTGAGGACTTTTCTGCTTGGCCTGTTTTTGAACAATAGTCCTCTGGGTCTCAGCTTACAGAGTAGCTTGGCACAAGCCACTAGTTCTCAGCTTATAAACTATATATATATATATATATCTATGACTCTGAACAAGGATGTGCAGGGTTCTTAAAGAAAGAGGCAAGCCTGTCACATGAAAACATGAGGCTGGCTTTTCTAGGTAAGTGAATGTCAAACAGAGGTCATTGGGTTATTTTATAAATTCCAAGAATCATTAAAACTCTTGTGATGTTCAGTTCCTAATTGGGCAGTGACAGCATGGACATGTAAATTTCTTCCTTTCCCCCCTGGCTGTCAGGAAACTCAGAGCTAAACCTGAGTGTTCTCATTTAAAAGATATCATCTCAGCCAAACTTCATTATTTTTCTAATTCTTGTCCTTTAGTATTTGAACACCTTAGAAATTGCTGTTTTCTGAGATTTTCACTTCTGGGTTATCCATATGTAAGGAAGCTTGTACATTGCTCCAGTAGATGTCAGCATTGTATAAGAGAAGAACCCAGCCATAGCTCTTTTAACCTTCCTTCCCCTATCAGAGCTAAATATGACTATTTAATAGCTTTGTGATTTTGATCCAGTGACTTTTGAACACCATGGGCCTCCTTTTCCCATGAGAAAGAAAGAACTGCTGTAAAAAATTGAACTGGGATTAAATGTACCTTGCGAGCAAAAGGCTCGGCCATTTACCGTTTAAGTGCACGGAGCATGATGCAGGCGTCTTGATTTCAAGTTCTAGTATGTCATTTCAAGATTGTGAGCTCGGCCAGGTTATAAAGCTTCTCTGAGCCTGAGCTTCTTCCTTGCAAAATAGTGAGCCTAGTGCCCAGCTTGTGAGCTAAGTGCAGTCAGAGGGCTGCTCTGCAAAGTTACAACAGGGGCCAGTCCAGGGGTCAGTGAGGTGTGAAGTGCGGGCTGGGCATGGCACAGAACTCAGTTTGTCACCATCATTATACGCATGTGTCTGTCAGATGTTTCAACTGGGGCTTCTGGGGATGCCAAAGAGGTAGGGTTGGGTCCTGTTCCCACTGCTCCACAGAACAAAAGACTGGATGGGGGCATGAAAGAGACAAGAAGAAAGGTGACCCCCTTATAAGTAATTCCCACTTCCCCCTAATGGCAAAGACTCCCTGCGTTCCTCATATTTCCCACATGCTTTCTTGTAGAAGTTGACAAAACAATTCTAAAATTAACCAGGAGTTATAGAAAATGATGGATAGCTAAAATAGTTTGGAAAGAGGTATTGAGGGAAGTAATCTACAATGGGAGGGGTCTATGCTGGGGCTTGAATTTAGGCTCATCAGCTAGCATTCTATAACTTAGTCTGCACCTCCACTTCCAGCTTTTTGTTAATTGGAGATAAGAATCTCGTGGGCTCTGTGCCAGGTCCTGGTGGTATGGAGGTCGACCAGTTGTCTGTGTAGGGGCTATCTTGAAATTATGACCTTTGGATCTTGGTTCTTTGAGATTACCAACATGAGCCACCAGTACCTGACTTGTTGCATTTGATTGTATTAGGTTGTATTGCAGCAAAAGAAGTTTAGAGCTGCGAAACAAAATTAAATTACATTGGATATTCTTTCCTTCATCTTGCTCAACTAGAATAAAGCCCTGCTATGGCCTTGGGGGACCCCAGGGTCCTGAACACAGACTGAGACCCAGACCTGCCTGACAGCCTATGTCTCATTTTCTACACGAGTGGACACATATCTGCCCAGGTTGGACCACTAGGCTCTGTGCCAAGTCCTGGTGGTATGGAGGTCAACCAGTTGTCTCTCTTGTGCAGTGAGTGTTAGCACTACTTTAGTTAAAAGTGAGGAAATCTGTGGTTTAGGCTTAGTCCCACAAAATTAGGAACACAAAGCCAGCTTTCTGGTATCCTTGTGTAGAATGCCATAGTGCTGAGATTTTTTTTTCTGCTAATTCTGGGGCTTGAACTCAGCCTGAGCCCTGTCCTTGGGCTTTCTCAAGGCTACCACTCTACCACTTGAGTCACAACACGACTTCTGGCTTTTTTCTGTGTATGTGGTACCAAGAAATCGAACCCAGGGCTTTGTTCATGCTAGGCAAGCACTCTACCATTAGGCCATGCTCTCGGCCCCATAGTGATGGGATTCTTGATGAAGGCTCTACATGTCTTATTCCTCCCTTTTTTCTCAAGCATGAAGCCCCATGGCAACCCCAAGTGCTTATTATTGCTTCAGCAGGGGGAAAATCCAATGAAATTCTTAGAAGGCAGTATGGGTACATTTGGGAGGTTAAGCATGCAAGCCTATGAAGTCCCTGGCTTTGGACAAGTAGCCCCCACAAGATGTGCAGAGCCTGGTGTTTAAAATTTTTTCAGAGACAAAAAAACTCCATCATTTCCTCTGCCCTTAGATGCTATTTAGAAATGTGTCGGTCAGGCATAGACACTGGCCCAGACAGGAGAAAAAAAAGCTATCATGGGGAGAATATTATTTCTCCATCCAAAGCACGAGTAGTCACCCAGACTTTATTCAGGTTGCTTGCCTGAGGAGCTCTGCTCCTGTTCCTTTGTCTGTGCAGTTGCTGCCTCTGTTCCTTGGGGGAGGATGCGCCCATCAGGCCCTGTGGGCTTGAGACTTGGATAAATGGACTGCTGCCCCTCACCCTACTCCTGATCATTAGCATAGAAGGAAGGGAACCCTAAAGAAAAAAATGGCATGAAGCAGGACCCAAAGAAAGATTGCTTAGTCTGTAAATACTTTCATTACAGCACTCCTATTTGGGAAGGTGTAGGTAGAACCAATAAAAAAAAAGGACTCCATGGAAAGCCTAAAGAAGGGCTTGTGCAATGCAGGGAGAGTCTCTGTAGCCCCAACTTATCTGCACTACAAAAGCAAATTGTTTGATTTCCAAAGGAATACTTTGTCACTAATGGTTGGTCTGGATCTGATACTTTGAATAATGGAGTCCCAATCCCAATTGTCTCAATCAATAAAAGGGGCCAGTCAAGTGCTGGTGATATACACTTGTAATCCTAGCTCTTGGGAGGCTGAAGATGTGAAGACTGAGGTTCCAAGTGTGGGAAGGAAAGTCCTTGCGACCCCCACCCCTTCTCAACAGGGTGCAGTGATATCCGCTATTATCCTGAGCAACATAGAGGCTGAGATTAGGAGAGAATCTATTTTATGCCAACTAGGATGGAATAATCCATTAGTCTACATCTCAACAGAAAAGCTGGGCCTGGTCACTTGAGCCAGTCAACTCCACTTTGACAGGAAGCCTAAAACAGGTGGATTAACATCCAAGAATCTGGCTGAGTGGGATCAGGACTGCCTATAAAAACAACAAAAAAAAAACAGTTAAGAGATATGGCCTCAAGAGACAGAGCACCTATCCAGCAAGGGTGAAGTTGAGTTCAAACCCTGGTAACACCAAAGAGAAGGAAGGAAGGAGGAAGGAGGAAGGAGGAAGGAAGGAAAGAAGGAAGGAAGGAAGGGAGGGAGGGAGGGAGGGAGGGAGGGAGGGAGGAAGGGAGGGACTCAGGATGCAGCAAACCCATTCGTGCATATTGCATAAGTGACTTATCATTTCCTAAAGCACTCTCCTATGTCAGGGTAGTGTGGACAGCCAGTTCATAGCTCAGTGGCTGAGATCAGTTATTGAGTACTATGTATCATGTGTTTTACCAATGTGCTCCAGGAAATAGAAATTACTTTGACTTTCAATTTGAAAACATACCTACAATCTCTCTATAAACATAGTCTCACAGCTGTGTATGTGCTTGTGCGTGTGTGTGGGGGGCAGAATTGAGGCTTTGCTTAAGAACTTGCAGTCATTTGGCTTTTCACTCAATGTTGGTGCTCTACCATTTGAGTCACACCACTTCCAGCCTTTTTCTCATTGGAGATGAGTCAGATTTGTCACTTATGTGCTGGTTTTGAACTGGGATCCTCAAATCTCAACCTCCCGAGTAGGTAGGATTAAAAGCGTAAGCCATCAACCTAGAATACAATTTCTTAAAAATAGAAAATACGGCTGGGCCAGGTGGCTCACGTCTATAATACTAGCTACTTAGGAGGCTGAGATCTGAGGATCAATGTTCAAATCCTGCCCAGGCACAAAAGGGTCTGAGACTCTTATCTCCAATTTACTTCTAGAAAACGGGAAGTGGGGCTTGGCTCAAGAGTAGGGTGGTAGCCTTGAGCTGAAGAACTTAGGGCCAGTGCCTAGGCCGAGTTCAAACCCTATGACCCACCATATATATATAGAGAGAAAAAAAAGTATGTAAGGCAGAGTACAAAAGTAAAATCAACTAGAATTCAATTTCTACTATCAACTAGTTGTCTCATAAACATATTTATATGTATATCCCTATTAAGATGATATTGCTTTCAAGGTTTTAAGCTTAGTCCCAGTTGTGACTTTTAATTCAGTTATAATGTGGATAATATAAAAGCAAAAATTTCAAGAGCAGTAGCTATGGAATCATTTTTATATGGATGAAATAATTCAGTCATTTTTATTGTCAGCTAGGTTTCTATTTTTTGCTTATCATTTTTGCTTCTATTTTACAGATCTTTGCACATAAAGATTTTTAATAAATAGAATGTCACTGTATGGTACAATTCTGATTACTAGAAAGCATTTCTTTTCATGTTTAGCAACCCTTTATGCTTCTATGGTTGGTCCTTGGTGTGACTTCTAATGCTCCTTGGATTATCTTGCCACATGACCCTGCATCCACAGACTTTCCCTCTTGGATTTCGGCCTCACCCTATGCTCTGAACATTCCTGGCAGTTGGGACTTCAGAAAGCCTATAATTGCTTCTCAACATTAGTCATGAACAAATTTAAGAAATAACCTATATCATAGCTGCTATGACTTTTCTCATTGCAGTTCACATTTGCATTTGACCTACCTTGGTTATCAAAGTACAAACACTCAGCTGAGATTTGTCAAGGAAATGTAGAAAATTCCTCAGAACTTGGAAATACTGGGCACTTACCAGATGGTTAGTCTCAGATTGTAAGTGTATTGTCATGTGATTAAGATCTATTTGTATTTTGTTTAGCTATAAATGCACATTTGCTGAGGAAGAATTTTGCATGTTATGTCATTATTAACTATTGGGGCCTACTACTTGCTAGGCAAGTGCTCTAACCACATGGGCTACAATTCCAGCCCTGAGAATTGGTTTTGGAAGTGAGCTCAGCTGTGATGCTATAATCTGCCCTCTTGGGATGGATGAGGGTTGGGGATGCATCTGAACTGTTCCTGTGACTTCTTGCAGGCAAGCTGTCAATCATACACACATTCTGAAGAGCTGGGCAGTGAGGGAGCTTTCCAACAATGTCAAGGGGAATGAGGAGAATACAGGCTGACATTGAAAAATAATTTTGCCATCAAAGATCCATTCTGTAGTCACTGAAAGTATTATCACTGCAGACTCTCTCTTTCTCAAAATGCCTGTGTGAATAAATGCATAGAATTAAGAAATGGGGCATTTGGGGATAATTTGGGAATCCCAAAATAGTGATTTCTCATTTCCATGTCTGAGAAGTCATAGAAATTCCTCTGATGATCTCTCCCCTCCCCCACTCTTTATCTCTGCTTTCACACAGAATAGATATTAAGTGGGAGGCTACTTCGTAGGAGTTGAGGATTCACAAATGAGTAGATCCTAAAGAAGAAACTAAGGCCCCATTTGGAGCTACAAAGCAGGTATTGTAAAATGTCTGGATGTTATGGAAACAAGGGAATGGAACAGGAGAGAAAGAAGTCAAGTCATAAATCTGAATGTCAAATGCAGACTCAGAAAATCAGAACTTGATGCCATTAAAGTATCGTAGAATAGTTGAGAATCCTCAAAATTAAATTCTAACACTCTAGCAGAAGGTAGAATACTTAAAAATTCCTTGCACTTCTAGAGTATTATTCTTGTAATAAAATCACTGATTTAAAAAAAAAAGGCCAGATTTTCAGAGGGAGATGCATGCAAACCAAGAAAAAACACATGAGCAGAAAGGGGCATGAGAATTAAAGACAAAAAATGAAATCAGGCGGCTGGGAGTTTAGCCTAGTGGTAGAGTGCTTGCCTAGCATGCACAAAGACCCAAGTTCAATTCCGGGCCTTGTCACTTTCTTCTATGTGGACACAGCAGTGACTAGCCCACATGAGATGGGCCACCAATGTAACTCAAGCCTAGTCAACACACAACTATTAATTCTTGCTTCACTCCATTTTCCAAATGGAAAATACACAGTGCAAATGAAGAACCTAAAATGACCGTATTTGATTGAACAAGAGTAAATGTGAGGCAGTATCAAACATGTGGTAATAACTCAGATGGCCTTGAAGTTAACATTGGTGTCTTTAACAGCAGCCAAAGCTGCTGTCAAGCTTTATTACCAATGCAGTTTCCTCCACAAGAATGCGCTCTACTACTGAGCTACATCTCCAGATCCCCCAAAGTTCCGTTTCTACAAAATCCAGTGATCTAATTTAAAAAAAAAGCTAAGCTCATTCCTCCAACACTGAAAAATCATGAAGCAATTTATACCCAACTTTGTCAGAACTGAATGAAAAAACAAATTTAGTGCAACCAACCAAAAAAAAAAAAAGGACAATGTAAAAACAGGCTTTGAGAATCTTCTCTAGGCTCCTCCCATAATCCCCTTCTCTGCTCCACTGTATACTTGAAGACAGCACACTCCCTCCAGAAACATTGGTTCCAGAGGGCAAAGTTGAAGCCTTTACTCACAAAGAATTATTTGTCTGCCCTAACCAGTCTGAGGTTACCAGAAGTAATTCAGAATTCACTGGGGCAGAAAAGCTTAGGGTAGTCCTCAAAAACAATGTAAGGTAAATGAACTATGAAGAGTCACCTGTGGCAAAGGATGACAAACATAACAGAATGTGGAAAAAATGGAGAAAAAAAGCCAGGAAGAATTTCTCTCCAAAACTGGGGGTAACCTGGTTCTCCCTCATACTTTTATCTTCACCCTAAACTTGTTTTGTTGTTGCTGTCATTAGAAAAGTGTTTTAGTTATGTGAGAAATTCTTTCATCTTTTCATTCTGAGATGTGACTTCAAATCTGTTTATACTGAATAATGTAGACTGAATTTCCATTATACTCATTTTTATAATATGCACTCGTTGTTCTATCACAATATTAACAAAACATAAACATGAAAAAATATACTGATTATCCCATTAGTTACCTGGCCTTTTGCATTAAATTATTTATTGTTATTTCTACCATGTCTTTCTTGATGACCAAAGGCTGAGAGACTGAAATTCTTTTCACAAAAGAATTTAAATCTTAGCTTTCTGGGACAAAATTCACTAAACTTTACTATATAAAATGTTATTGAGTAAATTCTATTTGAGTAAATCATATTAGATTTTTTAAAATAAAAGCTTGGAGTGAAAAGACAATGTAATGCTGCCATGAATACTGGGGAAATTTAGAAAGCCGCAAAAATGCAGGACAGCACCTTACTCTCAGTAAACATCTAAGAGAACCTGAGACAGCTTTCCACTTCCTTGGCTCAGTGGAGCACAAAGGGAAGCAAGCACTGGAAGTGTAACCCAGGACAGAGTCAACCTGTCTTTTTATTTTTGTCTTTTAGGGTTTGTCTCCTGCTCAAACTTATATATTCTGTGTGTGTGTGTGTGTGTGTGTGTGTGTGTGTGTGTGTGTGTGTGTGTCCTTCCTCTTTTCTTATAATTTTGATTACATTTGGCTTATGACATTCAAGGAAATATTCACAAAACACTAAGTAACCACAAGCCAACATATCAGGCATGCCAGAGCACACATGACTAAAACAGAGATTTATTGAAACATATCTGAGGAAAACCTCAGCTCTGAACTTACTAAATGTTGATTTTTTAATTTTTATTATAAATGTAAAGAACCAAAGGAAACCATCAATAAGTAGTCTCACCACTAATCCCATTACTAGCAACACCAGTAAAGTATGAGAATTTCTAAAAAGGACCTCCCCAAGACTAATAGGACAGAAAAGACAGAATCAGCTCAAGAAAAATCTAACTACAACTTCTATGTATACAAACAAAAGAACTGCAAACAGAATCTTGAAGAAATATTTATACTAATGATTTGAGTGTGAATTGTTTCCACCAAACCTCATGTGTTTTTTTGGTTGTGGGGCTTGAACTCTGGGCCTGGATGCTGTTCCTGAGCTCTTAAGCTGAAGGCTAGCATTGAGTCACAGTTTCATTTTCCTCATGTTAAATTTTTTTCCAACGTAACATTTCTGAAAGTTAATGGGCCTCTAAGATGTAATCATGCCAAAGGTGTACCACCCTCAGAAGGGGATTTGGGTACTTTCCACACAAATTTAGTTATTTAGAGAGCCAGTTGTTAACAAGGTAGCACCTGGCACCTAGCACCTGGACTCAACCTCGTATACTCTACTTTTTCAGTGTGTGGCTGTTCCACCTTCTACTTTTCTGTTCAAGTTGATCTAACATGAAGCCTTCACCAGAAGCTAAAGGATGTTGACACCAAGATCCTAAGCCTCCCTGCCTGCCTCCAAAATTGTGAACTAAATAAACCTTACAAAAGGTGATATGTAGCTATAACAAAATATTACTCGGTCTTTTAATTGCCCACCCTAGGACTCAAACTCAGGGCCTGATTGCTGCCCCTGGACTTTTGTGCTGAAGGTTAGTACTCCACCATTTGAGCCACCACTCCATTTCTGGCTTTTCTGGTAATAAATTAGAGATAAGAGTTTCACAGACTTTCCTGTTTGATCTTGCTTCAAACCATGATCCCTGGATCTCCCAGCTTCCTGAGTAGCTAGGGTGACAGAGTGAAGCTACTAGTAGCCAGCTCACTACATAATCTCAAAGAAAAAGCGTAATTCTTAAGGACATTGTTAAATGAAATAAGGTATCTTACAATGACAAATACTGTATGAATCCACTAATAAGATGAGTGCAAAGCAGTTACATTCACAGAAACAAAAACCAAAATGATGGTTATCAAGAACTAGGGGAGAAAAAAAAGAATATTCAAAATACAACAGGAGTATGGTGGTTATCTCAGACACAAAGTAAGGCAGGACTAGAATGGAGAATTTGAAACCAGCCTGAGATATATACTGAGACTCTGCCTTAAATTAAGAACAATAATAATATCCAGCCTGTAATATAAGAAGGTTCTGGATATTGGTTGCATTAACAATTTGAATGCTAAAGTTATGAAACTATATATACACCTAAAACTGTTTAAGATGGTAAATTTTAACTTGTTTTACAATTAAAAATCTCAAAAACTGGCAAATCTTAAGAATTAAGAGCAAAATTATAAAGATGTAATTTATAATTACTGCATTCCTATTGGAACCAGATACTGTGAAAATTGTTCTGAAAGCTTCATTTGTTCCTCAAAAGAAAACAAAAGGCAACCTTAGTAGGGAATTTCTATAGCCAATTTGAACCAGAGAGAGAATGAGCTTGATCATATAAAATTTCAGGCCACAGAGGAAAAAAAAACCCACAATCAAGAAAAACAAAGCCTAAGGAAATTTGAGGACAGAAATAAAATATCTATTAATCAATATTTTTGTTAAGAAAGAGATTCGCATAAGTGAGAAAAAGGATATTTGAAGTCATAATGTCTCATGCCTATAATCCTAGCTACATAAAAGGTGGAAGGCCTATCAAAAGTTAGTGTGATTATCTCAAAAAAGAAGTCAAGAATATTTGCTCACATCTGTAATTTTAAGTAGCTAAAAAGTATAAGAATAGGCTTGCCAAATAATGTTTTATATAAAAACTATTTTGAATATATACAAAGATCCAAAGGAAATCATACATTAGATTCATAAGGAAGATAATAGTAATAAAGAAACAGAAGGCTTAAAAAAATTCTGAAGACAAAAAGTCTGCCAGTTGAAGGCAGTTGGAGATGCGGTGTAGATAATAAACTAAAGACAGCTGAAAAAGTAGCTCAAGTAGTTGACTGCCTAGGAAGCACAAGGCACTGAGTTCAAATCTGAATACAGAAAGAAGACAAGATGAGTTGAGAAGACTAAAGCTTTCTAAACTAGAAAAAGGCCACAGTAGATTATAGATATAAACAGCAACCACACAAAGACATTATTCAAACTGTTTAAAGTCTAAGGTTTTCTGAAATCAGAAAGAGAAATGATGTCACATGTCAGGAACCCACAGTGAGATGAACAATGACACCGTCCATCAGAAAGCTTACAGTCCACTGCAGTGAAATGATATCTATGATATCTATAAAGCTGTCAACTAATGATGAAAGCATGAACTTGGATCATTATTTCACATCACAAACAAAAACCACAAAATGGAACAATGGCCAGGCCGGACTCAGTGCTCACACTTGTAATCCTAGCTATTCAGGAGGCTGAGAACTGAGGATCAAGGTTCAAAGCCAGCCTGGGAACAACAGGACCTGAGACTCACCTCCAATTAACATCTAGAAGTGGGGCATGGCTCAAGGGTAGGGGTGGTAGACTTGAGCTGAAGAGGTTAGGGACAAAGCCTAGGCCCAGGGGTAGGGTGGTAGCCATGAGCTGAAGAGCTCAGGGACAGTGCCCAAGCCAAGTTCAAGCCCCATGACCCAAAAAATAAACAAATAAACAAACAAACAAAATAAAACAATGGCCTTAATATTAAAAGGAAAAAACAACATAAAATTCTTAGAAGAAAACATAAGGGCAAAGGGCAAATCTTCATGACTTTTGTACTTGGCATTGAATTTTCAGGACATGAAATCTGGATTATAAATAATAAAGGAAATAATAAATAGGATTTCATTAAAACTTTTTGTGTACTTTCTTGAAATTACAAGGAAAATTAAGACAGCTAACAGAATCACAGAAAAATCTGTGCATCATATATCGGATGAAACCAGTATCCACAAATTCAACTATGAAATTCTTACAATTCAACCATGAAAACGAGCCAAAACTAGGCAGAGGAGCTGATATTTCTCTGAGGATGTGCAAACAGCTAACAGGACATCATATGAGAAATGCAACCAAAAGCACCACTAAATACAATTTACCACCCAGAAAAATAGCTATTTAAAAAGTAGGAGCAAAGAATGTGGGCAGATATGTGGGAAAATATGAACTTTCATATATTGTTAATAGAAAAGTAAAATAACTCAGCTGTTAGGAGAGTTTGGCAGTTCTTCCAAAAGTTAAACATAGAATTAACTGCCATATGACTCAGAAATTTTATATGTACATATAAAACCCCTCAAATTTAAAACAGGTGCTCAAAAACAGACTGCATTACTCAGCTTTATAAGAGTGATTGCTGATACATACTACAACATGGATGAATTTTAAACCATTCTACTATTCTATCTTTATGTAAATTATGTACATCCATTGAGGCAGAAAGCACATTAGTAGTCTCCAGAGGTAGAGGGGTTTAGGGTGGGTAGAAATAACTACTTAATATGGTTAAAGTTCACTTTGGGATGTTGGAAGTGTTTTAGAACTGCCAGAGATGGTAGAGTTCCTACCTTGCAAGGACAAAGCTGCCTTCCACATCCAAAAAATAAAAAAGTTTTCAAACTACATAGAGATTGTTGGTATGAAGTATTTCAATGAGCTAAATGCCACTAAAATATTTTTATGTTATGTAAAGTTCATCCAACTTAAAAGAAAACGTTTTAAACTTAAATTAGTGCTCAGGTAACTTATGAAATCACTTGAAAATATACCTTTGGTTAACACTGCAATTCTATATACATCTGTTATCAAAATAGAAAAATGACACAGCCAATTACTGAATTATCTGTAATGGCATAATATATTTCTACACGCATATGGAAGGTAAATATATTCATATTTGTCTCCTGTTTCTAAAAAATGGCATACTTATTTCAGTTTAAATTAAACATTCATATCCCTTCTTTTACTAAGTCCTTATACTATGCTACTCTTAGGTCGTATGACTATTATTTAGATGTTTGGGTTGTTTCCAATTTTCCAAAATTACAACTAATGCTTCAAAGAATCACCCTAAAAATAAAAAATAAAACAATATACATAAACTTAAGTATTTCTAGTTAATGACATAATCCTTCTGAAAGAAAGTAATCTGTTAGGGAAAAGAGGAACTAGCCTCCACACTGTTTTCAGTAATCATAAATATTGTTGATGGAGGCATTATTATTCTGAGACTTCATACATAATAATTCCATCAACTTTTATATTTACAGTAGTTTTCTGTACCCCTTCAACAAGTTTTGATTGGGAAAGTATTTCCTAGTTCGACATAATATCCATTTAGGTAAAAGAAAAAAAAAGCAACCACTTTACATAAATAAACTTGCTTAAAAAAATCAATTTTCATCCCCATCTTTCATCTTCAAATGTCATAAAATTAAATTTCATCAAATCAATCTATATATTTCTATACTCTCAGTATTTATCACTACCCCAATTGAGATTTCACCTAAAGTGCATGGGGCCTTCGGTCCAGGAGTTTCAGAAATATCTCTTCTGTAGCCCATGACCATGTTAGCCACTCAAGTACATGATATTAAGCATTAAATTCAAATAAAGGCCTTTTTTATATAAATCTTTGACTAATCTACTGAAATACCATCCCAGGCTACATCCTATATCAACCCAACCTTTTCTTCCATTGTGTAGGAATCAAAGTTAAAATAAAAATTAGTCAGCTTCATATCATCAGAAAGAACGACATCACCCCATTTCTAAGGAAATGGAAACACTTGGAAAAAAAATCATATTAAGAGAAGTAAGCTAGACTCAAATGAACATAGGCCCAATGGTTTCCTTCATTTGTCATAATTAGTATAAACCTTGGACTCTCCTAGCAGAGGTTTACAATAAGCAAAACCTAGATACATAAGGCCACATAGGATGAGGCTAAATGAAAGGACCTTCAAGATATACAAACAAGATTGTTTCTATACCTTGATTGTTGTTCTATTAAGAACTATATTATTTCTTTTTTTTTCTTTGCCAGTCCTGAGCTTGAGCTCCGGGCCTGAGCACTGCCCTTGGACTTTCTCAAGGCTAGAGCTCTACCACTTGAGCCTCAGCACCACTTCCGGCTTTTTGCTATATGTGGTACCGAGGATTCGAACCCGGGTCTTCATGCATGCTAGGCAAGCACTTTAACCACTAGGCCAAACTCCCAGCCAAACTATATTATTTCTCATCTACTGTATTGTCCCTTGGTTATCTCATATTGTTACAGTATCTTATCTTGTTATCTGATATATTGTATATATGTTTATTTGAAAAGGATAGAGAAGGAGGAAAACAAGAAGAGGGGAGGAGGAGGGAGAGGGAAATGGGGACAAAAACATGAGAAAGGGTAGCAATGTTTGTGAAGTAATGCACCTTCTATCTGGCAAATATAATATAACCCTTCTATTAATTACAATAAAAAAGTAGTCAGCTTCAAAATTAGTCAGCAAAAGATAGTTCAGGATATTGATGAGAATGGGCCACAAAGCGAGGCAACTGTTTTATATTATAACCTCTGATTTCAGTACAATCTTTATTTGTTCTCTCCACTACCTTCCTTAAAATCAGAAGCCATGAATAGTACTCTCCAGTGCACTATAACAACCTTTCCCACCATGGGTGGCTTTGAGGCTAGTGGTCATGGCTCAGACTGATTGAAACCTAGTTTGGTTCAACTTCAGGGGCTCCAGCATTCTCTATGACTTTCACTTATTGTTTTTACAGGTAATAATTATCAATGAACTTCTTTTTTTGTTTTTGTTGCTGTTGTTCGTCAGTCATAGGGCTTGAACTCTGGGCCTGGGCTCTTCAGCTCAAGGCTACTGTTCTACCATGATGAGCCACTTTGCCACTTCTGGTTTTTTGGGGGTTAACAGGAGATAGAAGTCTCATGGACTCCCATGCCCTAGCTGGCTTTGAACCACGATTCTCAGAACTCAGCCTCTTAAATAGCTAGGAGAAAGGCATGAGCCAACAGCGCCCAACCTGAACTTCATATTTAATTGTTTTTTTTTTAATTTTACAATTCCTTTTGTATCTAGTTGAGGTGTTTCCTGAAAAGCTGGGCCTACTGCCCTTTCCAAATTCCATCCCTTAACTTTTTTTTTTGAAGGAAAAAAATTTCATTTCCATCCCTTAATTTGTATCTTCAGTAACAGATCACAGTCAAACATTTCATGTCACAAGTGATTGGGAAGTTACCCCACAATCACAGGTTCCTCAAGTCTACCTTTCATCAGTTTTTCTCATACCAAACCACAATCTAGTGCCTAGGAGTTGTTCTAACAAAAGCCCAGGATTTCTACAACTATCTAGAATTATACGAAACACATCACAAATTAAAGAAACAGAATGTCTTTACTTCGAATACCAGCTGCAAGTTGAGAAGCTCCCAGGATACCTGTACTTCTGAACAACTGACTACAAATTCAGAGGTACTTATTTCTCCCTTGGGTGTGATAATTTGCTAAAATAATTCATACAACTCAAAAAAGCAGTACATTAATAGTTTTATTATAGCAAAAAAAGGATATAAATCATGACAACCTGAAAATGTGACAAACAGCACAAGTTCTGAGATGAGTCCAAATATAAACCTTCCATGTCTACACAAAATCAGCCCAGCCCATGTCACCCTTCTGCAGCATGACACATAATTGCACACACACAAGAATATTATTGACCAGGTATAACATGTGCAAGGTTTTTATTAGTCATTCTCCTTACATAGACTGAACTGAATTATTGCCCACATGACAGAACCAATCTCCAGTACCTTTTTCTTCCTTCCCCAAAAGTTAGATTATACCATATGGCTCAAAACCCAGTCCTCCACATATTTGGTCATTCTGCCATAACTTGCCTGCCCCCATGCTGTCACCTGATTAGCATAAGCTAGCAGGGCCCACCAAGAACAAAGATACTTCTGTTACTCTAAAAATTCTGAAGATGGATAGAGGCTCCCACACAAGAACCAGGGAGAACAACTAACTGAACTCCTTATTGTACATGAGAGGACATACCCCAAGACAAAACAAGACAGGAATCAAGACAGCAAAGGAAAAGATGCACAGATCAGTGAATAGAACACATAGTTCAGAAATAACCCCACACAAATACCGTTAACTGATTACAAGAAAGGCACATAAGTATTCCCTGCAGAAACGTCTTTTCAACAAGTAGTGCTAAAACTCACAACAAAAAACACAAAGAAGTCAACCCAAATACAAAAATTTATTCTAAAAATATATTAAGCATATGCCCTCTATAGCATAAAAAAAATCAGATAGTCACTGACTAACACTTATAATCGTAGCTAATCAGTAGGCTGAGATTTGGGACTATATTCCAAGCCAATCTGGGCATAGGAGTCTGTGAGACTTTTATTTCCAATTAACCAGAAACAAATCCAGAAATGGAGTAGTAGAAAACCAGTCCTAAATGAAATGGCCAGGCAAGAGCCAATACAGACATTAAAAAGGTACTATACTAAACTTAATTTCCTGGTTTTGATCACTACCCCATGGCTAACATTAGGAGATGAGAGATGAAAGTTATACTCCAACTCTATTTTTCAATTTTTCTCTGTAAGTCTAAATAGCTAAAACTAAAAAGCTGTAAGATGAAACAAAACTTTAAGTCATTCTTACATAGAATATCTGAGTAGCAAAACATTTCCTATTGATTACTTCACACTAACCGGAGTTAGTCAACCCCTGAAAACAAAGGAAATCTCAAAAACAAATAGTAATAATTTAGGAAATTAAAGCTTTTCAAAGAAAGATACTATATTTTCAAAACAAAAGTTATTTCTGCAAGTATTAAAAGCAAGAGGCAAAGAAAACAAGTTACATTACAGGGCAGAGAAAACTTTAAGAGCTTCAGAGCTGGTAAAAATCTCTAGTCACTTAATGCAAATCATAAGGGAAGAACAGTATATATATATATATATATATAGAGAGAGAGAGAGAGAGAGAAAGAGAGAGAGAGAGAAAAAAATAAAAAGCACCAATTGTAGAACTAGGGTCAAAATTTTGGGTTCCTTTGTAGTCCATCTAATATTCTCATATTTTCTACTTCATTAAATCCAGTTAAAGATTAACTTTCCATCTGCCTACATGAAACCAACTTAAGCTCCTAAATCAGCAACAATGACAAATACAGATTACCGGGTTCCTAAACTAGAAAAGAGATGAAAGATTAGGAAAATACCAACTAAAGGACACTAGAAACAGAAGAGTCTGCAGACAGTATGTTCTGGCTTTTGCTTTGTCACAGGACAAATTTTGGTGATGATGATGATGATGATGATGATGATGATGATGATGATGATGATGGTGATGATGACGATGACAACAACAACAATAGCAGCCTGAGTTTAAAATTTGCAATTACTATTCAGACAAAACAGTAACTTCAACTCTTAAATTTTTTCTAGTTTGTGAAAATCATTTAATATCTCAGCTTCAGTGTACCAGTTAACTACATGCTATCTGATTCAATTCACAGAATTCACAAATTTTTCCATAAATATTATAAATCTACCTTGTGCCTGGTTCTATGCTCCATAAAGGAGATGTGGTGAGAAGAAAATTTACTTTTACATTCACTAATTTTTGTTTTGAACGACAGTCTCTGACTGGGAAGTATAAAGTTTAATTTGTGAAAGTACTCAGAAAAAAATATTCTACTCATCATCTCACATATAGGTACACTAATATTTAACACATCTGTCATATATTTCTAGGATGTGATTTGTATACATCATCTGTCCTTCTGAGATACCCGATTTTCCTTCCTTCCCATATTATTTCTCTAGCTTTTTCCCCCTACTTGTATTTTTTTCTTTACATTCTTAGCAATTTCCCTATTCTTCCCACACATCTCATTTTAGTGGTACTCTCAGGATACATGCTGGTACCTATAACTAAAATGCAAAACTTCTCAATTCCTTGGCCAATAAGCTAACTTTGTACCCATTATTCAAAACTCAATTCAAAATGTTCTTCTTTGAAACTTGATTATTATTTTCCTGCCCTCCTCCATCTATCTCCTTCCTACTCCTATACTTATACATGTATATGAAAAGATAACTTGTTATTTCAAGACATTATATGTACTAATCACATCATATCACTTATAAAATCATCTTGTGATCATGTTTCTATCTGTCATATTAGGATCTGAATTCATTAAAAATAAAACCTTTTCCACATCAGTGTCCTCAGAATTTATGTGTACTTGCATCATCATAGTTCAAAAAAGTACTAAATTAAACTTCATATTATACTTAATTACATTAATATTGGATGAAAAAATGTTTTAAAGGGTCACAACTATATTTGGCAAATCTGAACTTTCTCCAAATATAAGAGTTATATTAATAGGAAAAAAATGAACCTATGCTGATCAGTATATATGTAAAGCTTTACTACTCGGGGAAAAAAACTTTTGAGAAAGTTTCTTCATCTTACTGTATCCCTTCATCAAATGTGTGGAGAAGTTCACTTCTAATTCTCTGTGATTTGGTGGTCAAGCAAAAGTGGAAGGAACAATAGGAGTTTGAGATTTTGATTTACCTATGTTAAGCCCGTCTCAACTTTCTGTAAGCCGTCCCTCCACTATCCATCTGTGCTAGCATCATATTTCCAGCAAGCTGCAGCTTGCTATTATGACATGTGATACCTTAGAAACTTACTCTGAAAAGACACTGTGTCACAATGTATGTGAAAAAAATCCTAAACAGCAATAAACAGTATCTTTAAGTGTTTCTAGTTTTTTTTTAACTAAATGGTAATGGTTATCAGGTCATCAGGCATCCATTTTAACAAGTGTTTATTAAAACATTAAGTATCAGAACCCTAAAGCAGAAATGAGTTACCAAGTATACATTAGTCAGTCAGAGGTAACTCATGCTTATAATCCTACCTACTCAGGCAGCTGAGGATCATAGTTCAAAGCCAGCCTCCACAGGAAAATCCATGAGACTCTTATCTACAATGAACCCCAAGTAACTACCAGAAAACTAGAAATGGAGCTGAAGCTCAAAGAGGTAGAGCACTGGCCTTGAACACAAAAGCTCAGGGACAGCATCAAGGCCCTGAGTTCAAGCCAATGATCCACCAAAAAATTAAAATTAAATAGAAAATTAAAATAAAATCCATACTATATTCAAGGTGTGTAGCAGAAACTGGAGAGCAAAGGTGTTTAGACTAAAAAAATATAGTGAGAACTGAGCAAAGAGAAATTATGAAAATAAAAAAGAAATTAACAAGTTATACTTCCCATTTCAAATAATCTAGAAGAACAAACAAAAGCAGAAATGTTACTCAACAATTTCTTAAAGTGAGGACATGAGCTTTTTCCCCCCTACAGTCAATCCATTATAGAATTTGGTAAATTCCAATTATCTTAAGAGAAAAAAATATTACAAAACATTAAGAACAAAATGTTTGTAATATCTCAATCAAGTATAGTGGCACATGTCTACAATCCCTGCACTCAGGAGGCTGAAGTAGGAGAATATTTAACTGTATAGTAGAATATAAACAGGTGCCCTTGAACCTTACTTGAGAGCCATGATGATTGAAGAATGGGGGGAGGGTCTGAAAAATGTTGCAAAAGTAGCTGTGAAAGATTATTTGTGGCTTTACAAAAAGTAGAACATTTAACAATTTCATGTATCTTTTTTGTTGGGGGGGGATTGTTTTGGGAGGAGATTCTTTTCCCCTAGTCTTTTTGAAGTAATCTCACTTTCTATGTAGTTTAGGTTTGCCTTCAAGTCAGTCTTCCACAATCCACTAGGATTGTAGTCATGTGCTATTACCTAGGGCCATGCTGTCACTTTTTAAATAAATGCAAAACTGTGTTAGTAGCTACATCCTCTTTTGTGTGTATGCTGGTACTGGGGCATAGACTCATGGCCTTGTGTTCTCATTCACTCACAGCTGACACTCTACCACTCCAGTTCCTCATTTCTGCTTATTAATTGGAGATGAGAGCCTCATGGATTTTTCTGCCCAGGATGACTTAGAACTTCAATCCTCAGATCTCAGCCTTCCGAGTGGCTAGGGTTATCACTGCACAGCCCCTGAATCATTTTACAGAGATAACAATCATCATTTACCCTATACTTGTTACATCACATAATGAATCTGAATGAATAGGAGGACTCATATAGAAATATAGCAGACTCATATAGAAAAGGAGGGGAACCAATTCACCACACAAAAAAAGAGAGAGACAAACCTGAATAAAATCAAAAGGTCAGCCTTGAAAATGACCCTATGGACCACAAGTCTAAACTTGAGATTTCACTGTAAACCACAGGGACAGAAGTTAAATATCAATAACCAACATGAAACTCAGCACTAATATAGACTTCATAGTAAAATCCGGGCTGAAGGAGAACATATATATATATATATATATATATCATAAAAATGATAATTTTACAGAATAAAATAAAAATCTGAATATAATTCATTATCACTAGTACTAACTTCTCTAGGTCCATTTCATGTCAAAGAACCAATAAATCCTACCTGTGTATGCCAAGAAAGAAATACAAAATATAATTTGTTCTTTACCTTCAGACAATGAGGAAATCAGTTTAAAGTGACCCCAAAGGGGAAAGTACTGATACAAGGGAAAGCACTGCAGTTAGAAGCAGAGAAGAAGGAGTGATTAATTCTAATGGAAAAGAGGCATTTACTAAAGACTACAAATACTAAGTCTGTTGGAAATCAGGATAGCAAACATCACTTCATATTGAGCAAAACAAAAAAAAAGAAAGCTAGGATGTGATTTTTTTTAATGCTAGAAGTGGGATAGAGATATGATTCAAGTGATAGCCATTTGCTGAAGAGCAAGTAAATCACCAAGCAAATGTGCAACACTTAGCTGAAACCCTATTTCCAGTAATAGTAAAAAGGAATAATTAATGCATATATATACACATACATACATATATATTACATGTGTACATACATACAAACATATATACATACATGAATACAGATACAGATACATAAAGTGCTGCCAGGTGCCTCATTAAATAGTAACCCTTAGGGGGCAAGGAGAAAAAAACATTACAGAACAAGTACACATTTGACCAGCAGAGAAACTAAGGAAGGAAGGCTTCCTAGGCTTAAGAACAACATAGGCAAAAGTAACACTGAAAAAATACAAGTAATCTCAAATAGTATATACACAAATATATAAGGAATAGCAGTATGAGAGTCCTATAACAAAGATACAGGTATAAATAAGGCACATAAACTCATCACTTAAATGATAACTATTTGGCAATAGTACAATGCCTGTTAAAGGGGGCGAAAAACTAGCAGAACAAATATATTGTGAATATTCCTTTTTTATTTGTGTGGGGGGGCAGTTTTGAGCTCAGGGCTGAGCACTGTCCTTGGGCTTTCTCAAGGCTAGAGCTCTACCGCTTGAGCCACAGCATCACTTCCAGATTTTTCTATATATGTGGTACCAAGAAATCCAACCCAGGTCTTCGTCCTACCACTAGGCCAAACTCCCAGCCCCACGAATACTCCTCATAGAGATTTAAAAAAAAGCCATCTCTAGTCTCTTTCTTAAAGTAAAATAACCAGGATAAATTAAAGGATAGAAAGCCAAAAATTATCTAGGTTACCTCTAAAACTCAAAACAAAATTAAGCATTTTTATGGTTTTCTCTACTTTTGTACTTGAGATATTCCAAACTTCAGTAAAAATAACCCAGAAATTCATAAAAATCACAAGAACTACTAATAAGAATATTATTATACTCAGCACATAGTTAGGTCTCAATAAAGTCTAGACCAATCGTCAACATAGAAAATCAAATATAGAAGCAGATGCCAGTGGCTCACATCTAGAATTCTAGCTACTCAAAAACTGAAATCAGTAGAATTAAGGTTCACAGACAGCCTGGGCACAAATGTAAGACGTCATTTCAATCAACAACTGGACACAGTGTACAGTGTATAGGATCCAAGCTACATAAAGTATAAATAGCCAATCTTAGGCATAAATATAAGACCCTAAGACCCAATCCAAAATATAACAAGGGCAAAAAGGGCCAAGGATATGAGTCAAGAAATAGAACACCTGCCTAGCAAGCATCATGCCCTGAATACAACCCTCAGTTACACCAAAAAATAAATCTAGCCTGTTGTTTTTTAGTAAACCACAAATGTTCAGTAAAATATATCTGTATACTTGAAATTAGAATAATTACATGAAAGACATTCAAACAATTGTTAAACTCCATTTAATATTCAAGATTATTTAAAGGATAAGGAATTACACAGTCTTGGAGATATAAACATAATTACATAGACATAAAAATCTATGATGGGATATTACTCTATAGATATGTCATATAGATTGATAGGTATCTATGACATACTAACTCTCAGCTTAATTTTAATTATGTTCTAAAAACTATGTACATAGACGGCCGGGAGTTTGGCCTAGTGGTTAAAGAGTTTGCCTAGCATGCATGAAGACCCGGGTTCGATTCCTCGGTACCACATGCACAGAAAAAAGCCAGAAGTGGTGCTGAGGCTCAAGTGGTAGAGCACTAGCCTTGAGAAAGTCCAAGGACAGCGCTCAGGCCCTGAGCTCAAGCCCAGGACTGGCAAAAAAAAAAACTATGTACATAGAGAGATTCCCTTCTTGAATTCTTGTTTGTTAAAGATGACATTTGAAATATGATGTAAAAATCAGTGTTAATAAAATCTTTCAAAAATTAAAATAATGAAAAGGAATTAAACTGTCCTACTATAAGAAAATGAGGCAAAGTTGACAAAACACAGAACAGCAAAGCTAGACACTTTTATAAGGACATGAGATTCAAATATAAAAATCATTCCAGATGACTGTGCATATTCATAACTTTAATCTTGAGGCAGGAGGATTATGAGTTTGAGGCTACCCAGAGCGATCTACCAAGTCCCAGGCCACCCTAAGCTACATGGCAAAAAGCCTTTTTAAGATAATAGAAGAAAAACAAGAAAGAAAAAGTAATTCCCAAAATAACAGCATCTTATACTTTAAAATTACCACTTCCTAAATATTTTGGAGTTATGAAATCAGTCATTGTGACACTATAGTTCAATTCCCCTCAATTAGAGCTTTCATACTGGTCACAGCATGACAGCAGAGGATTCTGAGTACAGTTAACTGTGCTTAAAAAAGAAAAAAATGCTTTTGCCTAATGCTATATAAATAAATATGACTATAATAACACTTAGCAGAAAAAAGTACTGAATTTCATCTCCAAAATAGTTGTGTTTCAACTAATGGTTTAATGAGTACAAAAAGGATGAAAACACTAATTTTTAATTACTTACAAAGTATCAAAACATTTATTCTAGTCAGGTGAGGTGGCTCATGCATGTAATCCTAGCTACTCAGGAGGCTGAGATCTGAGGGTCAAAGTTCAAGGCCAGCCCCTGCACTAAAGTCTGTAAGACTCTTTTTATTTTTTAATTGTCAGGATAATGCATAGAGGGGTTATAGTTACATTTGTCAGGTAGTAGGTGCATCACTTCTCACACATTGATACCCCTTTCTCATGTTTTTGTCCCCATTTCCCTCCCCGAACCCCTCCCAATCATCTTGTTCCTCCCCCTTCCCTATTTTAAATAAACGTATACACAATATACCAGATAAGAAAGTCAGATGCAGTAACAACATGAGATTAACCATAAGGGTAAAAAAAAGAGAAGAGAAATAACATAGTACATTAAGAACAACAATCACACAAGATAAACCTCTTGTTTCCCTATCCTAGAGTTTATTTTTTATAAAAGAGAATACTCACATGAGTATCTGGAGAAAAAGAGATAAGACAAAATGCACAAAAAAGAATAGAATATAGAGAGTGAATAAAGGCTGTAACAATAATTCATCATAAAAGCAATTCTATACAAGTACATGCTTGTATAAGTAAGTTTAAAATACTCAAAGCAAAAATTCAGCTGAACTTCCAAGCAAAAATGCTAAGTCCAACTATTGCAAAACAGAATCTCAACACGTATCTCAACTTTTCCATCAGTTCTTCATCCTTTTTTAGCCTGTCTTCTTTTGATTAGAAGAAAAATACTAGAGACACCAAAGTACAGAAAGCCTATTTTTTCCTTCCCATCTCAAGTAAACAGAAACATACTGATCACGGAGGAAAGTCATGGATATCAGGGGCTAATAGTCAATTGAGACATGTTTAAAACTAAGAGAAGGCATTTTTGGGTGTTGAAAATGGTAAACCGCTAAAGGCACCAGGTACTAAATGTCATATTGCTGCCATCTGCTGGACATCACATTCATGTGCATTTCAATTACATTCATTTTTAAAAGGCCTCATAATAAAAAAAATCATAAACTGTAAGCCTTTATCTAATAACATAAAGACACTTTCTCTAAATTAAATGCTTCCTCTTACTCTATATGCTTGTACAACTTAAAATATTTCTGTTAAGTTTGAGTATAGTAGCTTGTAACTATAATCACAGTTACTCAGAAGGCAGAGATTGAGAGAATGCCAAGTCTCAAGGCCAGCCTTGGCAAAAAGTTAGCTAGAGTTCATCCCAACAAACAAGCCAGTCATCACCTGTGACAATCACCTGTGACCCCAGCTAAGGGAGACGCTGTGGTTAGAAGGATTATGAGGTGAAGCCAGACCCAGAAAAAACAAGAACCCCTATCTGAACGATAATGAAAGTAAAAAGGACTAGGGTGTGGCTGAAGAGATAAAGTACCAGCCCAAGAAAGGCCTGAGATCAAACTCCAGAAGCACTCCTATCTCCACTTTTACCCTCTTCCTGAAAATAGCCTGGTAGCAATATTGTTGGGTTTTTTTTCCATGTCTTTATTTCATAGGAGTACAAAAAAAATCATACTGCTTGAAATCTACTTTGAATGCAACATAATCACAAAAACTACTATATGACTTTATGAGGAAATCTCATTTTACATACTAAATAATAAAGGATGAGAGTGGTTTTTGTTGTTGTTTTGTTTGTTGGCCAGTCGTAGGGCTTCAACTCAGGACTTGTGCCATGATTCTGAGCTGCTTTTGCTCAAGGCTAGCATTCTACCAGCTGAACCACATCATCACTTTCAGCTTTTTTTCATTTATGTGGTACTGTAGATGAATTGAACCCAGGATTTCATGCATGCTAGGCATGCCCTCTACCACTAAAACACATTCCCAGCCTGAGTCTTTTTGTTTAATTGTCAGAAGCTCTTGGAGCTTGTTGGGCTCAGTTTGCTTACTCAGCTAACATTCTACCACTTAAGTCAACCTTTCCTTTTTGTGAGTCATTTGAGGTGTAGTTTGTCTAAGCATTCTTAAAACTGCACTCCTCTGGATCTACGCCTCTTAAGTTCAGGAATACAAGCACAAAAGGCATCAATGCCCTGTTAACTAACACATCTGTTACACCTTATTCAAACAGCATATTAACCACATTACTCACAACTGTTTCTTAGAATACCTGTGTATAATAAATGCATGGTAGATTGATAGGAAACTTATAAATAAGACAACAACACAATCTCTTCCTCTCCAACAAAGGGCTTCAAGTGATCAAACTTGCAGAGATCATAATGGACAGGTGCCTCCAATGGCTATCCAGGCCTTTAACAAGGTAAAGAGTAAAGACTAAAGGTAAGACTAAAAGTTAAAACTTACTGTGTTGAAGTAGTACTGTGGCTCAACATGGTCGAGTACTAGCTAGCCTTGAGCTAAAGAGCTTAGGGATAACACCCAGACCCTGAGTTTAAGCTTCACAGTCAACAACAAGGAAGAACAACAACAAAAAAACCTTACTGTGGTCTGTGAATGGTATCCCTAGGTTTCTCAATAATTGCTAGGTAATGTTTTGCCATGGGCACAGTGAGATAGCTGAACCTCTAGCTTCTTTCTATTCACCAACTAACACTCTGCAATATAACTGAAAATGTTTCCAGAAAGGCCCAGGAAATAGATCAGTGGCACAGCCCTTGCCTATCAAGTGCAATGTCCTAGGTTCAATCCCGGTATCAAAAGGAAAAAGACCCAAAAATGTTCCCAGATACTGACGATCTCTACCTACTTGAGAATTTCTGGCCTAGCTAAACTTGCCCAATAAAGTACATCCATAGATACATGTGTATGTGTGTGCATGTATGTATGCATATTCTATAATGAACATGTGTATATGTATTTAAATCAAAGGTTACACTTTCTGTATTTACTATACATTTTATAGGGTCCTAATAAATACATGAGTTATTATTTCCCAAACTAGGAAAGTTATTTCATAAATTAAAAATGTCAATCAATGCCAAAAGCTTCACTACAGTAAGGTAAAGTATTTCAAGAGGGCATAGAAATCCATACGTACTATGCTGTTCATTTCAGAAGATTCATAGCTGCCAACTGGATGCACATTCCCAATGGGTTCCAAACCCTCTTCATCCCACATGTATGTTCCATCAGAACTATCCGATGGGGAGAGTTCAAATGAAGAGCCAGCTCTGTAATCCGCATCCGGGGAAATCAAGTTATTTCCGGAAGTATGCTTTGTATAGCCACTCCTATCTTCAGTTGGTTTAAAAAAGAGAGAAATATTGATTCACAAAATATGATTATTTGTCATTTCTAAAAAATAAGCTATAAGAATTCAATATATTATGGCCAAAGAGATGGCCCCCAAACGCATACATAACTGCAACATCTTCTAAGTCTTAAAGAATGTTTTTTAAAAATAAAGAATAAAATCTTTAAAATATTTCTAGTAAACAAAAAAATTCACTTAGCCATCCTTTACTACTGTAACATTTCTGATATCCTCATATTTCTTTAATATTTTCCAAGATATTATTTTAACCACTGTTCAGGAAATTCCTTTCATAGTTGCCTCCTTATAAGGAAATAAACTTGTTCTCACAGTCCCTTTTATAAGACCTGCAGACAATCAAGGGTTTGTGTGTATTTCCAGGCATGACCACATTCCTGTATCCATTCTTTTCAGTTCTTCTTTTAGGGCATATGAAAATACAAATATACGTTCTCTAGTATCTAATGTCAATATAGCTATCTATATTGGGAAATGATTCATATACGGCTATTTCATTTTCTTCAATTACAGAAATAAAGTTCCTTGGGCAGTATCACTATTAAAATTGCTAAACAAGCAAATTTAGACTGGGCATGACTTCCCTATCTTATGTTTCTTTTGACATAGTTTTATTCTTAAAAAAGACCAATGATTCACCACTCTAGGCAGAGAGATCATTTGGGAAACATTGTCTATATTAAATACGAAGTGGCTTGGATATAATAGCCAAGAAAGACCAAAAAAGACATTTTACTTACTTTGCATTAGATAGGTTAAAAAGAGGACAGGGAACAAAAATCACAAGGAAGATAAATGTTGCCCAACTCCAGATTCAACCCGCTGTATAACACTGAGAGTATCTTAGAAGATAATCCTAAATGATAATTTGGTTATAGGAGAAAAGCAAGGAAATTAAGGATGTTAATATTTACCAGAAACACTTAAATCTATCCATTCATCAGTTTTACCAAAGGTTTTTTCATTTTCTTTGGGGGAATCAAATACATCCTTTGAAGGTCCATTTTCATGTTTTTCTTCTTTGAGAGACATTTCCTCTGGTGTTATTCTAGTTCTGTTGGAGTCTTCTATATCAATAAAATCATCACTGAAGTCTTCACTTAAGTCATTCTTATCAGAAGATGATAAAGAAGATAAGGAAATATCATCCACATCATCACTTAGATATCTAATTTTAGTATCATGTTTCATGGTCTGGTCATTATCTGTTCTGTAACTTTCATTTTCAATTACTTCTTGGTCCTTATTGGTAGTGTTGTCCTTAACCAAAACTGTAGCCGCTTCCTCTACACAGGTGTCAGCAGATGTATTTTTATTAGCATCGACGGTGATAGTTCCAGAAAATGGAGGTCGGCTGGATTTCAGTAGAGAGGGGTGAACCATCCTATAACCCAAAGTAGAAGTTACACCTGGCCCATTTGCTAAAGCCAGTTTCTTTCCACCAGGAGCATAAGGCCTATTAAAGCCATACCCCAAATGTTCATTTCCATTAAGTACTTCCAAATGCCGAGAACTTCTTGTTAGCATACTTGACCGTAGAGGCACTCTAATGGGAAGCTGCTGGTTCTGATAAGGCTTTGTAAGATCAACAGCTCTATTGAAGGAATGTGATCTGGTTATAGATGAAGGGGGAAGGAATGAATTCTGAATGGAATGTGAAAAACTCTGTGACCTTACCATTCTTTCACAAGCCATAGACTTAATATTGTCTGGGGACTGTGCTAAGCTTTCTCCAGAACTGCTTCGAGTGGCACAGGAGTTTGCTCGGGGCCTCTGCATGCTACCAGCTGATCGATTTCCATAAAATCCATTCAACTGAGATTTTGGAGCACTGACTGAAGAATATGAAGTCCTTCCTAGTAACGTGCCTTTGGTGAATTTACTCAAGTTAGATGGTCCAGAAAAAGACTTTCGGTTTACCTCCTCTGTAGATGATACAAACATAGTGGATGGCTTTGTTAACTTTGATGTGAATAAAGGAAGACTTTTTAAACCTCCCTTTACCTCATTTTTATCCAACATTCCTTGAGCAGGTGCATGTTTTTCAGTATCAGTGAGTTTATCATGTGAATTTTGAGTACTGTTAGGTTCTTCAGTATTTTGTGTACTAAGTTGGTATTTATTTGCTTTCCTCCAATTAAAGGAATGAGATAATGAACAATCAGAGCCATTATTTTTTATATAACTTTTGATGTTACTACCCTTGGACGTTCCTAATAGAGTAACAGCTGTCCCACTGGACATCGGCTTCAGTGTACTTCTTACAGATTTTGCACCATATTTCGGCAACTTGGAACCCAAAAATGTCTTGATTTGTGTCTTCTCTTCCATGAGCTATAAGGTACATTTGTTCTCAAATTGTGACAGAATCTGAAGAGAAAAAAAAAGAAAGTAAGATATCCAAAGTAAGATTAATAATGCTTGCCTATATAAATGTACATATGTAATAACACAAAGAAAAATTCAAAATTATTAATGGTTCTTGTAGTCATCTTAAAAAAGACCAAATATACTAATTAAAGCAACAACTTCATGACATTTTTCTAAATACCTTATTAAAAATTTGGGCCATATATAACAGAAATGCCCACAGGTAATAAAAGTGGACAATCAAATGTGACTAGATTTCAAGAAGTTTCTACAGTATATCATCCAATTTCCTATTAAAACAGTTTCATTTATTACAATAAAAAATATATGAAAAAAGTTTCACTTTTGATTATAAACTCTTCTTTTGAAAAATCAGAACATAATGGAATTCATTGCCTTAGGTATTTAAAAATAGTGTATTATTATCATTGGGGCTGGCTCTATGCTTGAAAACCAATTTATTTATAATCTGTTGTAAATGTTTTATTCTGTTTGCAGTTAGGAAATGCAGAATTCAAAGTGATCTCCTAGCTTGTAAGCAAACTGAGATGTACTATCCCTTTTTATTAAAAATGAGGTAATGTGTCAAGAAACCAACTAGCAAAGTGGGTTTAACCATTACCCCTTCTGTGTTCTATCTAATTCCTTTGGTTGTTAATATGGTGATAACTGAAAGCCAACGTAAATTTTAAATATTAAGATTTCTGATTTATTGAGTTTGAATTATGCCACCATGCTTATGTAAAGGTGAAAGTGGCACTATGGTGAAACTTAACAAGAATCAGTTTCTTAGTTGTAACAATTTTAATTCTCCTTTTTTGTGACTTCTTTCCCTATAGTCTTGAAATAGCAAAAGGTTACTACATCTCTCATTACTGTAGTGCTGAGGTTATTGAAGTCACACAAATATATCTGTGTGTTTGATTCTTGGAAAGTTATCTGTTAAGTCCTAGAACAAAGGTAACTGTGTTTCATGTTTTGCACACAAATTCAGAATTTGAATAACCATTTGACTTCATAGTGTGATCTCAAAAAAGGAATTTCTCCTTTATTTTTTCTTGCAGTTAATGTAAGAGTACACTAAATCTCTAAGTTTCTGAACTATTAGAAGTACAGATGACCTAGTAAAGATGTAGTAGTGTGTTTTATTCATTTTGCATGTGTTTATTTTTCCTTATGTTCTCAGAAGATGATTTATTTGCTCAGCTCAGTGGTGTTATAACTAAAAATCATCAAAAGAAGCAGTCTCCAGATAACAAGCCAAGTATTACTTATTATTTTTTATTGAGTTGAAATTGTAATTCTAACACTTTTCCACATACAAAACACAAGTGTCATGAAGGGTCTTCATGATTGCATTATAGAAGAATTTAATATGTCATAGTTAGTTAATTGGGCATTCAACTATAATGTTAATTTCCCATGATGGAAAAATTTAAAGATGAGTTTGAAAAAAAATTGAAAGAATTTCACTTATTAGTTTCTGTTACATGTATCTTGCTTAAGTTTCTGTTCATTAATTTACATTCATCCAATTATATAAAGCAAATTTGGAGGAAACAAGAAGTTGTGCAGTATTTCCAACGACAGTTCTCTTTTATTTTTGTGTTTTCTATTTTAAAATGTCTGTTTTATCAGGTCAGTTTAATCGGGTAGATTATCAAAATTCAAGAATGATCTCTTTCCCCATCAAAAAAAAAAGAAAATAAAAAATCAGAACATGTGATTTTGATTGCAAAAAATACACAAGGTCTTACAAAAATTGGAACATATTTTTAAATAATTACTAAAATTATAATAAGGATGAGAAAAATGAAATAGCACCAAAAAAGAAAAACTATTCTGGCACTAAGAGTTGACATTTTAGCTATCTTTATTTTATTTTGTTGTAAAGGTAATGTACAGAGGGGTCACAGTTAATAAGTAAGGTAATGAGTACGTTTCTTTTGTTTTTTCCAGTCCTGGGGCTTGAACTCAGGACCTGGACACTGTCCTTGGGCTTTCTCAAGGCTAGCACTCTACCACTTGAGCCGCAGCACCACTTCTAGCTTTGCCCATATTCATGGTACCAAACAATCAAACCCAGGACTTCCTACATGCTAGGCAAGCACTCTACCACTAGGCCTTACTCCAGGCCCTTGAGTACATTTCTTGTTGAACACAGTTACAACTCTATCCTTTTTCTCTCACTCTCCTACTCCTTTAATTCCCCCTCACCCCAAGTTGTAAAGTTCATTTCTAACCTAGTGTCTTGTGAGTATCACTGTTACACTGGTTCACCCTATGTCCTTGATTCACCACGTTGTCATTCTCCTTTCTTTCCCAAATCAGATAAACATATATACAACACACAGGGTACCAGAATCAAAAAGTGTTAAGCAGCTACCTCAAAAGAACTTCCATCCAGTAATACAAGCAAACACTAAACTTAGTGTCAAAATGAAACAAAAAAAGTTAATAAAGTTGATTGGCCCATGAATCATTAACCTCAATATCTCAAATCAATTTTAAACATAACATAAAACTACCATACACATATTCACATATGAACATAGAACTGGAAACTAGCTTCTCCTCTTCAAGTAACCACTCAATAAATACATCCTATGATAAAATTATTTTAAAATTATAAAGAAATATTTAAAAATGTGTCTAAATTTTTAGAAAAACATAATACAGTCACTGCTTCCACTAACTATGTAATTCTGTAAAAATCCAAATGAGTAAAATACAAACAAAAATGCAAGCCTTTGTATCACTAATATTTTTATGTAATTATGACATCTTTAATTTGTCAAAAAAAAGAAACTTGTGCATCCACCAGTCCTGAGGCCTGGATGCTATGAACTTTTTTATGATAGTGCTCTTCCACTTGAGCCACAGCTCCAGTCCCAGTTTTTCTTTGTTTTGTTTTGTTTGGTAGTTATTTGGAGATAACAATTTCCTGCCCAGAGCTAGCTTTGAATTGTGATCCTCAGAACTCAGCCCCTTAAGAGACCCCCAACACATACTTGGCTGTATTCTTAACTGCTTCTCACCAAAGGACAAGGAACAACAGCCTAGAAGCTGGACTCTCATCATAACTGTCAGTGGGCCTGTCCAAGTATCAGATTTCTGGAGAATGAAAGAGGCCCACCAGCTCTTTCACCTCAGAAACACGGAGACCACCTCAATGTGCCTGACTGTGATTCTTACCTCCATTGGCTCAGTAAAAGTTGCATGTAGGCAATAAGTAAATAAGGTAGAGAATAGGTAAAGAAAGATACGGTTGCTATGTTTGAATTCACAGTAGACCATGACCAAGTATCTGCTGCCAGATGCTATCATTTTCTATTTAGTTTCAGTACAGGAGGAGGAATAATGAAGACAACGATCAGCTGTCATATAGACTGTGTACTAAACTCACACTAAAAATGAATTTACATTCAGATGACAGATAACTCACCAAATGTTAATGCTCGATTCACAAACCGCAATGGCAGTTAATGTTGTGTCATCCCTAAAAAGTGAAGTAAAAAAAAAAAAGACACAGAAAATTGAGTTGGAAACTGTAGAGGAAATCAAACCTTTTCTACAAGGCTGGGTACTAAAACCATAACTGCGTTCATCCTAGGAACAGGTTTTGCCACTTGAGCTACAGCTCTATCTCCAGCTCCTCTGTTCCCTCTAGCTCTTTGCTCTGGTACTCCGGTGTGAACTAACAGACCAGAACCAAATGAAAATCAGTATTTTCCTTTTACCACAGAAATACAGTTGAATCTGTTCAGGAAATTAAATATGGACCGGTTTCATGCAAGGTAGAGAATTTTTCCCAGTACTCCTACCACAGTACCTCTTGACATCTTGTATGAATTTCAATACAATACTCTTCAAGGGAACTCAACCTGAGATCATAGCTAATATTCTGCTTCCTCTGTTCCTTCTATTCCCTCATTACCTTCAGTAATCCTAGATGTCTTTACTGACTTACTCTCAGATTGGACCAAGGGGAGGCAGGCCAGAAACAGAGAACACTTCATTGTTCACCAGGACATTGAGATTTCCCTCTCCTTACAGGAGCCTCAATTCTTTACCCAATTTGTGAAAACACAAAATGGCACAGAAAAATTTCACTTCCTTGACCTTCCAAGGGGTTCCCACAAACATGGTACTTAGTCTCTGTACAGCTTTCTACACAAGTCTGTCTACATTTGAGTATCTGACAACAAATGGCTCTCATCTGTCAATCTGTGTGTATTCTGCTCCTCATTATCAACATAAACCATTAATTTATGCACAGTCAAATACTATGGAAGTTCCTAAAGAGACTTTTCTTCTCAAATTGCTATAATACCCAGAAAACGAACTCTACATATACTATATATGTAAAGGGGTATTTCCTAGAAATGAGGCCTCTCTCTCCAATGAAATGACTACCTGTGCTAAATAAAAACTTACGCAAGATTCACAAGGAGTTCTTTTCCTATGACCCTAAAGCACTGTTTACACTATTTTCGTGAGTTTCCTGATGTTCCGTTTCCCTTGCTGTGAAGGAAATTGAGCTGATCATTCATCTACATTTCTGCTTCCTCTCTCCCCTCCTTGCTTCCTCTGTCTGTCCAGCCTCTCTGATTCATAATAGGATTGGTACTTCATGAGTTATTCACCTTAAACTACAAAATACATGTGGAAACCAACACACAGACATGCTTTGGCAATTGAGTAATATTTGCCTTTCACATAAAATTCCAACCCTTACTTGATGGTAAAAGACTTTTCATTCACTAAATAAATCACAAATGCTATGAGGGAGCTGTCTTCAGCTGTCACGTCTCCCATGAACATCTGAAAACCTAGGTAAGTCATTCTATTTTAGACAGCCTCCTTCTCACAGCAATAAAATGAGACACATCAAGGATGAACATGGGCATGAACAGATTCGCTGGTCTTTTCATCATCATCATCATCTCTTGAGATAGACATCCAGCACATAATTAGGCAAATTTTTGATTGGGGCCAAAAACGCACCTTATCAGTAAAGCATTTTAGAAAAATACATAACAAATTAAAAAGACCCTAATGATCAGCCTTTACTCATTCATTGAGAGAGACAGAGACAGAGAGAGAGAGAGAGAGAGAGAGAGAGAGAGAGAGAGAGAGAGAGAGAGAGAGAGAGAGAGAGAGAGAGAGGGAGGGAGGGAGGGAGAGAGAGAGAGAGACAGACAGACAGACAGACAGACAGACATACAGACAGACAGAGACAGAGAGACAGAGAGAGACAGTGTGTGAGAAAGAGAGAGAGAGAGAGAGAGACAAACAGACACACACACAGACAGACACACAGACAGACACACAGACAGACACACAGACAGACCACCACCTTTAACTTGTCTTATCCTCTAACTAGAAACAACGGAGTCACCAGAACGTTTAACCTGCTGAATCTTACAACAAAACACTAAATTTCTTTTGGCCACCACACTAAATTAGGAACAAGAAGAATTCTTGATATTTCTTCTTGAAAACACCTAAGATTTTAGAAAGTGATCTAGAGATATTACAGCCCAAGAATCTTAGAAAAATAACAAAGGCCCTGCAGTGTCATCAATACCTAAAATAAAGTTCTGTAATCCTAATCACTTTCATTTCAATGACTATCCTTTCATGTGTGACTGTACTTATATATATTTAATTATGCATAGATGCACATAGATGAGAGTATATGTATATTTAGACCTTACCCTTCATTGTTCTTTGTTTCGTCAAGTTTGGTTGTGGTATAAGTTGAGGTGTCCCTATAGAATGAAACCAAATGTCATAGTCAGCCTCTCTAATGGTTTTTGTAGACTTGATTACAAATCCCTTCTTTCTTTCTTTAATAACCCATTAGCCATTCACAGTGTTTGGTTCGATTTCTATCTATTTCAATATTTTCTGCAGTTTATCTTGCTATTTCCAGTTGAATCCCACCATAGTATGATAGGAAAGAGTACATTGACTTTTCTTATATGCAATTGTTAAGATTTCTGCGAAGAAATCTCTTTGAATAATTACTGTAGAGGAGTATTAGAGAAAGGGAAAGGGAAAAAGAATAATGCTGCCTCTAGGCTCTAAATATTATTTCCTTTGGAGAAAGCTTGTGGGTTGCTGGGATGATACATATTCTGGGACTGTTGTGTGGAATATTCTGCAGATATGTGCTGCCTTTGGTTCTTGGCCTTCAGTTGAATCTGGTTTCTTGCGGATTCTTTGGAAAGGATCCAACATGGTTGGAATCCATCTACTCATTTATGTTTAGCACTGTCTGTTGCGCCAAATTGGGTGCATTGAGTCTTAGTAGGATTTTGTTGTTAATAATTGCAGTGCCTTTAGCCAAATGAAATGACTTTCATGTTGTAATACTTTCAAGTTTTCTTTGCCAGATAGGAATACATTTATATTTGCTTCCTTTTGGGTGCCATTCTTGGAATATCTCTTTCCATCCATTCACAACAAGCCTGTGACTTTCTCTGCTAGGGAGGTGGACTTCCTTCTTTCTCTTTCTTACTGTGTTTATGTGCAGGTACTATTGGGCTTCCTCTTAGGGCCTGGGTGCTCTCCCTTAGCTTTCTCTATTAAGACGGGTACTCTACCATTGAGCCATACTTCTGGCTTTCAGGAAGTTAACTGGATAAGAATCTCATAGAGTTTCCTACCGATATTACTATTTAGACCTCCACCTCTTTGTTCCAGAAAGGATTCTATCCTTTGGTTGACTGCATTTGTAACATCTTGTGAAGTGCAGCCGACATACTGACTAGAAAAAATTCTCTTCATGACCTGTTCCTCTAGCTGAAGAATATATATTCTATCAGAAGATCATATGCTAATAATCAGATCTCAAGAAGCTGAAAAAATGAAATCAAAAGTATATCTGATATTTTTTCATTCAAGGGGCTTGAACTCTGAGCCTGGGCATTGTCCCTGAGCTCTTCAGCTCAGAGCTACCACTCTACTTCTTGAGCCCAAGCACCGCTTCTGTTTTTTTCTGGTACTTAATGGGAGATAGGAGTCTCAAGGTCTTTAGTGCCAGGGCTGACTCTGAACCACGATCCACAGTTCTCAGCCTCCTCAGTAGCTAGGATTATAGGCTCTATGTGTCTTTTATTTTTATAAAGACAGAGCTACAAATATCCCAAAGACTTTAGGGTTTATAATAAGACATGAAAGTAAATTGATAAGTACTTGATCAATCAGAGGTGTGATAAACCAAGAAAGAAAGTAAAAATTACTTCAAGCAAATAGAAAAATAAATGATTCTATTGCAAAACACACTAATTTTCATGTGGTAGCTCAAGTTGATGTTCTAGATGTGTAAGACAGAAGAGTAGTCAATGGTGGGGATTTGGTAGTGTGTGTCCAAGGATTGTGAAATGCCCTTTAGATTGTGCTGGTGTTTTTGCAGGATCTCAATCACAATGGGGACATGAAACATATCTTAATATATTTCTGTTTTGTTTGAATAAAATTAGAAAGATTCCCAGGCATACAATATCGAGATGAGGTAGAAACTTAGTTGATGTCATTTTCTAGCGCTGGAAAATTTTCCCTGAACATCAGAAATCTGTCTCCACATTTCTCTACTTATTAGGAATGTTCAGTATCCTCACATGCAAAGAAACTGAAGTGAGGCTTTTTGCAGAAATTAAACTTTTACATCTGCAAAAGATGATTTTTATCCAAGGTTTTATAACACTAGAAACAAATAAATCTACCTAACCTGGTGGATAACAGCCTCATCTTCTTGCACCCAACTCAATTCAAAGGGACTCAAGAGTTATATCTAATTTCCGCATGCCACTTGCCTTCCACTCCCAGCTCTATTTCCTGCCCCTCAGTTAGGGACAAGGAAGAGCAGTCTAAAAGCAGGACTCCCATTCAGTGTGAATGTGCTTCTTCCTCTTGTGCCCTTCAGACACCTGGGACTACCTTTAGGTTTCAGAAAGGGATTGCCAGGTCCCTGGGCTTCCAGTGAGTAGCTCATAGGCTCTGTGATAATCCCAGGATTCTGGGTGCTAGTTCTTGACTTCACAGCACTCCATGAGCCACTGTCTTATGATCTGCTCTATCATTTCTCCTTAGTTTCAAAACATATCATGATTCCATGCGATATGGATAGGTAGTCCTGTGTACTGTGAAAATTCATCATTGTTCAAAATGGTTTATCATTTAGATGATCAAAAACTCAACTCACACTAAATGAAAGGAACTCTAGGATATGGAAACAAGAGCTTTATCTTGTGTGATTGCTGTTCTTAATGTACTATGTTATTTCTCTTCTCTTTTTTACCCCTTATGCTTAATCTCATATTGTTACTGTATCTGGCTTTGTAACCTGGCATACAGTATATACGTTTATTTCCTTGTTTGAAATAGAAAAAGGAAGTAGAAAAAACAAGATGATTGGGAGGGGGAAGGCACATCGGCACAATAACATGAGAAGGGGTATCATTGTGTGAGAAGTAATGCATCTACTATCTGGCAGATGTAACTGTAACCCCTCTATGCATTACCCCAACAATCAAAAATAAAATAAAATTTAAAATTAGTCAACTCACCCCCTCTTGATGTCTTCATCTGAATGAACAACAACTTTGGTTAAGCTGCTGTCCTCCCTGTGGATATATTGAAACATACAGAAATTAAGTGGGGCAATGTAGGAAGAAGTGATGCATTTTTCTGACACTTCTTGGTTAGAAAACTATGGCCTTGTGTGTGCTACACAGGTCGTCTGTCAAATGTACTTTGTCTCTAGCTCTTCTGTCTCTGCCAAACCTTCATCCAGTACTGAAGTCTCAACTCAGAGCCCTGTCGTTGCTACACCTTTAGTCATGGCCTGGTGAGCCTTCATGCCTAGGCTTGCCTGTTTAATGACACTTTCACTTAGTCTTTCACCAGAACTCGAGATGGATGTGCAAGCCTTTTGTTCACAGATGTGATTCTGTTTTCCAGGGGTGTGGTGGATGTGGGGGGAAGACCACCAGAGGATGGCAAGATGAAGCCATCCAGGGTAGAAATTCCTTTCTGTGGTAGGCCATCTCCAATGAATCAGAAAAATGGTGTGCTGCACATGTGTATGAAGAAGCAGAGCCTCAGTGATAAGTAAGAAAGGAAAACATTCCTGGAGCCCTGACTTGAAGGGATATCAGAGTACCGTCCTTCAGCCACATACGTATGGACTCTCTCTCTCTAACTCTCTGTCTCGTAGCTCTTTCATTGAAAATGTACATTTATTCATGAACCATGTATTCACAGATGTGAGTAGTAAGGACCTTGTCATAATGTCACCGAGTCATCTGATTATCCAATATAAATGGTACCCAGACAATGTTTATAGTTACACAAAACTTAGAACCACAGTTTTTAAAAGTTGGCATTAAGTGCACAATGAAAGGTATATGTAAAAATTAAGTTCCAGACCTAGGGAAAGGGAATACCCATCAAAGAATCAGACATAGCCAAAAAACTACAGAAAAGATCAAACAAAGTTGTATAGCCACTTTGAACTGACACTTGTATTTCTTCACCTGTGAAGAAATTGTTATGGCAGGAAATAAATACATAGAATTGTATGTCATTGCCGTCAGAAAAAAGGAACATAACCAATTGTAGGTTCTCATTCACTGGCAATGTGCAGGGTTTGGGGGGTTTTCCTGCACTGCTCCCTAAAATAGCAAAACACTTTGTGCACCTCCTTTCTCATTTACTCATCAAAATGAAAAGGAGTAATATGACAGACAGAAGGTACACTGAAAGTATTTGGAAACTACCCAGAAATGATCAGTCTGTTTCATAACATATATATTTATGTACGTTTTTCTATTGATAGATATCTGACCTTTGCTTGAAGTCTTCTGTCCCAAATTCTGTTGAATCATTTTTATCCAAGCTAGAGAATTAAATTATATACAGTCAAATACCATGTACATTCTTAGTCTTACTCAAGGTAGCAAGTTACCCAAACACTAGTGAATTTGTAGAATTTAAATTTTTCCATACTTAGCTAAATAAACAGACGAATTCTACTATTACCCAGAAAGGAAATTAATTTCTGTGGAAACTTACATTTTTATCTCTTCAAAAGAAAGCTTTAGTGCACAAGTAAAGAAATTTCCTTTCTTAGTAAACCTAACACAATGTTTATTGGTATCATGTATTTTCATTGTACATACAACTCACTACAGAGGAACTCAATCCTTTATGCAATCTGATTTTCAACTTTCCAAGTCTGCTCTACCCCCTCCGTACTTACATTAACTTGTTGTTTTCTTAACTGCTTCTCACCAAAAGAGAGTCCAAAAGCTGGACTGTCATCAGAACTGAGAGTCCAAATATCACATTTGTGAAGTATGAAAGAGGCCCACCGGCTCTTTTCACCTCAGAAACACTGAGACTAGCTCATTGCTCCTGATTGGGATTCTTACCTCCATTGGCTCAGTGCAAGTGGCATGAAGGCCCTGATAATAGGTAAATAAAGATATGCTTGCTACTTTTCACTTCATAGCAGACCATGACCAAGTATGTGCTAACTGACTCTATCATTTTCTTTTAGTTTCAATACAAACAAAATGATTACAGGAGGACACTAAGAAGCTGTCATATAGATTGTGTAATAAATTCACAGTACAAATGAATTTATACTCAGATGAGAGATAATACAACTTACCAAATGTTAATGGTTGGGTCACAAACTGCAATTGCAGTTAACGTTGTTTCATCTCTAAAAAATAAAGTAAGACACAAACAATTGATTTGGAACATAGAGAGGAAATCAAACTTTTCTACAAGGCTGGATACTAAAACCATGACTCTGTTCATGTAGGATCATGTTTGCCATTTGAGCTACAGCTCCATCTCCAGCTCCTCTGTCCCCTCTAGCACTTTGCTCTGGTACTCCGGTGTGAACTAACAGACCAGAACCAAATGAAAAGCAGTATTTTCATTTTACCCAGAAATACAGTTGAATCTGTTCAGGAAATTAAATATGGAACAGTTTCATGCAAAATAGAAGAATTTTTCCCAGTACCCCTACCACAGTACCTCTTGACATCTTGTATGAATTTCAATAAAATACTCTTCAAGGGAACTCAACCTGAGGTCATAGCTAATATTCTGCTTCCTCTGTTCCTTCTATTCCCTCCTTACTTTCAGTAATCCTAGATGTCTTTACTGACTTACTCTCAGATTGGACCAATGGGTGGCAGGCCAGAAGCAGAGAACTCTTCACTGCTCAGCAGGACAAGGAGAACTCCCTCTCCATACTGGAGTCTCAATCCTTCACTCAATTTGCAAAAAAAGACGGAATGGCACAGACAAAATTACACTTCCCTTCTAAATTGTTCCCACAAATACGGTGCTTGTTCTCTGTACAGCTTTGTACACTACTCTGTTTATACTTGGGTATCTGACCACATATGGCTGTCCTCTGTCAATCTATGTATGTTCTGCTCCTCATTATCAACATGAACCATTAAATTATGCACAGTCAAATACTATGGAAGTTTCTAAAGAGACCTTTTTCTTCCCAAATTGCAATAATACCCGGAAAACAAACTCTACATATACTATATATGGAAGGGGGTATTTCCTGTGCTTTCCTAGAAATGAGGCCTCTCTCTCCAATGAAATGATTACCTGTGCTAAATAAAAACTTATGCAAGATTCACAAGGAGTTCTTTTCCTATGACCCTAAAGCACTGTTTACACTGTTTTCGTGGGTTTCCTGATGTTCCGTTTCCCTTGCTATGAAGGAAATTGAGCTGATCAACCATCTACATTTCTGGTTCCTCTCTCCCCTCCTTGCTGGCACTACTGTCCTCTGTCTCTCCAGCCTCTCTAATTCATAAAAGGATTTCTAGTTCATGACTTATTCACCTTAACCTACAGAATATATGTGGAAACAAAAACACAGACATGCTTTGGCTGTTTAGGAATATTTGATTTTCACATAATATTTCAACCCTAACTTGATGATAAAAAACTTCTCATTCACTAAATAAATCACAAATGGTATGAGGGAGGTGTCTTCAGCTGCCACTTCTCCCATGAACAACTGAAATCCTAGGCAAGTCATTCTATATTAGACAGTCTCCTTCCCACAGCAATGAAATAAGACACATGAGGGATGAACATGGGCATGAACAGATTCGCTAGTCTTTTTATCATCATCATCATCTCTTGAGATAGACATCCAGCACATAATTAGGCAAATTTTTGTTTGGGGCAGAAAACGCACCTTAGCAGTAAGGCATTTTAGGAAAATATACATCAAATTAAAAATCCCCTAATAATCAGCCTTTTCTCTTTCATGGAGACAAAGAGACAATGAGAGATAGGTACAGAGAGGGAGAGGGAGAGGGAGAGGGAGAGAGAGAGAGAGAGAGAGAGAGAGAGAGAGAGAGAGAGAGAGAGAGAGAGAGAGAGCGAGAGCTCGCAACTGTAACTTGTTTTATCCTCTAGTTATCAGAGAGAAGTTTTTAAGTTGCTGAGCCTTACAACAAAACACTAAATTGCCTTTGAACGCCACAATAGATTAGGAACAATAACTCTTGACATTTCTTCTTGGAAACACCTAAGATTTTAGAAAGTTATCTACTGATATTACAGCCCAAAAAATCTTAGAAAAATATCAAAGGCCCTGCAGTGTCATCAATACCTAAAATAAAGTTCAATAATCCTAATCACTTTCTTTTCAGTGACTATCCTTTTATGTATGACTGTACTTACATTCATTTTATTATGCATAGATGCACATAGATGAGAGTATATATATATATATATATTTAGACCTTACCCTTCATTATTGTTTGTTTCGTCAAGTTTGGTTGTGGTATAGGATGAGGTGTCCCTATAGGATGAAACCAAATGTCATAGTCAGACTCTCTAATGGTTATTATAGACTTGAATACATATCCATCCTTTCTTTCTCCAATAATCAATTAACCATTCAAAGCGTTTTGTTCCATTTCTATGTATTTCAATATTTTCTGTCTTTTATCTTTTGTCTATTTCAAATTGAATTCCATCATACTATGATAGCAAACAGTAACATTGTCTTTTCTTATATGTGATTGTTAGGAGTTCCTTTATACTCTGCCAAGAAACCTCTTTGAATATTTACTGTAGAGGAATATTAGAGGAAGGGAAAGGGAAAAAGAGAATAATGCTGCCTCTATGCTCTAAATATTAATTTCCTTTGTAGAAAGCTTGAGGGTTGCTGGGATGATATTTATTCTGAGAATGTTGTGTGGAATATTCTGCAGTTATGTGCTGTCTTTGGCTCTTGGCCTTCAGTTGAATCTGGTTTCTTGCGGATTCTTTGGAAAGGATCTAACATGGTTGGGATCCATCTACTCATTTATGTTCAGCGATGTCTGTTGTGTCAAATTGGGTGCATTGAGGATTAGTTGCCTATTCTTTGTTGTTAATCATTGCAGTGTCTTTAGCAAAATGAAATGACTTTCATGTTGTAATACTTTCAAGTTTTCTTTGCCAGATAGGAGTACATTTACATTTGCTTCCTTTTGGGTGCCATATTGGAATATCTCTTTCCATCCATTCACATCAGGCCTGTGACTGTCTCTGCTAGGGAGGTGGACTTCCTTCTTTCTCTTTCTTACTGTATTTATGTGCAGGTACTATTGGGCTTCCTCTTAGGGCCTGGGTGCTCTCCCTTAGCTTTCTCTGTGAAGAAGGTACTCTACCACTTGAGCCATATTTCTGGCTTTCAGGAAGTTAACTGGATAAGAATTCCAGAGTTTCCCACCGATATTACTAATTAGATCTCCACTGCTTCGTCCAGAAAGGATTGTATCACTTGGTTGATATTCAAGGGGCTTGAACTCTGAGCCTGGGCATTGTCCCTGAGCTCTTCAGCTCAGAGCTACCACTCTACTTCTTGAGTCCCAGCACCGCTTCGGGGTTTTTTTGGTTGTTAATGGGAGGTAGGAATCTCTAGGTCTTTAGTGCCAGGGCTGTGTCTGATCCATGATACACAGTTCTCAGACTCTTCAGTAGCTAGGATACAGGCTCTATGTATCTTTTATTTTTATAAAGACAGAGCTACAAATATCCCAAAGACTTTAGGGATTTTGATAAGACATGAAAGTAAATTGATAAGTACTTGATCAATCAGAGGTGTGATAAACCAAGAAAGAAAGTAAAAATTACTTCAAGCAAATAGAAAAATAAATGATTCTATTGCAAAACACACTAATTTTCATGTGGTAGCTCAAGTTGATATTCCAGATGTGTAAGACAGAAGTGTAGTCAACAGTGGGGATTTGGTAGTATGTGTCCAAGGATTGTGAAATGCCCTTTAGATTGTGCTAGTGTTTTTGCAGTATCTCAATCACAACAGGGACATGAAACATATCTTTTATATGTTTCTGTTTTTCCAAACAAAGTTAGAAAGATTCCCAGGCACACAATATCGAGATGATATAGAAACTTAGTTAATGTCTTTTCCTTTGTTGGAAAAATTTCCCTGAACATTAGAAATCTGTCCCCACATTTCCCTAGAAAGGAAATTAATTTCTTTGGGAATTTACACTGTTATCTCTTCAAAAGAAAGTTTCTATGCACAAGTAAAGAAATTTTCTTTCTTAAAATTAACAAAATATTTATTGGTATCATGTAGTTTAATTGTACATGCAGCTCACTACAGAGAAACTCAATCCTTTATGCAATCTGATTTTCAGCTGTCTAAGTCTGCTCTACTCCCTTCTTATTTTCACTAACTTGGCTCTTTTCTTAACTGCTTATCAACAAAATACAAGGAACAACAGCTGAGAAATTGGACTCTCATCAGAACTGACAGTGGGCCTGTCTAAGAAACAGATTTCTGGAGAAGGAAAGAGACCCAACAACTCTTTTCACCTCAGAACCACTGAGACAACCTAACTGTTCCTGACTGGGATTCGTATCTCTATTAGCTCAGTGTAAGTTGCACGTAGGCACTGATAATAGGTAAATAAGGATATGATTGCTAATTTCACTTCATGGCAGACCATGACCAAGTATGTACTAATTGACTCTACCAATTTCTACTTAGTTTCAGTACAAAAATAACTATTACATGAGGATACTGATAAGCTGTCACATAGATTGTACACTAAACTCACACTACAAATGAATTTACACTCAGATGACAGATAACACAACTTACCAAATGTTAATTCTTGAGTCACAAACTGCAATTGCAGTTAACGTTGTTTCATCTCTAAAAAATAAAATAAAATAAGACACAGAAAACTCATTTGGGACATACTGCAGAAATCAAACTTTTCTACGAGGCTGGGAACTTAAACCATGTCTGTGTTCATGCTAGGATCATGTTTGCCACTTGAGCTGCAGCCCCATCTCCAGCTCTTTTGTTCCATCTAGCACTGTGCTTGAGTACTCTGGTGTGAACTAAGAGACCAGAACCAAGTGAAAAGCAGTATTTTCATTTTACCACAGAAATGCAGTTGAATCTCTTCAGGAAATTAAATATGGACCGTTTTAATCCAAGGTAGAAGAATTTTTCCCAGTAGCCTAACACTGGACCTAATGCTATCTTGTATGACTTTCAATATGATGTTGTTCAAGGGAACTCAACCCTGAGGTCATACCTAATATTCTGCTTCCTCTGTTCCTTCTATTCCCTCCTTACTTTCAGTAATCTTGGATGTCTTTACTGACTTACTCTCACATTGCACCAATGGGTGGCAGGCCAGAAGCAGAGGACTCTTCACTGCTCACCAGGACAGTGAGAACTCCCTCTCCTTACTGGAGTCTCAGTCCTTCACCCAATTTGCAAAATGATGGAATGGCACAGACAAAATTGCACTTCCCTGACCTTCCAAATGGTTCCCACTAACATGTTCCTTCATCTTGGTACAGCTTTCTACACAAGTCTGACTGTATTTGGGTATCTGACCTCTTATGGCTGTCCTCTGTAGATCTCTGAGTGTTCTGCTCTTCATTACCAACATGAACCATTAAGTTGTTCGCAGTCAAATACTATGGAAATTCCTAAAACTACTTTTTCTCTCCAAACAGCTATAACTAGCTGAATACTAACTCTAAATACTCTTTATATGCTAGGAGTTATTTCCTGTGTTTTCCTAGAAATGAGGCCTCTCTCTTCAATGAAATGTGATACACAAAGATTTATGCAAGGTGTAAAAGGAGTTTTTTTCACATGACCCTAAACCACTTTTTGCAGTGATTTTGTGGGTTTCCTTATGTTCCATATCCCTTGCTATGAAGAAAATGGAGCTGATCAACCATCTACATTTCTGCTTCCTCTCTCCCCTCCTTGCTAGCACTACTGTCCTCTGTCTGTACAGCCTCTCTGATTCATAAAAGGATTTGTAGTTCATGAGTTATTTACCTTAATCTACAGAATATATGTGCAAACAAACACACAGACATGCTTTGGGTATTACCTTTCACATAAAATTCCAACCATCACTTGATGGTAAAAGACTTCTCATCCACTAAAAATATCACAAATGTTATGAGGGAGCTGTCTTCAGCTGTCTGTTTTCCCCAGAACATGTGAAATCCTAGGCAAGTCATTCTATTTTAGCCAGCCTCCTTCCAACAGCAATGAAATGAGACATATCAGGGATGATCATGGGCATGAAAAGATTCTCTGGTCTTTTCATCATCATCTCTTGAGATAGACATCCAGCACATAATTAGGCAAATTTTTGTTTGGGGCTGAAAACACACCTTAACAGTAAGGCATTTCTGGAAAATACACATCAAATTTAAAAACCCCTAGTGTCAAACCTTTTCTCAGTCATTGAGACATAGAGAGAGACAGGGAGAGACACACAGAGACACAGAGAATAGACACAGAGAGAGAAACAGAGACAGTCAGTCAGACAGACAGACAAAACCCCTGTAACTTGCTTTATCCTCTAGCTAGACAAAATGGAGTCACCAGAGAGAAATTTCTTAACCTGCTGAGTCTTACAGCATAACACTGAATTGGTTTTGGCCACTACAATAGATTAGGAACAAGAAGAATTCATGGTATTTCTTCTTGGAAATACCTAAGATTTTAGAAAGGTCTCTACTGATACTAGAGCCCAAGGATCTTAGAAAAATATCAAAGGCTCTGCAGTGTCATCAATACTTAAAATTAAATTCTCTAATCTCTATCACTTTCTTTTCTGTAACTATCCATTCACGTGTGTCTGGACTTACCAACATGCAAATATGCATAGATACACATAGGTGAGAGTGTATGTATATTTAGACCCTACCCTTCATTTTTATTTCTTTCAGGAAGTTCAGTTGTAGTATCAGATGACAGTTCTTCATTTTGGGGCAAAATCTCTTACCTCTCATACATTTCCCACAGAGTTTCCTTCACTGCTTAGGTTTGACAGCAGACTATAGTATTCCTACCTATGTCTCACAGCTGGGATCTCATGCCTATACCATATTGCTCTGCTACTTCTTGTTTAACATGTTGACATCTGTTTGTGTATGCACACATTTCTTGCCTTCATTCTGACATTAGGAATACGCATAGATATGTATATATGTAAATATCATCAGATCATTGAGAGCCTTCAAGGATATTAACTCACATTTCCATCCTAGATCACACATTATGTCCTACAGCCAATTTTCAGGATAGAAGTGTATTGGAATACATAGGCAGGCATGACACATAACTTTAGCATACATGTTCAGTCAAAGAACAATCTACTTTATACAAATGATCAATTTTCACTACTCATAGCAAATTGCTACCTCATAGGATACCATACATAATGATAGATAAAATCAGAATATAGATGAAACTAGGTCATCATTTTGATTATAATAAAAATGATATATTAACATTTACTGATTGTATAACTATCCTTCACTTAACAATAGATTGTTAATATTACCACAGACCCCACAAAAGCATTTATTTCAAGCTGAAATAAATATGTTCTTTGATGATAATCAAGTATTTTAATCATATCTTTACTGACACTAAGTCAACTTACTGCCAGTCATACAGGGTACAATTTTAGGCTAATACACAAAGAAGAAGAGAATCAATCCTTCTCTGGGTTGGCAGCCACCAAATAACAAAGAAGCAATGAAACAAGGATATATGACAGAAATAAATGAGAATGGGAGCAATATGTCTCTTCTGATCAATCAGAAACTTAGGGGAATATGCATTATTGTATCCAATGAAAGTGCCAATGGTAGTAGAGTAAGTTTGAAAACCCCTGCCCCAATGATATGCTGGCTGCTGAATACCCATTTTTAAGAGTGAGGATGGAAAGGAAGAGTGTATGTCTAGAAAAAATCAAATGAAAGTAATAACAAGCAGTTCTTGATATGTAAAAAAAAACCCCAGACTACAGCAATCCCTGGAAAAAGATGTCAAGAAGAGCAGGAAATTATGGCAAATACATCAAATAAACAACCAGGAATAGTTATTGTAAAGATAGAGGTATATAGTGCAGGAAAATGCTTTTCTATAAAACCAACATCATGAGACCTACAAGGAGACATATACTTGAAGAGTATATTACATGCATTCATATCCATTGCTAGAAAAGAAGGATCATTCAGACAAAAATGTCAATCACAAAACATCAAAGTTTACCACATTTCAAATTTGTCTAGAAGACACTTCAAAACATTTCATTTTCTAACTGAAGAATATACATTCTACCAGAAAATCACATGTTAAGCTAATAACCAGGTTAGAAGAAACTGAAACAAAAATTGGATATACCAATGTATCTTATTTTTACAAAGCAATAGAGATACAAAAAGATAGAGGACAAAACAACGCATGAAAGTTAAGTGATAGACACTTGAATGATCGGGGGACTGATAAACCAAGAAAGAAATTTAAAGTGTCTTGAAGCAAATGAAAACAAAGTGATGATATTGAAAAACATACTAACTTTAATGTGACAGCTCAACATGATAGTCAAGAAGTGTGAGGTAGAATAGTAGTCACAGGGTGGGGAGTTTTGGAGGTGGGTACAGAGTCAGTGGTGTATTAGCACAGAAGGAGTCACACCTAATGTTTTACAGAGCCAGTAGGAGCTTGTTGGAAATTTACTGAATGCTTCCCCTTTTTGTCACACTGGTGTGTGATGACAGGGCATTCTGTTTGCCTGCTAGGCAAACACTCGACCACCTGAGTAATGGCCTAAGTCATTTGGTGCTGTAGATGTCTTTCCAGGAAGGTCTTCCTTCTGTCTAGGTCTGGAAGTGGCCTCAGATCATCACCTGGTTATCTGTGCTCCTGGGAGAAGGGAATACAGCTGTGAGCTCCTAGGACAGGCTCACTGCTTGAGATAAGGGTCTCAATAACTTGTTTTCCATGCTGGCTTCTACATAGGATCACCTCCAATTTCCACATACCACACAGTCAGTGTGACAGGCAGACCCTTCCTGATGCATATTTCTTTCATTTTCCTGGCAGCACTGGTGATCCAACACAGAATCTTTCACTTTCTGAACTGCACTGCATCACACATGTCACCGCTCCTTTCATGCTGTTTGTATTTCTTCAAATACAAGGGCTCAGCTCCAGCCTTAGGAATGTGGATACTTATGTGTCCATGTGTCTGTACATACATTCATATAAAATATGTACATAAACTTCTACATATACATTTGTCTAGCACTCTATTATATGGCTTGGATTATAGCTTACCTTTCAGTCACACTGTCATCATCATGGGCTGAACAAAATTCAAATGCAGATGTGCTATAGGAACAAAAAATACATATAGTCAGATATCACATGAATAATTAAACTTCATATTCTGGGTCAAATTATTTTGCAAGTCACAAAACAGTGGACTATACTTCTTCCCTATAACTGAGATATTCTTCTCACACTTGATTTCAAATCAGCACAACATTACAGTTTAAGATTATCAAAGAAATATACTTGGTGATAAAATATTAACAATAAGCGTTCTAAAGTAATTGTGTATCTGGCTCACTGGGTCAGAAAAGAAGACAGGTGCAAGGTCATCTCCAAAGGTAAAGAGAACACATTACTCATTGAGTCACCAAGACACTAGGCCACAACTTCCTAAGGAGAAGGCAGGGTAGTCATCTATCCATGATCTTCATCACATGTAATCAAAACCTCCAGTTTTCCCAAGTAACTGAAGACAGAGGAGAGAAAGTAACCATGGAGTCATTACTTGCTCTGAACGATACTGCAATATCCTCCATTCACAGGTTGGGATAATCTTCAGAGTATGTGGTGCCAAGAATGAACATTGTTACCACATCAATCCAGTCACTTTGAGACTTGGCAACAACCTTTGCATATAAAGAAGAGAGAGTAGTTTGGGAAGGGACATATTTGGTCTGGGACAATTCCATACAAGAAAGCCATATCCATACAACAAAACTTTTATGCTCATTGTTTGCAACTAAGTAAAAGCAGTGCTGTTAGCTTCTAATGGCCCTGTTTTCTCATTCCAAATTTCTTCTTTTCTCACAGCTAAGTTCCAGATTCTCCACTTCTCATAGCAATTTCTTATACCCACCATTAAAAATATCTACATTGTTATAAAACAATACAAAGTGTGGTATGAGGGTAAATGTCTTTTCAGTTTGTTAGAGATTAGGATCAGAACAAGCTGGCAGAGAGGCACAGCTAGACCCAGGGGCATTGTAAACACTAGCTTCACATGATGACAGGGCTGTATATTATAAGGGATACTTACATGACCTTGATCTTTCATACAAATAGTTCTGCTGCTCACTAGCCTCTACGTCTGTTTCTTTCTGCAATATACTGCAGACCTGTGGGGACTTGTAGCTAGTGGTTTAGGAGCCATGCTGCTTGCCACCTGTGCTTCAGCATGTACACTCTCAGTGATGCAAGCAGTCCAGAATCAGAGGGTGCCTGGTCCCTCCCGCCTGGAGTAGGAGATCCCAGATACTCCCAGCGAGTGGGGCCTGTCTCAGGACACCATTGGCTGATGGTCGCATTCAGGGAGGTCCCTATTTGATGACATGACAACCACCGCTTGATCTGTATTTAGCCATCGCGTTTTCTAAAATAAACTTAGATCTGCACTGAGAGTCTGGTGTCCAGACTCTGTGTTCCTGGGATTATTCGTGGGCTCTGTCACCATCTTACCCCCTCCTAGAAGTCTGAGAAAGACTCCAAAAACTGGTGCCCAGACGTGGGGCATAACTAGTAGGGAAGTGGACCTCTATAAGCAATTATGTGGAAAGGGATCTTGGAGAGCAGGCACCTTCACTTTTGTGATAGACAGCTTGAGCAAGTTTATGAAATTGTTCTGTCTCTCTCCCTGTGAGGGATTGGAGGTAGGATACGGGATGAATCCATGTGGAAAAGGGTAGTCCGGCAGGTCAGAAAGGGGAGCACATTGGTGATTTGCCTCATTTCTTCCCCATCGTGGTCGCTATTCTGAGTTGCCTCCAGGGTTCAGTCACCTTAGCTCCGGTGCCAGTCGGGAGACCAGCACCCCCCTGGAAGAAGGCTGCCAGCCGCAGCCAGCTGACCTAAGTTCTGCCTCCACCTTTGCGATCTCACCAGTATGACCTAGGACACCGACCTATCCAGAAAAACCACCCTGGATGACTGCTTTGCTGGCTGTGGATGCCACAGACTCTGCCTCCACACTCTCCTCAAAGCTACCTCATCCTATGTCTACCCTGGCATGGGACTGTGATATGATTATGAACAATACAATCAGAGGAACTGCAACCCTATTGTCTTCCCTCAAAGCATGCTGGGGAGTACATGGGGGCTGTGTCTCCTGTTAACGCCAGTCCCATCTTAAACCCACATAGCCCTAGTTCTCTCTGGCCCACCACACTCATTTCCACAGCAGCAGGACCCATGTTTGCTTTAGCTAAGTTGGTTGAGTTTATCCAGGCTTGCCTGGATGCCATCTAGCTAATATCTTTGCACAAGGTTTGGGCCCCATCCTACATTCCGTTATGAGTGTCCACAAATAAAGAAAAAGGGGAAACTGCGGGGACTCCTAGATAGTGATTTAGGAGCCCCGCTGCTTGCCACCTGTGCTTCAGCATGTGCACACTCAGTGACCCAAGCAGTCCAGAGCCAGAGGGCAGCTGGCCCCTCCCACCAGAAATAGGAGTTCCCAGGTACTCCTAGAAAGTGGGGCGTGTCTCAGGACATCATTGGCTGACGGTCATACACAGGGAAGTCCCCATTTGCTGATGTGGCGGCCACCACTCGATCTGTATTTAGCGAACTGCACCGAGAGTCTGGAGTCTGGTCTCCAGAGTCTGTGTTCCCGGGATTATTTGTGGGCTCCGTCGCCATCTTACCCCCCTCCTAGATGTCCAAGAAGGACTCCAACACAGACCCATAAGTAATATACTTCATATTTTCTGAAGGAATATGTTATTAATGTGAGCAAGGTAGATGAAGTATATTGCTCATGACCTGTTCTTCCCTCACCCAGTTTCATCTGAAGACAGATGTCATCCCCTGACACATCAGTGACAAGCATGACAGTTAAAATGACACAGCAATTCCAAACTCTCAAGAGGGTCGTTCTACAAATTTGAACGTCTTCTTCCTTTCTCCTCTTATTTCATCCTGCCCACTTCCAATCATGTGCTCTACACACTTAGCTATCATTAACTCATGTGTTTTGTGTGTTCACACATTATAAATATCTCTGCATATGTATATATGCACACTTGTGATAACATACATTTGATCACATATCAGATCTGATATATTAATTCTTAAATATTGTATAAAAATGATTCTGAAGCGTATAGCTACAGGAACCTTACGCCCAAGTAAATCAATTACTTGGAAGTTTGTATATGACTTTACAATTTACTGAGTTGTATAAATTTATGATGCATTAAACACCTATTGCATATAGGAAAATGTTTACTTCCTCTGTCTTTCTTCTCAGATGCAAAAAGGATACAGCATTTGGTGATGGTTTCTGTTACCTCCCGATTCAGTTTGTTCTCCTAGTATACATCTCTTGTATACTATTTAAGTTCTTGATCCCAGTGTCTGTCACTAACACCGAAAGTTCAACATCATAAGAGAATTCACGCTGTAACCCAAGGGCCATAAACTAGAGACCTGCAGCTGGGCCTCTGAACAAAGTACACTGGGATTGAGGTGTCTGCTATCAATATGGACAAAAGTACATAGATACTGTTATTGAATATAACTTTGGAAAAGCCAATCACTGCATTTCTTTGATGAGTCTGGTAAAAACTGACCTTGAATATTCATCTATATCATCCTAATTCATATCTAACATCTTTAACTAGAAATGAATTTTCCTGTGATAGTGACCTGAACATTAAACTTCTGCAAAGGAAAAGCTGATGGATTCATATTGAAGGACCTATCATCTTAATACCAATGCATAGTCCCCCTTTTTAAGTACAATTACACTCTAGAGGGACACATCTTCATTGCAACCAAGAAATTCCTGATTAAGTCCCTAGACTAACTTCTTACATCCATCCATATCCACCAGAATAAACATGAAACACGTATAAATGTGAGGCGGGGTTCCATCAACAGTGATGATGAGTGGGTACTTGTAGAACCAGCTTCACCTGCTGTTGAAGGTTCCTCTACGCCCTGCCAACTGCAGCCTGTTTCTGGCTCTTTCCAAATTCTTTGTTTCTTGCTCTTTCAGGATTCTTTTGTCCTTCACCCAATCTGAAAAATCTCATACCAAAGCATTTTGAATGAAATGTTCTTTTAGATTGTGTGGGTGTTTTTACAGTGTCTTAAACACAACAGGGACACAAAACATTGCTTTCCTGGCATGTTTCTCTTTTATCCAGATAAGTTTCTGTTTTATCCAAAGAAACAAAGTTAGAAAGACTCCTATACACCCTGTATTCAGATCAGATAGAAACTAGGTTAATGGTGTTCTCTAGTGCTGGAAACCTCCATGAACATCACAATTCTCAGTCTCCACATTTGTCTACTTGGATAGCTATGTTCAGTATCCATGCAAGCTAGGAAACTCAATTGGAGGCGTCTTAGAGAAATTAAACTCTTCTACTTGCAAAAGGTAAGACTTTTCCCTAAAAGTTAATAATACTATGACCCAATATATCTACCTGATCTGATGGAGAATAACCTCTTCTGGTTTCAGTTCAACTAATTTCAATGGAAATCAAGACTTGGATATCATCTAAATATCAACATTCTAGGTGGCCTCTATTCCCTGGTGACTTTCCTGCCGCTAACATAGGGACAAGGAACAGAAGTCTAGAAGCAGGGCTACCATTGATTGTGGTTGCAGGCATCTATAGAAGGAAGGATATAGTCTTCCTTCATGAGCCATATAGACTGCTAGGATTACTTTTTTGTTTCAGAAAGGGATTCCCAGCTGCCTGGGCTCATGTGACTAGCTGACAGGCACTGTGGTGATCTAAGGATTTGAGATGCTAGTACTTGACTTCATAGCACCCCATGAGCCAGTGTATTTTGATCTACTCTATCATTTTCTAATAAGTTTCAAACCAGTTCATGATTACCTGCAGATATGGACAGGCAGTCCTGTGTAGTCTGAAGACACATTATCCTCCAAAATGATATATTACTAAAAAAAATCAACTCACCAATTACTGTTGTCTTCATTAGAATGAAAAACAACCGTTGTTAAGTCGTTGTCTTCACTGTGGACATATTAAACATATACAAAAATCAGGTTGCACCATGTTGGAAAAAAATCACACATTTTTTTCTGACACTACTAGGTATAGAAATTATGATCTTGAGTATGCCACCCAAGTATCTGCCAATGGAGCTGTATCTCTAGCTTTTCTGTCCCTAACACCCCTTATCTCCAGTATTCAGGTCTCAACTCAGAGCACTATCTGTGATACTCTCTGTTCATGGTATGTGAATCTTTGTGCCTAGGCTTGCTTGATCCACTTGGGCTTTCACCAGAATCTACGATGGATGTGCATGCTTTTGGTTCATATGTATAATTATCTCTACACAGGTGGCAAAGATCAGAGGACAGCAATATGAAAACATCCAGGGTAGAAATTTATTTTTGTAATTGTCCATCTCCAAGGATCCAGTAAAATGTTGCACTGTATGTGTGGTTCCAGAAGCAGAGCCTCAGGTATAAGCAAGAAAGCAGAATATTCCTGAAGCCCTGACTAGAAGCCATAGTATCAGAGTACCCCCATTCCACATGCTCATGGACCCAATCTGTCTCCAAACTCTTTTATTTGAAATGTGAATTTTTTCATGATCCCTGTATTCACATGTGAGCAGTAAGAAGTAAAATAAAATCATAATGCCATGGATTCATCTCTTTCACCAGTATAAATGCTGTCTATAAAGTGTTCATAGTGTCACCAACCTTAGAACCACAGTGTTTAAAATGTGGCATGAAGTGGACAATGAAAATATTATGCATAAATTAAAGTTTTGGATCTAGAGAAAGAGCACACCCATCAGAGAACTGGGCATAACCAGCAAAAATATGGGAAAGAGTTGTACAAGAGGTTATTTACCCCTTTCACAATGAAACAAACTTGTAGTCTCTTTGGTATGACATTTTATTTCTTCACCTTGAAAAAATTCATTTGGTCAGAACAAATGCATGGAATTGTGTGTCACTGCTGTAACACCAAAGGAACAAATCTAATTCTAGTAGGATCTCATATATCAGCAAGGTGTGGATTGTCTAGGAATTTTGCTTCACTGCTTACTAAAATAGCAAAACACTTTTGTGAGACTCGTTTCTCATTTATTCAACAACCATGGAAAAGGAGTAATATTACAGACAAAAGCTGCACTGAGAACATTTTGAAAATAATTCCCAGAAACACTCTGTTTAACAACCATGTATATTTACATATCTTTATCTACATATAGATATCTGACCTTTTTGTCAATTCTTCGTTCCCAACTTCTGTTGGATCTTTTCCATTCATGCTAGAGGATTAAACGATAGAATCAAATGCCATGTGAACTCATAGTCTTAGTTTTTTATTCAAATTGGCTACAGTTTACCTAACACAAATAAATTCATAGGAATAGAAATAATACATAACTTAGCAAAATGAACAAAGGTATTTTCATTTTTCCCTGGAAAGGAAAATTAATTTCTTTTGTAAAAGAAAACTTTTATGCATGATTAAAGTCTTTTTCTTTCCTAGTAAACTTAGCACAATGCTATTGATATTATGCAGTTTAATGCTAGTTGGAACTCACTTCAGAGGAACTCAGTGCTTTAGAACTTCTAATTTTCTGCATTCTAAGTCTGCTCTACTCCCTCTGTCCTTTCATTTATTTGGTTATTTTTTTAACTGCCTCTCACAAATGGACAAGGAACGGTAGCCTAAGAAGAAGGATTCTCATCAGTTCTGATAGTGGGTATCAGAATTCTGGAGAATGAAAAAGATATGTTGTTCTTTTCATTGAGAAACCATTAAGACCATTCTCACTGTTTCTAACTGGGATTCTTACCACTGTTGGCTCTGTGAAAGCTGCATGCAGGCACTGATATGTAAATAAGGATTTGGTTGCTAGGTTTCACTTCAAAGCAGACCATGATCAAGTGTGTGTTCATTTATGCTATCATTCTCTATTTCAATACACACAAGGATTACATGAGAACTCTCTGAGAAGCTGCCATATTGATTGGGCATTGTACTTACATTGAAATCAGTTTAACTTTCAGATGATAGACAACTCACCAAATGTCAATGTTTGAGTCACAAACCGCAGTGGCTGGAAACGTCGTGACATCACTAGTAATGAAATAAAATTAGAAACAGATAATTGAGTTGGACCATGGAGAGGAACTCAAACACGTTTTATGCAAGCTGGATATCGAAATCATGGCCTTGCTCCTGCTAGGAAAATGTTCTGCCTCTTGAGCTACATCTACATCTCCAGCACTTGTGTTCCCTCTAGTGATTTTCTCTGGTACTGCAGTGCAAAACTGAGAGGCATGTTATTAAATGAAAAGCAGTATTCCATTTTGCCATAGAAATGGAATTGTATCTCTTGGGGATATTAAATATGGACCTCAGAAAATTAAAGGTTTCATCCAAGATGGAAGAATTTTTCTCAGTACATCTACCACAATGCCTAATTCCATCTTGTGTAACTTTCAATGCAAGTCAAAGGAACTCAACCCTGAATTCCCTAATTTTCTGCTTCCTCCATTCCTTCAATAATCTGGGATATTTTACTGATTTCAATTCTCAGATAGGAACAATGGACAGTAGGCCAGAAGCAGGAATTCCATCAATATAATGGTGGGCTTTTCAGTATCACCATTCTGGAGAATGCAGGGTCAATCCACACTCAATAAGAACTTTAATACTAGGCTCTACACACCATTTCACCACGGGGTTACTTCTGAGTAGGACTGTCACCTCCGTTGGCTAATAGAAAGCAACATACAAGCACTGACATTATGAAAAATTTGGTTGCTTCCTAGACTACAGAGCAACCAATCCACCAGTGTTTTTTGACCAACGCAATCATCCTCTATTTGTGTCAATATTCAAAATGACTTCATAAAGATATTCCTAGGCTGTCTGTATAATCTGTATTGTCCTCAGACTCCAAAACGGTTGTACACTGAGATGTCAAATCAACTCACCAAACATTTGCGCTCGGTTCAGATATGAGGACCTCTAATGTGTGGTGCTCACTATAACAAAATACAAAACATAGAGACAATTAAGTGGGACACTGGGAGAAGAAACAATGCATTTCCCTAAAAGGTTGGGGGTTTAAACTATGGTTTTCTCTAGATATGCATTTGAGTTGTGTATCTAACTGTTCTATAGCTTCAATCCCTGTCTCTGAAACTGCAGCTTAAAGTTTGGGCCCAGTGCTGAATGAAGCTTCTGAGGACAGAAGATTGCTTTTGTCTATGCTGACTCAATCATCCCTTGCTGGCTGTGCTCTCAGGATGATCTGGCATGGGTAGATGAACCACTGTCAGACCTCTGTGATCTACTGGATCATGTACTGAGAGAACTGAAGACAGATGACAAAAACAAAGTCACTAAGCAAAAGAATGTGTCTGAAAGGCTAATTCAGTTCAGCAGCAAAATGCTGATGAGGGAATGTACAGATCAAGAGTGGAAGCAACACCCATGGCACAAGAACAAAAGGAGCACAAGGCCAAATACCACAGCAACTGCACAGGAACACACACACACACACACACACACACACACACACACACACACACACAATTGGTAATTTCCTTGATGAAGAATGTGATCTTGTGAGAAAACCCAGCAACTGTTCATTTCAACAATTACAATCATGTCTTGATGCCAAGACTTTAAGGCTTTACCCAAATAAATGACGTCTGTGCACTATTCATGGAGTCAGAAACCTTCGATTCACATTTATGAAAAAGGTTGCATTAACTGTACAGAAGTACGTGGCATCTGCCAAATAGGATAGAAATCTAAAGGAGGAGTGGATGGGCCAAACAATTGTCCAAACCAAAAGGGAGACTTTGTGGAGACATTCCCTTCTACTGTCTCGAACAAGAGACAAATGTTCACAGCCACTTTCAGACCTATAATCCCCAGTCGTGGGAGGTAAATTGTTAGTGCACAAGTTCTTCCTTTGTGATCCTTTGTTACTGCAGTCCTAGAAAATGTGTACAAACCCTTCGATCTGTGTCTCATGCCCAGGTGGTCTGATCAGAGTTTTCTAAGAGTTCCCTTCACTGCTCACAAGGACCGGGAGAATTCACTTTCTTCTGGAGTCTGAGTCCTTCACCCAATTTTCAGAAGGATGGAATGGCACAGACAAAATCGCACTGCCGTGACACTCCAATACTTCTCCACATTCTTTGTGCTCAGTCTCTGAACATCTTTGTACACATGTATATCCATATTCTGGTATCTGTTATTTTATGCTGACCTCTCTAGATATATGTGTGATCTGCTTTGAATCATTAAATTATACACAGTAAAACACTGGAAATTCCTAAAACTATTTTTTACCCAAATTTGGTACAATTCATCAAAAACAATCACAAAATATACTATTTTTGGAAGGGGGAATTTCCTAGAAATGAGGTTCTTGGTCCAAAGAAATGTTGACCTCTGATAAAGAAATCTTTTATAAAATGATTGACAAAGAATTCTTTCCTTATGGACATATATTGTGGATTTGTGTTGTTCCTTATTTTCCATTTCACTTGCTATGCAGGAAATCAAGCTGATATACCATCTACACTGCTGCTTCCATGACTCCCTCAGTTCCCACTTGCTGGTGCTACTGTTGGCTGTGTTTCTAGCCTCCTTGATTGATACAAAGATCTGTAGGCTCCCATCCAATGTGATAGTATGCCTTTCAAGGTAACAGAGGAGTGGAGTATGAAGAAGTGATTCAGGTTCCATTAGTGTTTTTTTTATGTGAAATCTGTTTCCAATACATTCAATTGGTGTGAGTTTTATACATGAACTGTGACCATCTTCATTTCCCTTTATAGATCCTACTACTTGACTTTCAAAGAAAACAGGAACAATTGTCTTTTAACCTTTTCTATTCTTATTTATGTCAAAACTTAAAACAAGGATGTACTGATACTGATCGACTGTCATATATATTGTCTACGGTTACAACACTTTACATTGTTTATCACTCAGTTGACAAGTACATGGACTCACCATATGTTGAGGGCCGGCCAGGACTGGGATACATTTCCCCTCTGGGTGTCAGATTCCACACTGTGAAGAAATTAAACACATACACAAAAATTGAGCCAGAACAGTACAGAAAAATATCTACATTGCTGGGTATTGAAACCATGGTCTTCTCCATGCCAAGCATGGGATCTGATATTAGAGCTACACCTCCACCTCTGCTATCCCTGCCAGGCCTCCTTGAAGTATTGAGGTTTGACTTCAGAATCTTGGGTTAGATGAATCTGCATAGGAGTGATTCGAGTTTTGGCAATGTTGCCTCATCATGTGAACCTCTGTTTTCTCTTAGAATGGCACGGAATGGACTGGTGAACCACTGAATAACCTTTCGTGGGAGATCTGATGATAGCAAGTGGAAGGCACTCAGAGTAGAAATGGCTTTGAATGGCTATTTCCAATCCTGCAGCAAAACATTGGACTACAAATGGGGAGTTTGAGTGATAATGCATTATATTAGAGCACAAGAGCAGAGGGGCATGTCATAATACCAGTGCATATTCATATGAATACTAAACATGCATATCACAAACACACACACACACACACACACACACACACACACACACACACACACACGTAACACAGTCCATAATTTCTTTGGTTGAGTATGTGATTTCTTTGGAACACCCAATCACTCTTCACTTCAGCAATTAAAATCATGTTTGATCCCAAGACTTTAATGATTCGCCCAAGATAAATGATGTCTATACTCTACGCATCAACTCATAAACCCTGGATTCATATTTGTTAAAAATTGGCATTGGGATGGGAATTTGGCCTAGTGGTGGAGTGCTAGCCTAGAATGCATGAAGATCTGGCTTCAATTCCTCAGTACAAGCCAGAAATGGTGCTGAGGCTCAAGTGGTAGAGCTCTAGACTTGAGAAAATCCAAGGACAGAATTCAGGCCCTGACCTCAAGCCCAGGACTGGCCAAAAAATTGTTAGTATTTACTGTACAGAAAGAATGGCATGTGCCAAGTAGGTCAGAAAACTAGAGGATGAATCCATGGGCAAGAAAACTATCACAACAAAATGGGACTTTGTGCTTCAATTATTTTCTTCATCCTTGAGTCAGAGACAAGTGCTCATGGGCCCTTGGAGAACTGAATCCCCTCAGTGCTCTCAAATACATTGTTAGTGCAGAAGCTACTTCATTGTGATTTGTCACTGAGCTCTAGAAAACATACACAATCCGTTGGAATAAAGTCTCATGGAGGTGATCTGATTATAGATTTTTCTAAGAGTTCTCTTTATGGCTCACTAGAACAACAGAAACTCCATTCTCCTCACTCATCTTAGTCATTCACCCAACTCGTGAAAGGATGGAATGGCACAGATAAAAGTGTACTACTGTGACATTCAAAATACTGCCCACAAACTTGATGCACACTCTCTGTACAACTTTATACACATACCTATCTATATTCCAGTATCTGACCCTCATGGCTGACTTCTCTAGACATACATTTCCTTCCCCTTATGATCACTACTTTATCTTTAAATTATGCACAGTCAAATACTATGTTAATTCTCACATCTACTTTTTTCCCCAAAGTATCTATAATTCATAAAAAAAAAACTATCTATATATTGTATATGCAAGAGAATACTTCCTGAATTTTCCTGGAAAATGATGCTTGGTATTGTAATAAATGTTCACCTCTGCCAAACAAAGTTTTTATGCAACATTGGCCAAGAGATCTTGCCTTATGAATCTACAGTGTTGACTGTGGCTTTGTGGCTTCCCTTATTTTCCATTTCACTTGCTATGTAGGAAATCAAGATGACATATCCTCTACATTTCTGCTTCCGTAGCTCCTCTGTTCCCTACTTGGTTGCAGTATTAGTGGCTGTCTGTCCTACCTCTCTGATTGATAAAAGGATCTGCAGGACCTCTATCTGATGTGATGCTGAGTCTTTCAAGGTAACATAAGTGTGGGGTATAAAGCACTGATTCAGGCTCCATTAGCTACTTTGTATGTGAAATCTGATTCCATTCCATTCAATTAGTGTGAGTTTCATATATTCACTGTGACCATCTTCATTTATCTTCGTAGATCCGGCAACTTGACTTCCAAAGAGAATAGGAACAGTTGTTTATTGGTGTGTTCCATTGTGGCCTGTTTATTTTCAAAACTGAAAACAAGGTTGTACTGACACTGTGTGCCTGCCATGGGTATTGTCTATGGTTACAACACTGCATATTGGTTAGCACTGTGATGAGAAGTACACGGGGGACTCACCAGATGTTCAGGGCCGGCCAGGACTGGGACAACTTTCCCCTCTGGGTGTAAGTGTCCACACTGTGAAGAAATTAAACACATACGCAAAAGTTGAGTCTAAAAAGTAAAGAAAACTATCATTTTCTATCTACAATGCTGGGTATTGAAACCATGGACTTCTCCATGCCAAGCATGGGATCTGCTACAGGAGCTACCTCTCCACTTCTGCTATCCCTACCAGGCCTCTTTGCAGTACTGAGATTTGACTTCAGAAGCCTGTACTAGATGAAGCTGCATGGGATGAGACTAGCATTTGGCAACGCAGTCTCATCACATGAACCCCTGTTGTGCCCTCAGCATGGCCAGGAATGGATTGGTGAACCACTGCTCAACTCAATAATGACATTTACTGAGAGGACTGATGATGATAAATGGAAGGAAATCAGAGTGGAAATGGCTTTGAAAAGACATTTCCAATTCAAAATATTGGCAACAAAATATTGGACTGGAAAGGAAAAGTTGAAAAGAAAATATCAGACTTAAGCACAAGAGCAGAGGGGCAGATGTCATAACACCAGAGTACCAGCACACAAACACACATATAAACACACACACACACACACACACACACACACACACACACACACACTCTCACACACACTCCCTAATTTCTTTGAGAATATGATTTCTTTGGAACACCCAGTCACTGTTCATTTCCACAATTAAAATCATTCTTGATGCCTTCAATGCTTTACCCAAGGTTATTGATATCTACACACTATTCATTGAGTCATAAACCTTGGATTTAGATTTTGAAAAAGTATTCACTGTACCAAAAGAATGTGGTATTTGTACACAATGGAATTCTATGCTGCTGTCAGAAAGAATGACATTGCCCCATTTGTTAGGAAATGGAAAGACTTAGAAAAAATCAGATTAACTAAAGTAAGCCAGACTCAAAGGACCTTAGGCTCAGTGGTTTCCCTCATTTGTCATAATCAGTGGAAACCTTGGGCTGTCCTAGCAGAGATTTGCAATAGGTCAAAACCTTGATACAAAAGGCCATATAGTAGGAGGCTAAATGAAAGGATCTCTAGGATATAGAAACATAAGCCATATAATGAATGATTGTTGTTCTTAAGGTACTATGTTATCTCTTATCTCTTTTGCTGTCCCTTGATTATCTCATATTGTTACAGTATCTCACTTTGTTACCTGATATATCGGATATATTTGTTTTTGGTTATTTGAAATTGGATAGGGAAGGGGGGGAAACAAGATGAAGGGTGGGGGTGGGGGGGGAGGGAAATGAGGACCAAGACATGTGAAAGGTTATCAATGTATGTGAAGTGATGCACCATCTGTCTGGCAAATATCATGTAACCCTTCTATTAATTACAATAAAAAATATATGATAAAATAAGAATGGCATGTGCCAAGTAGGGCAGAAATCTAGAGGAGGAATCATGGGCCTGACAATTGTCCACAACCAGGAAAACAGGGAAAAGGGATCTACAAGGAACTTCCTTTTCCTCAGCCCTGAGTAGGGGCCAAGTAGCTGTGGGCCCTTTGATTTGAGCCCTATATCCCCCAGTGTTGTGATGTAAATTGTTACTGCGGAAGCTACTTTTTCTGTGATCATTTGTCATTGCAGTCTACAAAATGTGTACAGCCCCTCAGAATAGGGTCTTATAAACAAGCTATCCTATCAGAGTTTTCTAAGAGTTCTCTTTACTGTTCACTGCAACATCAAGAACCCCATCTCCTCACTGGTGTCTCAATCATTCACCCAACTTTAAAAGGACAGTATGGCATAGATAGAGCTGCACAGCTGTGACATTCAAAATAGTTTCCATAATGCAGGGATCAAGTGACTAAAATCCTAGCTACTCAGGAGGTTGAAATCTGAGGATCATATTTCAAAGCCAGCCTTGCCACTGTAATTTCCAATGAGACTGGAATCTCCAGCTAGCCACCAGAAACCCGGAAGTAGTGCTATGGCTCAAGTGGTATAGCCCCTGCCTTGTGCTGAAGAGCTCAGGGACAATAGCACACAGGCCCAGAGTTCAAGTCCCCATCCTACAAAATAAAATCAAAGAAAATAATCGGTCCTACATACTTATTTAGTCTCTGTATATCTTCATACATATGCCTATCTATGTTCATTATTTGACCTATCATAGCTGACCTCTCTAGACAGAGATGGGATCTGCTTTGAATCATTAAATTAAGCACAGTCGAATACTATGTAAAATCCTATATATACTTTTTAATTTTTGCTAATTCTGGAGCCTGAACTCAGGGCCTGGGCACTGTCCTTGAGCTTTCTCAAGGCTAGCACTATATCTCTTGAAACAGCACCATTTCCAATTTTTCTTGTGTATGTGTTACCAAGAAATAGAACTGAGGGCTTCCTGCATGCTAAGCAAGCACTCTACCACTAGGCCATACACCTGGACCTTCCTATATGTACTTTTTCACACAAATTAGCTGCAATTCACTGAAGACTAACTATAAATATGATTGATATATATATATATATTCAAGAGGGTATTTCTTGTGTTTTCCTAAAAAAGAGACTGGGATCTAACTAAATGTTCATCTCTAAAAAACAAAGCTTTTAGACAAGACTGATGAAGAATTCTTTCTTCGTGAACCTACACCAATGTTTTCTGTGGTTTTGTTGTTTCCTAGATTTTCTTTCCCTTGCTATGTAGAAGCTGAATCTGATATATCACCCAAATTCTGCTTCCAGGTCTCCTCTTTTCCCTTTCGCTTGTTATGTAGAAACTCCAGCTGATATGGCTTTTAAATTTTGTATCCGTGTTCACTGTTTTCCACTTCACGCACTATAAAAAAAATTCCAGCTGATATATCATCTAAATGTTTGATTCTGTTTCCCCTTTACTCCTTGCTTCCACCAATACTAGCTTTCTTTCCTGCCTGTCTTATGGAGAAAAAGATCTGCACAGCGGAAGCAAGATTCCTATCCATCATGATGGTGGTATTTCAGGTGAAATAGTCCTGGCTTTTGACACATTTATCCTGATTCCTTTAGCTACTTCATATCTGAATTCCTCCTCACTTCAAACTAGTCATTGTGACTTGAGTGCCTGACCTGTGATACTCTTTTAGCTCCTCATAGTTAACTTTAGAACAGCCTATGAGAAAGTTTCTTTTGACCTCTTTCCTTTGGTATTTATTTTCAAAACAGATAATAGTTACATGATATGGTTGGGCAGTAATATCAACTTTGTCTTGGTACCATATTTCAAAATGATTTTACTTTCAGATGACAGGTAAATCCACTCACCAATTGCTCATGCTGGATCAACAGCTGTTGCCAGAGCCCAGTTTACATGGACTCAGGCATGCCTATCACAGCATCTCAACTGCAGTATTTTAAACAGAAGGAAGCCTGGTGGTGCTGGCATACGCTGGTAGTTCTCCTCTGTAGGAGATAGAGCTGAGGCTCAGGGTTGAAGCCAGCCGCAGCCAACAGTCCCTGAGACTCTCATCTGCAATTCACAAACAGAAATGGAGATGTGGCACAAAGTATCTGAAAACTAGCTCCAAGCAAAAGAGCTCAGGGACAGTGCTAATGTCCTCAATTTTAAGTACCAAGACCACAAAAAGAAAAAGAGAAAGAAAGAAAGAAAAAGAAATGTGTTTAATTTGTGAATGTGTGCCATATCATTTCCATAGAGTTGACATTTATTAACAAAGAAAGTATAGGTATATTCTCAATTTCATCAGCCAAGCTTGGGACTTTTACTCATGGTTTAGCATCTTTGAATCCCATGACTTCCATATTACATTTGTTGAGGGTCAACACTGCTACAGTGTAATCCGGATATATCTCAGTATAGTATCACTAGGTAACAAACCATTCACCTAAGAGAAGGAAAACACAGAAGAATTTCACACTGATTGTGTTGAAAATATACTTAATATACCAAACATTATGGAAAGTCATGCACACAGAACTGTTTTAGGTGGTGGTGAGCCTTTTAAAATCTATAGCCTATGAAACCTTGAAAGCTATAATTCTTCAGAGTTGACCAATCCTGGGAGAAGTACATTCTGCAATTACTTTTCATAGTTCTGTTGCAGAACAAGAGAAGAAAAATTTTTGAATCAGGGCTGGGAGTTTGGCCTAGTGGTTAAAGTGCTTGCCTAGCAAGCACTTTTCTTTTCATTCCTTTTGGTTCATCACTTCCCCTAAACCCAGTTTGTTAAGATAAATCTTCAGAGGAAATGAGCTTTAGGTGATTGACTAATCAGAAATCCCAGGTATTCAGGAGCTGAGATCTGAAGACAAGAAGTTCAAAGCCTCAAAAAGCTTCGTGGAACTCTAATCTCCACTAACCGGCAAAAGTTGTACATGGAGTTGTAGCTCAAGTGGCAGAGTGGTAGGAGTTGGAGAAAAAAAAAAGCTAAGGAACAGTGTCCAGGCCCCAGTTTCAAGTCCCCCCCCCCACTTTATTCAGATAGCTACAAGGCAAAGCCTTCATATGTAAGAACTAGAGAGATCCCCAGTCAGCTCTAACTCCTCCAAGTCCCCTCCAATCAGCCTCTTCTCCTCCTCACATTATCCAACAAGCCCTCCCTCAAAAAACTCATTCTTTTTACTTTAATCCCTATGGAAAGGATGGGAAGAAAGTCCAATGTCATAGAGAGCAAACCCTATGATAGACAGACTGCCCTTGCTCAGACCCTTACCTTGTAGAGCAAACTCTACTCATATAGTTGCTCCTATGGCAACCCCAAACAGAATGCACTGGTCATCTTTACATCACTGCAGAATGAGGAATGGAATGTTCGAGAATTAAAGGCATACCAGTTCTCCTTAAAGACAATGGACTGAAATTGGAAAGGACATAAGACCAAAGTCGAACACTACAGTAAAATAGTTTCAACACATAGAATACCTCACCTTTTCTTTTGCCTGTATATTTAATGTGGAGAATTTTTCTGTTAACCCAAACTTGAAAAATGATTTCTGAAATAAGAGTCTGGGAGATTGGCCTAGTGGTAGAGCATTTGCCTAGCATGCATGAAGACCTGGATTTGATTATTTGGTTCATACCTAGAAAAAATCCAGAATTGGGGTGTTACAAAACCATTTATTAGCTCAAAATTCAGCCAAAAATTAGATATGTTTTTAATTTGGCAAAACTAGTAGAGCTTGTTCCCATGGAATACGCTGGCATACCAGAATGCATAAAACAAGTTGATCAAGAACTAAATGGAAAACAAGATGAACTGAAGAGTGAACAGTAAGTTTGGCCTCTCGTCCAGACAGAAGTGAAGAATGTGCTGATGAAGCAGTGCCCTTTTTACTTTTATTTTTATGTAAAATGTTACAAAATTGACTTTTCTTAATGGACTTCTGTATTAGGAACTGTTCACTGCTGTATTGGTTTGCAGATATTTACCAAAATGCTTCCATATCACTTAGTTGAACTAAGGACTTTGAGCTAGTCACATAAGGTGTGCTATAAAGTTTTTGTGGAATTCTGTTTGGCAATACTGTAAATTACATTATGTTTCCAAGTCATAGAACACCATTACATTGTTGTTTGTGATGACACATTTAATAGAAACATGAAAAATTTGTTCTGCATTGAAATAAATTTTATTTTTGCCTCCAAACCCAGTTTAATTACATAGAATAATCCTATTACGAGTAGCATACTATATGTCATATACTAGACATAGATTTACTTAGTAAACTTAATATCCAATATATTTGAAGGCCATACTTCAGAGCCCTTCATATAAGCTCTTTTTTCAAGAGTGGCCTAGATTAGTAAAATTAAACCAGAAGTGAGCTAAGCTTTTAAGATTCATTCTCTCTCCTGTACTGAACACATTATATCTATGGTTCTTTGTTTTTTAGAAATTTTTTGTATAAACTTTCTTTTACAAAGGGATTCTTTTTTAAAAAATTTATTCCTGCTAAGTCAAATCCAGTTATAAGAGATATTGAAGCATTCCAGGGGTTCCCCAGTAGCCTCTTATCTTTGATCCAAGATGTCCATTCTGTATTAATGTCACTACAGTGAGTTAAGCCAAAGACTTTTACTTAGGCATTCCTTCTGAGTTCAACACATCAGAATTATGAATAAAAATCAATTTGGGTTTCATTGTAATTGCATACGGTATATGGAGGACATCTCAAACTGTCACTCATCTATATGTCTTCATCATCTTAAAATGGACTGAGCTTTTGGGAGGTGGTTTTCTACTACATTTAGGACTTGGCTCTTCAAAGAGTTTCAAAAATACAAAAAATAATTTCAAAAAAAAAAGAAAAAGCCAGGAGTGGTACTGTGGTTTAAGTGGTAGAGCTCTAGCCTTTAGAAAGTCCAAAGACAGTGCTCAAGCCCTGAGGTCAATCCCAGGACTGGCAAAAAAGAGATTTCTGAAATAAAAAGCTTTACTAAACTCTTACAAACTCTAATTAAAAATAAGTGTTAATACTAGTTCCAATTCCCTACTGAGAATAGGTAAAAGGAAAATTGCCCACCTAGTGAAGAGAACCAGGGTGTTTCATTAATACAAAGAATATCTGGAAAGAATACTAAAATATTATACTGCATCAAATGAAAAGGAAAGCACAACACAAAGGGAGGAAAGTCTTGAACTGATAGAAATTTGCTCTTCCTTGATTGGTTCTTAAGGAGAAGTACAAAGTTCTTGGTGACTAACCATAAGAATACAGGGACTCAGTTGAAGCATTGTCCCCTTTTCTCTAGTTTAATGTTGTTGATGAACTCTGTTTTTCTATTTCCTCCTCCATCCTACAGTCAGTAACAAGTTGAGAAGTCTCAGAATCCTCTTATCACCTATTATGTATTCTGATAAATATATTACATTGATCTGTGTCTTCCACTGTCGGTTGGATAGAATGACTAGAAGGCTGGATATTTTCTGACCCATATTCAATTGGGGTCCACTAGGCAAGAGCGATAGTGAGGACTTGGGGAGGAATAGTTGAATCGCTCACGCTCTCATTTCAGAGAATTGAGGATTTATATGGCTGGGTATGATGGCTGTAGCTTGCCATCTTATCTATTGAGAAGCAGAGACTGGAGACTGTGGTTCAAGGTCAGCCAAGGAATACTAGTTCTTGAAAGCACATCTGAACTAACTGTTGTTATCCTAGCTCCAAGGGAGACACAATGGCTGGGGTCCGTGTTGCATGCCTATCCTACCCAGCAAGGTGAGTGCACAAAGCTCATCCAGACCAGACACAAAGCAAGAGCTGCCTCCCTCAAAAAGAAATGAAAAGAAATAAATCACTGCAAATTAACATTTTTAACACTATACATCATAGTTATGGTTGAATACAGTAACAGAGGAAAATTAAATGAAATAAAGCTAAAATGCCCTGGATATGACTGCTTGGAGATTTCTATGAAAAAAAATTACCACAAAGGCGGACTCAGTAACCCAACAAATGGGCAAACACACGGAAGAGACATATCTTGAAAGAATACAATCAGGAAGAAGTCTTCAAAAATTCCTTGCCCTTAGAGAAATACAAACCAAACGTGAGAACTTCTCCAACATCAGTCAGAATTGGCAATCACTCACAACACAAACAACAACAAATGATAAGGAAACAGAAATCAGTATAAGCACTATGGAAACTGATACGGAGGTTCCTCAAAAACCTAAAAATACATTTACCACACAATACAGTGATAACATTTTGGGTCATGTATCTGAAAGAATGTAAATCAGGATATGATAGAAGCACAAGCAAACACACAATCTTTGTAGCACTGTTTAAAATAGCCAACATATGGAAACAGTTGACCCAAAACTGTCAAATGAATTGATAAATGGGGTATAGCTACATAATATGTATTATTCATCCATAAAGATGAAGTTATATTGTTTTCAGGCCAGGTTCACAATGGAAAAATCACGTTTCCTCTCATATGTGCAAAAACATATGTAAAAGGATACATGGGATCATATACAAAAATACAGGAGTATCTTCATTATTATGGGAATGTTTTATTAGATGAGAAGGAAATGAGGAAAAGAGAATGATAGATGTTGAAAACTACTGCAATAGAATGTATCTGTGAATGGAGACAGTATCACAATCTTACTAATGAAAACGCTGCTGAATAATACCAGATATAGGGAGAGTAAGAAAACGTGGGTCCATCTAATTCAAGAATACTAGGTGCAGGTTTGAAACACCCTGGTGAAGGATGTAGGTTCTACAAATAGATTTAGCTTGGGACCCTGCCATAATGCTATTGGGGATATATCTCAAGGAATCTAATGAATATACAAGAAAACCCATGCATACCATGTTTATTTCAATTCGATTACCACAAGCATATGATGGATTCAGCTAAAGTGCCTAGGAACTAAAGATTAAATAAAGAATTGTAGTACATATATACGATGGAATATGACTCCGTTATTTTTTCTCTCATATATTTTATTGTAATTAATATAAGAGTTACATTATATTCACCAGATAGAAGGTACATTACTTCATATATATTCATACACTTTTTCATGTCATGGTCCCCATTCCACTCCCCCCTCCCACCGCACAACTTGATTTCCCCTCTTCCCTCTCCTATTTCAAATAAGCAATGAAGCATATATAAAATATATCAGATAACAAGGTGAAATATTGTAATAATATGAGATAACCAAGGGACAGTAAAAGAGATGAGAGATAACATGGTATGTTAAGGACAGCAATCACTCATTATATGGCTTTTGTTTCTTTATCCTGGACGTCCTTACATTTAGCGTCATACTATATGGCCTTATGAATCTAGATTTGGTTCTATTGTGAATCTCTGCTAGGAGAGCCCAAGGTTTCTATTGATTATGACAAACGAGGGAAATCATTGAGCCTGTGTTCCTTTGAGTCTGGCTTACTTCACTTAATATGGTTTCTTCCAAAGTTTTCCATTTCCTTACAAATGGGCGGTGTCATTCTTTCTGACAGCAGCATAGAATTCCATTGTGTACAAATACCACATCTTGTTGATCCACTCATCAACTGAGGGACATCTGGATTGGTTCCATATCTTTGTTATGGTAAATAGTGCTGCAATGAACATTGTTGTGCTGGTGGATTTAGTATGTCCTTGTTTCTGCATGACTGGGTAAATGGCAAGTAGTGGAATTGCTGGGTCATAGGGGAGTTCTATGTTTAGTCTTTTGAGGGATTGCCTTGCTTTCCATAGTGGTTGAACGAGTTTGTACTCCCACCAATAGTGTAGTAAAGATCCCTCCTTGTCCATATCCCCTCCAGCACCTGCTGGTAATAGATTTTTTGATCCTGGCCATTTTAACTGGAGTGAGGTGGAATCTTAGAGTTGTTTTGATCTGCATTTCTTTTATGACTAGAGATGTCGAGCATTTCTTCATGTGTCTATAGGCCATTCTTATTTCTTCTTCAGAGAAGTCTCTCTTTAAGTCTTTGGCCCATCTTTTAATGGGATGGTTTTTTCTTTGGAGATTACTTTTGGAGTGATTCAATTTTTTGAGCTGTTCATATATTTTAGATATGAGGCCTTTGTCTATTCTATGGTTAGTGAAGATCTTCTAGTTAATTTGCTAGCTATGTCCTTTGCCATATAGAAGTTCTGCAGTTTAATGCAGTCCCAATTATCCAGTGTTTCTTGGTCCTTATTAAGAAAGTTTCAACCTGTGCCAAGGAGACCTAGAGTATCTCCAATTCCTTCTTGTAAAGTTTTCAGTGTATCAGCTTTTACTTCGAGGTCTTTGGTCCATTTGGAATTAATCCTAGTGCAAGGTGAAAAAGAAGGATCCAACTTTAGTTTTCTGCAGGTGCTGAACCAGTTCTGCCAGCAACATTTGTTGAAGAGGCTTTCTTTCTTCCATTTTATTTTTTTGGCTCCCTTATCAAAGATTAGGTGACCATAGGTCTGTGGGTTAATGTCTGGGTCCTCAGTTCCATGCTGTCTTCCATAAATCCTCAGTTATTTTTTTAAAAAAAAACCCTAACATCCTGTGATTTACAGTAAAGTGGACAGTCCTGGAGATGATCATGTGATTGAGATGAACCAAGCTCAAAAAGAAAATATCACATTTTCAATTATTGCTGGAATCCAAACTTTAAAGGCATACCAGTACACGTATATTATATATATATATATATATGTGTCTGTACACACACATATACACAGTAACACCAACATGGAGGCTAAATATAATCAAACTATAGTAAATAAAAAGGCTGTTAATGAACAGAGGAATGGTAGATGGAAAGAGAAATAGGATGAGATTCTTCCTATTAAAATGCAGTGTATACACATGGCAAATATTATGGATATACTGCTTTGTGTAGTAAATATACACTAAAAATTAAGCTCTTCAAATAATACCAGCCTTTATTAAAACAATACCTAGCAGGAACCCTAAATAATAACTAGAGGGGCATACTCTATCAATCCTTCAAAAAATGGATAAAGGCATTAAAACATGGAAAACTGAATTGTCGGAATTTATATTAATAGTACTTCATCATTATAATTAAGGGATAATTACAGTAAAGCCTTAACATGTATCATTATTTCATGTTAATTATTTACTTATATCAGTTTTAAACCTTTCTGAAAGTAATCTTCACATCTCTGGAAAATTTCACCCAAACTTCACAGTGATTTTTTTTCCTGAAATCATCATAGCAATAAATCATTAAATTCATAGGGAAACATAAAATATCCCAGGTAGTAAAAATAATCCTGGGTAAAAAGATCAAAACACTAAAGGTTTTATACTACCAGACTTTAAAAGATTGTAAAGCTACATGGATAAAAACAACATGGTCCTTAGAAAACTAAGAAAACAAAATAGAAGACTCAAAATTAAATGCACACAGCCATCCTCATACAATTATTGGAAAAAGGAATCAAAAGTATGGTTTAACAATTTTGAACAACTGCTTATCTACATGTAGAAGAGTGAACCTACAATCATAGTCTCTCTATACAGTTCAAAAATCAACTCAAAATGGATCAAAGCTATTTATATTAAGATTTGAAACTTTGACATCACTACAGAACAACACAGGGTGGCAGTGAATAAGAGAGACAAGAAATTATCTCCTGGATAGGACTCAAGAAAATAAGAACAAGAATTAGTTGACAAATAGGATTCCAATCAATTAAAAAGTCTCTGCACATCAAATGACACCATAAATTCATGCAACAATGTACACAATAGGAGAAAATCTTGGTCCTCTATAAAACACATAAGGGTTAATATGAAGAATACACAATTCTACAAACGAAAACCAATTAATAAATTAGCAAATGACTTCTTCAGGTTGCAGAAGTATAAACAGTTTCCACCTCATTTGCAAAGTGACCCTGAGACTGCAATCTCACCACAGTGAGAATAGCAATTATTATAAAAGCAAACAACAAATGCTGATGAAGAGGTTGTGAGAGTAGACATGGGGAAAATATCCTTTATACAATACACTACTGTGGGTGGGCATGTAATTTCGTGTGTCCACTGTGGAAATCACATACATATAGGATGCTATAAATATATACATACTTGTACGTAAATATATATACAAATATATATACACATATAAATGTGTATGTATATATGTGTATGTATCAGTATATATGTGTGTATATACATAAATGTATTTATACATATATATTTATTTATTTATGTTGGCTAGTTCCATTAACCCTAGCTAATCAGTAGAGTGAAACCTGATAGATGACAGTTCCCCCCCAGCCCTGGAGGAAAGACCATGGTACTTCATCTTCCAAAGTGACCAGCAACAAGCCACGCTGGAGTATGGTTTAAGTGGCTGAGTACCAGCAAGCAACTCTAGGGCTTGACCTAAAATTCTCCTACTTAGGGGCACTTGGGATAGGCTAAAATAGAGCAACCTTATAATCCTGCTGTGTGACCTTTGCATAAAGAGTCAAAGGATTGATTAGACATAAAATTCAGATGCTGCTATATGACCTTTGGACATACATCCGGAGAAGTGTAAGTTGTTAAAACAGTTAAACATTTATAATACCCATTTTTATTGTAGTGCTCTTCCTAACAGTTAGGCTGTGCCTCAGCCAAGGTAAACAACAACCAATGAATGCGTAAAGAAAATGTAACACTCGGGCCCAGAGGATAGCCTAGGGGTAGTGTGCCTGCCTAGTATGCACGAAGCCCAGTGTCACATTCCTTGGTACTACCTACACAAAAGCCCGAAAAAGCCAGAAGTGGTAGTACCCTAGCCCTGAGAAATCCCAAGGACAGTGCTCAGGCCTTGAGTTCAAGTGCTAGGATTGGCAAAAGGAAAAAATGTAATACTTACAAGCAATGGAGTTTGATTCACATGAAGAAGAGTCAAATATCATTGTCTCTAGGCAAATGAATGCAACTGGGATCATCATGTTGACTGACATAAACCAAGCTCAAGATGTCAAATAGCGCAGGTTTCCATTCATGTGGAAACTAGATCTAAACTAATGATAATAAACAATAGTAAAAATGGGATATGTGTAATAAAAAAACAAAACAAAGTGAAACAAAAACACAACAAAGGGAAACCTGCTGATTAAATAAGTCAGAGAGGGAGATGGAAACCAGGTATCAGGAAGATGATGTTTCATACAGACACTCACCTATATATGGAGAGAGTCTGCAGAAACCTATTAAATGCTTTATGAACAAATGGGTTAAAAAGGAATAGGACAGGAGAAACTCATTCAAAGTTCAATGTACATATGTCTGGGAATATCATAATTAAACACCATGGTACTATTCATAAATGCTAATCAATTGATCATTACAAAATGATAAGTATGCAAACAAAATTAGTAATTCTCATTATACCAAAATGCTGAAACCAATGTCAATACCAAGGAAAATTGAAACAGTTAAGTCAATACGATCTATCCACTTCAGAATTTGCCCTAGTTATAGAAAGTAATGTGTAGGAAGAGTAGACATAAACATGACTTCTTATTTTTATAAAGACTGTTGATGCGGTCAATATTAATGTCTGTATAGCTGCAATATTACACAGCCATACAAACTAAAAATGCAACAAAATGCGAGGCAATTTGAGAACATCTCATAGAACCCAATAAACTAACTTCACAAAAATTAGGTCTTCATTCATATGCGGAATCAAAAACTAAAAGGAATATATATATTCATGTTTAGGCCTATATGGATAAATATACGGCAGGAATTTGACTAAAGGACTACTTAAGTATAAATGGAGAAGGGTGGGTAAAATAAAAGTAGTGGGTAAATATTGAAATAGCTAGTTTGATTGCAAAAATTCTGACAGAGCAAGGAAACCTGTTGAAAAAATTTGGGGAAAGTAATAAAGGAAGATTGATTATAATATATTGTATACATATACGAAAAAAAGGCAATCCAATTCTCCACCTTAAAATTAATATAAGCTAATACAAAATTATTTGTAACTTATGTGTCAATATGCACAGGAATGTTGAGAAAGGAATCTCTCAACATACTGAAAAGAGTTTTTCAGAATACTTCAGATTCTCTATGCAATACTATTGAGGGGAAATAGAACTGAATGAATTTTTCCTCACAATGAAAACATTTGAAATACAGCTGGCTGTACCGAAAAACACAGACAATACCGAAGGCTGAGAAGAGACATGGGGAAGAATCGGGAACAAGACTACAAGGTGATGCAACTGCTTTGAAAAATGCATGTAATGAGGCAGATCTTCACATTGACCACAGGACTCAATACTCCTAATGTAAGCTGTGTACATACACAAGAGAAATGAAAGCACTTATCCACAAATGTTCACTGCTGTATCACTCAAACCACCCAAAAAGTAGTAACAACCCAAATGAATGCTTAAAATATGCCATGTCTATGCGATGGGGTATTGACCTTCCAAAAGAGTGCAGAGTAGATATATAGATACATACTACAACCAGGAGGAACTTCCAAAGCATACTAAGAAAAACAATCCATGAGGCTGCCGCCCTGCCCCGACCCGGGAGCCGCCGCCTCGGCCGTGTCCTGAGGGAGGCGGGATTCGCACGAAATAAATCAGAATGAGTTATGCAGAAAAACCCGATGAAATAACGAAAGATGAATGGATGGAAAAGCTCAATAACTTGCATGTTCAACGAGCAGACATGAATCGTCTCATCATGAACTACCTAGTCACAGAGGGTTTCAAGGAAGCAGCAGAGAAGTTTCGAATGGAATCTGGGATTGAACCAAGTGTGGATTTGGAAACCCTTGATGAACGAGTAATTAAGATTCGGGAGATGATTCTGAAGGGTCAGATTCAGGAAGCCATCGCCCTGATCAACAGCCTCCACCCACAGCTCTTGGACTCAAACCGGTATCTTCATTTTCATCTGCAGCAACAGCATTTGATGGAGCTGATCCGCCATTGTGAGACTGAGGCAGCCCTGGAGTTCGCCCAGACACGGCTGGCAAAGCAGGGTGAGGAGAGCAGAGAGTGCCTCACAGAGATGGAGCGCACGCCGGCCCTGCTGGCCTTCGACAGCCCTGAAGAGTCTCCCTTTGGAGACCTCCTTCACATGATGCAGAGGCAAAAGGGGTGGAGTGAAGTTAACCAAGCTGCTCTAGATTATGAAAATCCTGAGTCCACACCTAAGCTGGCAAAATTACTGAAACTGCTACTTTGGGCTCAGAATGAGTTGGACCAGAAGAAAGTAAAATATCCCAAAATGACAGACCTCAGCAAAGGTGTGATTGAGGAGCCCAAGCAGAGCCTGTGCCTGGACCCCCGCAGTCACCGGCATAGGACTTGCCTCTCTCGGGCCACGACTGACAGAGCCTCACTGCAGTAAAGAACCTTTCTCCCCTTGTACTTCACTTTGTTTTTGAGCCAGCATCTTTTGAAAGGGGGAAAGCCACCCTTTTAAAATGCTGGCAAACCCACAGCGAAAGACCCCGGCTCTTGGAGTCTGATGCCGTGTGTGCACTGTGACGCGACCTGAGGGTTGGACGGGCCGACCTTCCTTGTTGTGGGCTCCTGGTGTTTCTGGCTGCCCATGAGCTCCTTGGCCAGGAAGGCTGCGTTGGAAGTCTGCATTGGTGGCGGTTATCAGTCAGCCATAAAGCCTCCCACCCAAAACACTGGAAAAGCACTGATCATTCTTTGGCTTTCTGTTAGCTTGTAGACAGACTATGTTTTCTTAAATTTTTCTTAAGACTTGTCAAGCCTTCATCTTCAAGTTTTTCCTTACCATCTTGTTTTTGTTTTGTGTGTGTGTTTTTTCCCATAGGAAAGAATATAAATTTGTAAATCCTAATTCAAAGACAACTTGTGTGTGCAGGTATTGAGTTTGGTTTGTTCATGCCTTTTGGTTTGGATTGTATGGCTTTTGGGGGTGATGTGTGTGTGAGGGGCAGGCTGTGTGGTTTTGTTTTTTTAAATATATATTTTGGTGCTGTATGTGATGAGAGACTGTTCATAGCAGACCAGTGGGCCATCTCTTACAGGTAATTTTGTTGAAAATAAAGGTTTCTCTTTGATTCTAAGAAAGTCCCATGAGAAGTCCTCATCATCTCAAGCAGCCCTTGTTTTTGGTGTACTTTCCTATGCTGATACAGTGGTGACAGCTGCAGAGTGACTTCGACCAGTTTGTGTGTGTGACAGCAAGACAGCCCTGGGTGCTGGTGGGGACCAGGACCGAGGCTGTCACACAAGGCCTGTCAGCCTTTCTCGTCTGCTCCTGAGCTTGGCAGAGTAGTTCTCAACTCCAGTTGTCAGCAACGCTGCAGATGTCCTGCTTTTTTCAGTTACTTGCTCCTCACTTGGTGGGAGGTGTGGGCTTGAGGTGTGGTATGGCACTAGTCTCTGCTGGGCGATGGTGTGTACATATGTAGATCAGGGCAGAGATGTGTGTGGAGACCTTGCTGGAGCAGGAACCCCCTTCAGTAAGCCTGGTGGGAATGTAAGCAGTGCAGATGCCATCTTTCCCCCTCCCCCGCCTGGCCTCAGCCTCCCAGACCCTGGAACTAGGGGACTGCTTGCCGTGTTGGGCAGCTTGAGGCATACCAATGAGCTAGTTTAGAGCGGGCTATGATTGCTCATTGGCTAATACCTAACTGCTTAGTTGACAGCTGATTGGCCTCTTAGCACACTCCTTTGTATGTGCTGGCTTTCTGTTTCTAGGCAGTGCTGGGGTCAGAACTTGGGGCCTTGTGCTAGCTAACTAGGCAAGTGCTCTACTACTTGAACCATGGCTATAGCCCTTCATGCTTGTTTTGTGTGCCAGTACTAAGGCTTGAACTCAGGACCTGGATGCTGTTCCTTAGCTTTATTGTTGAAGACTCTACCACTTGAGCCACAGATCCACTTGCGGCTTTATGATGGCTAATTGGAGATAACATGCTTTCCTGCCTGGATTGGCGCTGCATGGCAATCCTCAGATCTCAGATTCCTGAGTAGCTAGGATTACAGTGTGAGCCACAGGCATTCAGCTATCCTTTTAGGTTTTGTCATTTTTTTAAATAGTATTTCCTGTTTATGCCAAGCTGGCCTCAGTCCTCCTGTGTACCCTTTCCATATAGCTAGGGTGACAGGCACCAGTCACACTCAGCTTTTCTTGGTTAAGAGGGAGTCTCACTAGCTTTGCCTGGTCTGGTCTCAAACCACGGCCTCCCAGTCTGCTCTCCAGCGACTAGGGTCCCGGTGGAACCACTGTACCCAATGTGCCCTGCCTTCTTGAGCATGTTCCTTCAGTGTCTTGTCAGCCGTTCTCCCAGAGGACTTACTTCCCACCTCCTTGGAACTGAGTGAGGTATCCTCGGCTCTTGGCTTCAGGAGGTTTGGCCGTACTCATGCTTAGCTAGAGTGAATATAAAAGATGTGGAGCTGCAGCTGTTATGGGAATTCTGTAACCAACCCAGTCCCCAGAGGGACCCTTTGCTGCCCTGCAGGCCACAGGATGGTGTTGGTAGTCTACCCTTGGCTCCAGGCAGGGTAGGTCTCAGCAGCCATCTCTAGCTGTGATCTTTTTTTAGAGGGATTCTTTCCTTCCTTAGATTTGAGGATAAAATTAAGGTAGTTGATAAGGGAATTTTAATCTTCAAGTAGTTAGTAGTTTAAATGTAGCAGACATTGGGGAGAGATAAAGTAAAGTACCAGATAACTGACATTATCTTATTAGTGTATATTAAGATTGTTTACATAGGTACTAACTATATAATCAGTTTGACTTGTTCTCACACTCAGAGGTGTGGGAGACAGAGTAACAGGATTATCCACAGACAGTGGGGTCATGAATGGGGCTCTCATGAAGTATTGGTGAGTGGTTATACGACAAAGTGTTGCTATTTTATTTACAATTCAGTCAGTGCTGAGATCCGCCAAAGTCAGAATGCCTGGACGGTTTCAGACACTGGGGTCTCTTCCCAGGATCGCCAGTGGACTGGGCGTGAGTCCCTGCCGGGGGCTGCTCCGCCTGCCCTTCCTGGGCTGTAGTCTTTGACTGCAGCAAGCAAACCGAGTTAGTCAGTTTCAGTATGGCTTCCTTCTTTGCCTCCTTGGGATCTCACTCTGGTGACTATTGAAACATGGTTGTATTGTACAGATTAGCTTTTTCTTTTTCATTTTTATGCCTTCTGGTGGAAAGTGCCTTGAAATAAATGAAACTTGAGAATTTTTTGGACTTTATTTCATATCATGACGTTGTATGTGGAATAAATCCCAGTTTGGAACATTCTGAAGCCTAGAGATTATGTGGGGAACTAATCTGTTTGCCACTTGAATTAATTGTAGGTTCTGGAAAAGGCAGGAGTTGGCTGGGACTAACGTTTGAGACCAAAGTCTGTGTTGGTACATAGCTGAGAGCTGTTGACCTTGTGTGTGCAGAATCAACAAGCGGGTCCCCGTTGCTGTCGGGGAATGAAGACAGCCTTTGTCAAGCAGTGTGATGTCCTTATTGTCTTCTTCCTGTGTGCAGCTGGTTTGGAGAGTGGAGGCAGCAGTGCTGAGAGGAACCTTGACTCACTTGTTGACACTGGCACTGGCATCCGGGACATAAAGGGGCAGGCATCCCTTCCGGGACTGTGCCGCTCTCATGTAAACAAAAGACGCAGTAAGAGCACCTGTGGTGGTGTGCAGGTGTGCCTCTGCCGTTGAGGCTGGGGGTGAGGATGGCGGTGGGCACCAGCCTTCACTCCTGCCACCTGGGTGGCCCCACCGTGCACATGTGGCTTACCACGGGGATATTTGTTTCAGAAACATGTATTTCTTTCTCAGATGTATAAGTTGTATTGTTAGCAGTAGTCATGTAAACTCCTGTATAAATTCACAGCCTGCTAGAGTACTGTTATGCACATTTGACTCTGTAATTCTTTACTCCGGGGCGAGATCTGTGCTTCCTGGCCTCTCATCTATCTTTTGAGAAACGCAGAATAGGTTGCCCTTGCCGCCTGTTCTTAATTTGATAGTAAATGTTTTCACATTTCCCCCCCCCCCAAAAAAAGAAAAACAATCCATGAAAAGTCTGAAAAAGCAAATACACAGATACATTGGTAGTTGTTTATAGCTCTGATGGAGAGTCAGGAAAAGAACAGGAAATATGACTGCTATTAGGTATGGGGTTTCATTACGTGTGATATGGAGTGATAGTTTCCTCACTCTGACAATGTAAAGAAAGTACATTAACCTGCATATATAAATGTAACTACATAGACATAAAAATCTATGATGGGCAATATACTCTATAGACATAATGTTTTATTATGTAGATTAATATTATCTATGCCATACAAAGACTCAGCTTAATTTTATGAGCTAAAATCTATGAGCCAGTGACAGTATATTGAGATTCCCTTTGTTAAATATCACATTTGAAATAGGATGTAAAAATCAATGTTAAAAAAAGTGAAATGCAGGGTAGATGAATTAGCTTGCAGCGAACATGAAGAAAAATCCACTTTCCCTGTCGATTCTAAGGGTGGTAACTAGTTCCCATCTGATGGTGCAAGTGATGCATGCTAGGCTCTCCATGAATGCACAGTTTACTAATACCTGAGGTTGTGAAGACTGAATGCTCTGCTTCAACACACACACCACTCCTGGACAACTACGATGGCCTCCAGAAATCCTGTTCCTGACCCTCATGCGTTCCCTCGTCCTTGAACCTGGCCTCCATCACCTCTTCTGCTTGCTTAATTCAGGACTCAGTATTAGCAGCTGCATGGCCAGGGTCAAATCTTCTGGAAGCCAGTCCAGGCAGACCACAGTCTGAATACAGGTGCTACAGGGAGACAATCTGGCATACTTGCTCTTCATCTGGGGAAGAAGAGGAGCTGGCATCCATCCCTTCACTCATAGTCCTTCCTGCCCCTCCCCATGTTTCCAGAACCCTGGGGCTTTGGGGCTGCAGCAATTTAGGCCAGGCCATGGAATAACTTCGGCAGGTCCACCACCAAATCCCCCAGTCTGGCACTGCCTAAATGCCTCTTCTCTCACTGCAGGCGGCCCACTGGGTCAGGCAGGCACCAACTCCTAGGCCTGGAGAACAGCAAGTCTGGGCCTTTGGCCCCACCACTCGGCCAGCCCGGCAGCCCCTGTAGGATGGAGTTTCCAGGAGCAGCTGTCACCTCTTCTGCAGCCTGGGCTCTGACAGTCCAAGTGGACCTGCGGGCCAGGCCTCCCACGCAGGCCACTGCCGGGTGCTCCTGGGCTCCAGGCCGCTTCAAAAATGCCGGCAGGACAGGTGACCCGGGTTGCCGAGAAACACGAGGGTGAAAAGGAGTCCTGCCACTCCTTCCCCAGGAAGGCCATGGGGACAGAACTTAGTCCCCTAGGTGCAGCTGGAGGAAATGGCGGTCAAGACCGGGAAGTAAATGTTCCCAGTGTCCCAGCATCCAGCTGAGGCTGCATCGGTGACATCCTGGTTGAGGCTCCGCCCCTGCCCAAGTCCATGTCCAGTCCAGGTCCTGTCTTCAGGTAGACCTGCCCCAGAGCAAGTCCACGTCCAGTCCAGGTCCTGTCTTCAGGTAGACCCGCCCCAAAGCAAGTCCAGGTCCAGTACAGGTCCTGTCTTCAGGTAGACCCGCCCCAGTGCAAGTCCAGGTCCAGTACAGGTCCTGTCTTCAGGTAGACCCGCCCCCAGAGCAAGTCCATGTCCAGTCCAGGTCCTGTCTTCAGGTAGACCCGCCCCCAGAGCAAGTCCACGTCCAGTCCAGGTCCTGTCTTCAGGTAGACCCGCCCCCAGAGCAAGTCCACGTCCAGTCTAGGTCCTGTCTTCAGGTAGACCCGCCCCCAGAGCAAGTCCACGTCCAGTCCAGGTCCTGTCTTCAGGTAGACCCGCCCCCAGAGCAAGTCCACGTCCAGTCCAGGTCCTGTCTTCAGGTAGACCCGCCCCAGAGCAAGTCCAGGTCCAGTACAGGTCCTGTCTTCAGGTAGACCCGCCCCAGAGCAATTCCAGGTCCAGTCCATGTCCTGTCTTCAGGTAGACCCGCCCCAGAGCAAGTCCACGTCCAGTCCAGATCCTGTCTTCAGGTAGACCCGCCCCAGAGCAAGTCCACGTCCAGTCCAGGTCCTGTCTTCAGGTAGACCAGCCCCCAGAGCATGTCCACGTCCTGTACAGGTCCTGTCTTCCTGTAGCACCCATCCCCCCAGAACAAGTCCATGCATGTCCAATCCAGGTCCTATCTCCCGGTAGCTTCCCCCTAGGCCCCAGCAGAAGCCCATGCCCACTTATGGGTCCTGCCTTTCTCATAGACTCCCGGCCCCCAGCGTGTGAGCAGCAAGGCCTGGTGGTCCACAGGACAACTGAAGGCCCAGGAGGGTAACTTTCTTTCCTAAGTCCTGGCTGGTGTAACTCTCCTCCTGACAAGAGCCTGAGCGGCTCAGGAGCATCGCTTCATCCCATGCCTGGTCCCTTATTGGTGCATCTTCTGGACTGCTGGCCAGATGGCTTTGACTGGCTACCTCAGGGGTTCCTCACTGGTGACACCTGGGACCCCAGGAATGACTGGCAGTTTCCTGTGGTGAGTTTTGGCCACAGGTGATTTTCTGTCACTGCATAGGGAATTTGCAGCCCTAGATGATCCTGGTTCCTCCCTGGGTGCTGAAGAGCTTGCCACCAGCCCTCCCCAGGACACGCAGCCAATGGTGGGAGTGGCTGGTTTCAAGGTGGAGCAGCACCTCCTCAAGCCAGACATGTCTCCCTCAGGTGGTCTTGTGACCCACTTCCCCCATCCTCCCCTCTGCCTATCAGTGTTTCCCTCTCCATTTGGATTTGAGTCTCCTGAAATATTCATCCTTTCCTGAACACATCTGGGTTTTACTAGCACCACAAGTAAGCAAGGCTCTTGTGTTCAACAGGGTGCAGCCCTGGAGTCATCCCTACCGATGGCTCTGATTCCCATGGGAATAGTATTTGTAAATTCACTCTAGGGTGTGTTGCTGGGTGGACTCAGATGCTCAGAGTAATTCAATTCTAGGTAAAGTTGTTCTGTTATCTACTATTTCTCTCCCTTTTTTCTGTTTTCAATTTCTTCATCTCTTCTTTCCACCCCCTGCTTCTGCTCCTCCCCTCCCCCCTTCTGTCCTGCTCCTACCCCTAGATCTCTTACCCCCTCCTATACACCAGAACTTGTACTTTTTCTTTCTCTTTCTTTTTCTCTTATCTGGTGATCTACCTCTAGAATCACAGCTCATCTTGTAAATTTCAGTGCTTATTTCCAGAGAAGTATTTCTAATATCATTCCTCCAGCTCGCTTCAAAGATTGATCCTCATATCTCAGCCTCCTGAATATTTAGGATTACAGGTGTAAAACTCTGGTGCCAGACTCTACTCTCTTCTTGCAACATTTAATCATCACCTGTTGCATATACAAAGACAAGAGCAAAACTGCCTTGGATACTTCATTCCCTTTCCATCTTCTACTTTATTTCCCTTTTTTTTATTTACTATGTGGAAGAACAGAATATTAAAGCTAAATTAAACTAGTGGATAAAATGCAGAAATCAGGGAAGGAAAGAAGAAAGGAAGGAAGGAAGAGAGGGAGGGAAGGAGGAAGGAAAGGGAAACAATGAGTGGTTCTTACTTTTCTTTGTCACAGTCTTCTTTACACACATTGGAATTGAACATTTAGGAACTACCAAAATTTTCTTTACCTCTGTTGTGGTGCTTAATACATGTTGTAAATTTAAAGATGCCTTAATGCTAACAATAAATTATTTACAACCAATATTAGTAACATTTAATCACAATATGAATTAATAATTTAATAATAACAACTAACAGTGTACTAAGTTCCATTTCCCTTCCATTCCTTAGTATTTGTTGCCACTCATATTCTTGAATTTGGCCAATCTTACTGGAGTGAAATGCAATGTGTGTTGGATTGATTTTCATTTCCTTTATGACTGGAGATGTTTAGCATTTACTCGTGCGTTTATTGGCCAGTGTTAATATGAGTATCACATTTGCCCATTTCTTGAGTTGGTTTGAAGGGGGTTTAGATTCTTGAGCTCATTGTGTAATCTGTGGGCAGTCTTTTGATTAACCATGTTTGTAGTCTTGCTCAGTGTATCCAGGCCCTGCTGAGGGAAGAAAGTGTGAGCAGGAGGTGTGAAGAGGGGTCAGACTAGTCATGCTGGCCCATGCTGGGCAGCTCACTCTCACTTACCTGACTCCTCGGTCTGCAGGGTGAGGATATGGGGAGATGGAGTCTCCAGGCAGATACTTCCTGGAAACAACTGCATGCAGAGGGTTTATGGTAGCTCTGGAAAGTGCCCGACAGTGTATGAGTCAGGTTGTCCACTTTACTAAGATGAGATCAATCATGCTTCTCCTTCCCCAAATCAGGCTTAGAAGATACTGGTTCAAGGCTAGGTTCATTTCCCCAAAGCAGAGTTTTCTTCACTCACTGTCTTGCTTGGGAACTCCCAGGATCTTCCTGTTGTTGCCCCAAGGCATCCCCTCCTCTGTGACCTCGATGGCCCTGTCCATTGATGAAGAATCAGTCCATCAATCAGGTAACTAGCTATGATCACAGTCTGTTCATCTTCCACACTACGTAGCTTTGATGCCCACCCAGGCTCCACAGCAGTATATGGCCTCCCCAACCCTGTTGTTCTTGTTCTTCTGTTCTTGATGGTTAGGGCTCACATACAGTTCTTCAGGTTCCTTCCTTTGGTTACTAGTTGGCTACAGGCTGCTCCTGTGAGTCCCAGCTTATGCCTCTAAACCACTTGTATTCCTAATTTTTAACCCTCCACCCTTTGGCATGGTAGACAAGGATTCTAATACGAAGTCACACAACAGCCCTCCCACCTGCCTCACCCCTGCCTCACAATTACATCTGTAAATCCACAGTTCAGTGGTTGCTAGTGACTCACAGCTGTAACTCTAGTTACTCAGGAAGCTGAAATTTAGGATCATTGTATGAAGCCCATCCTGGAAAGAGGATTACAAGACTGTTATTTCCAATTAATGATCTCCCCTGCCCACCCCCCAAAGAAACAATCCTTGAGCTGTAGCTAAAGTTGCAGAGTACTAGACCAAAAAAATACTCAGGGGGCATGCCTAGGCTGTGAGTTCAACCCCTCCAACACAAGTACATGCACACACACAAACACACACACACACACACACACACACACAGAGAGAGAGAGAGAGACTTTTCTGAGTCCTTGAGCAGGCTGGAAGGAGCATGCACAATAGTTCATGGGCGGAACCAGGAATTTGGCCTAGTGGTAGAGTGCTTGCACGAAGACCTGGATTCAATTCCTTGGTACCACATACATAGTAAAAAGCTGGAAGTGGTGCTAAGGCTCAAGTGGTAGAGCTCTAGCCTTGAGAAAGTCTAAGAACAAGGGCTTGGGCCCTGAGCTCAAGGCCAGGACTGGCAAAAAAAAAAAATAGTTCATGGGCACATCACCATCGGGTGGCTATGTAAGGTAATTTCAGGGGAGTCTGAAATGTTTTAGCAATTATGGCCTACTGTGGCTACTGAGGTATTTACTGGGACCCATGACCGAGTACTTTATTATTTTTGTTCTTTTTGAAAGTCCTGTAACTTGAACTCAAGATCTAGGCACCGTCCTTGGACACATTTTGCTCATGTTTACTGCTCTGCCATTGAGCTACTGTAGAGAGCCATTGCAATCGCCATTACAAGATGGCGCTGACATCCGCCTCCGTGGTTGTTTTTCTGAGTTGTTTGTCTAAAAGTTTCCAGGAAGAGATTTGACTGTTCACGCCCCTAATGCGTGATTGGAAGTATGTTCGGAGTGTGCTGGAGGAATGCTTGTAGTTGATTGGATGTTAGTGTTAAGGAAATAATTGTGATTGGTTGATAGGCCTATTTAAGGTCGATGTTTGAGGAAGTTGGGGTCGACCCAGCATGGCTGTACTAGCTTGCTGAATAAACTGCTGCTCGAGAAGAAGTTATCTTTGTCGTGTCCTTCCTTGCCGGCCGAGGGAGTCGCGGCAGCTGGTGGCCCGTACGGGGACGCCCGTATGCCAAGACCTTCATTTCCAGCAGACTTCAAAACTCGAGGTGGTGCACCGGTAAGTTTCCCAGGTAAGGGGAACCAATTAAAGTCCCAGGTAAGAGGGACCAATTAAAGTCCTGGGTGAGCAGGACCAATTAAAGTCCCGGTAAGGGGGACCAATTAAAGTCCCGGGTAAGAGGGACCAATTAAAGTCCCAGGTAAGGGGACCAATTACTTCTGCTCTTTTCTGTAGATAAAGAAAGAGTGGGGAGAAGCTCCAGTTTTAAGATGGGAGCCTCAGAGTCATCTCAATTAGTTACAGCCTTGGACGCATTATTGCGTACTAAGAATTTAAAAGTGAAACAAAGTACTTTGAGACTGTTCTTGTCAAATGTGGAGGAGGTAGCTCCTTGGTTTTCAGTCTCAGGAAATCTATCTTTGCCAACTTGGGATAAATTAGGAAACGATTTAGATAGCGCTGACGAGAAGAGTAGACTGGGGCCTGGAGTGAAACCTATATGGAGGTTAGTCAGGAGTTGTCTGGCCTATGAGCGCTGCTCCGGCGCTCTAGTGGAAAGAAAAATAGCGCTGGAGGAATTTAAAGAAGAGAGAACGGCATCCAGGCAGAGTAGTGTGAAAAGTGAAAGGCATATACCCTCTATCTATCCACCACTGCCAAGAGACGGAGACTTGGCGGAGTCTGACCTTGAAGAGTTTCCCGTAGACCCAGGGCCATTGCCTCGATCAAGGTCGAAAAGGGAAGAACTTGGAGAAATGCCCAGTTTTTCAAGGACCCTGTATGGGTCCCTCAATAGCCCCTCCCGTCCAAGAAATTGGCAGCTGCCCATAATTTAGTAAAAGAACAGTTAAAATTAGGACATGTCCACCCTTCAGTATCTCCATGAAATACTCCTATATTTGTTATTAAAAAGAAATCTGGGAAATGGCGACTATTACATGATTTGCGAGCAATTAATAGTCAAATGCAAATCATGGGGCCTGTTCAGCGAGGACTGCCTTTACTTTCTACTTTGCCTCAAGAATGGCCCATAATTGTTCTGGATATAAAAAGTTGCTTTTTTTCTATTCCTTTAAATAATAAGGATACTTGTAGGTTTGCATTCACCCTGCCCTCCATTAATCAAGAGAGCCCTAATAAGCGATTTGAATGGGTTGTGTTACCTCAGGGAATGGCCAATAGCCCCACTTTGTGTCAATTGTATGTACATGCAGCTTTAATTCCTGTGCAGGGAAAAGTTTTCATCAGTACGGTGTTTACACTATATGGATGATATTTTGCTGACTTCCAAAGATCAAAGGGCATTGAACGAGGCTTTTATTTTATTAATAAAGTGTCTGGAAAATAAAGGATTATTTATAGCCCCAGAAAAGGTACAGAAGAACAATATTGTACATTATTTGGGAAGTAGAATAACAGCCCAAAAAATTATTCCATTAAATTGGCAGTTGCGAAAAGACAATTTAAAGACCTTGAATGATTTCCAAAAACTTTTGGGAAATAGAAATTGGATTCGAACCTCCCTGCCTATGAGTAACCAGGAGTTGCAACCTTTATATGAGTTATTGCAAGGCCCATCAGGTTTGGATTCGCCTAGGGAATTAACCCCTGCAGCAAGAAAAGTTTTAGAAACTTTAGAAGAAAAGTTACAACTGGCCTTTCAAAAAAGAATAGAGTTGGGAAAAGAAATTTCTTTAGTTATTTTGGCCTCATCTCAACAGCCTACAGGGGTGTTGTGGCAGGATGGTCCCTTAGCATGGATTCATCCGAAAATATCTCCTGCAAAATCTATCGAGTATTATCCCACTGCCGTTGCCAATCTAGCTATTTTGGGAATAAAATTTAGCGTGCAGCATTTTGGCACTCAGCCCAATTTTCTTATAATTCCATATAACAGTCAGCAAATACAAGTTTTAAGCTCCACCTTTACTGAGTGGGCTGTTTTAATTTGTTCATTTATAGGAAAAATTGATAATCATTATCCAAAAAGTCCAATTTTGCAGTTTTTTAAGGAACACCCTATTATTTTCCCAACTATTACTGCCAGACAACCTATACCTGGAGCCATCAATATTTTTACAGATGGTTCCAAGAATGGAATGGGAGCATATTTGGTTGAAGGCCAAGAGCCAGTTTTATGCCAGTTTCAGCCTGGATCAGCACAGAGAATAGAATTGCAGGTTGTAATTTCTGTTTTTAAAAATTGTCATTTTCCTTTTAATCTTATTTCTGATTCTGCATTTGTAGTTAATACTTTGCAGTTCTTAGAAGCTGCAGGACCCATAAATAAAAATAGCACTGTATGTAATTTGTTTATTCAGTTGCAGGAATTAATTTGCGCTCGTAGAGCCCCCTTTTTTCCATTGCATATTCGTACTCACACTGGTTTACCTGGGCCCTTAAGTTTGGGCAATGATGTAGTGGATAAATGTACACGTATGCAAATGGCCTTTGTTGCTCTTACCCCAGAAATGCAGGCACAAGAATTTCATCATCAATTTCATGTTAATGCTCGCACCTTACAATCTCAATTTAAGCTGTCTCGACAGACAACCAGACAAATTATTTTAAATTGCCCAAAATGTGTTACCCATCTTCCAGTTGTGCCATTAGGTGTTAATCCCCGTGGTTTACTTCCACTAAAAATTTGGCAAATGGATGTTACCCATGTTATGGAATTTGGAAAGTTAAAATATTTACACGTATCAACTGATACATGTTCTGGAATTATTCATGCTACCGCTTTGGGTGGAGAAACAGCTCATCATGTAATTACTCATTGCTTGGAAGCCTGGGCTTCCTGGGGAATGCCCTACTTATTAAAAACTGATAATGGCTCTGCCTATACTAGTAAACAATTTCTTGCCTTCTGCCAAACCATGGTAGTACAGATTTCTCATGGATTACCATATAATCCTCAAGGGCAAGACATTGTGGAACGTGCTCATCGCACCTTAAAAATTTATTTACAAAAACAAAAAGAGGGAATTGGGCAGAATAGGACACCAAAAGAAAGAATTTCCTTAGCCCTTTTTACCATAAATTTTTTAAATTTGGACACTCAAGGCCACTCTGCTGCGGAGCGGCATACTATTCCAATTGTGGGACTAAATAAAGGAATGGTAAAATGGAAAGATATATTAACAGGCCAATGGAATGGGCCAGACCCCGTGCTCTCCTGGGCACGAGGAGCTGTTTGTGTGTTTCCACAGAATTCACAAGATCCCATTTGGGTGCCAGAACGCCTGGTGAGAAAAGCGCAAGAAGATGGCCGCAAAGAAGATATTACTGATAATACTACTTTGTCCGCTGGTGGAGCCTCGCCTACTATGGGCAGTAATGAAGACCTTCCCACTTCCAATGCCTGTGACTAATACCTCCAGAGTGTTTCCATACCTTTTTACCAGTAGTAACTCCTTGAAATTGCCATGTTTACCTTATAGTTATGAGAAAGGAAATTATTCGTTATCTGTAATGTTATCTTCATCCTTGTGTTTTACCCTGAATCAATTTTATAGTGATATTTGTATATACTTACAAGAGCATAAGGTAGGAAAGTTTAATAGTACAGAATATCCTAGTGTTAAGAATGGGAATGTGGGGTCGGGAGTTTGACCTAGTGGTTAAAGTGCTTGCCTAGCATGCATGAAGACCCGGGTTCGATTCCTTGGTACCACATACATACAAAAAAGCCAGAAGTGGTGCTGAGGCTCAAGTGGTAGAGCTCTAGCCTTGAGAAAGTCCAAGGACAGTGCTCAGGCCCTGAGCCGAAGCCCAGGACTGGCCAAAAAAAAAATGGGAATGTGACCAAAACTGTAGTGGTAGGATTTAGTGCTAGAATCCCTATATTTTCTTATAAAGCTTGGAACCCTCCTCCTCCCTTAGTGTATCCGAAATGTGTTAGTCCATTGAATTGGCCCTGGGAATGGACAGGGTGTCAAAGCCCGCGATATTCCTCGATAGGATATGGATTTACCTTTTCTCCTAAAATTCATACTGCTGGAAATACTACTTTTATTCATGAGTCTAAATTTAATTTTCAAGGTACTCGGGAAGATACTGAAAATCCTTTTAATGCTTGGCTGTTATGTGGACAATTTGCCTGTACCACAGCAAATGCTTTGGGATTTATTCAAGAGGGAGAAATTTGGTACTGTAACCACTCCGTTACAGTGAGTAATTCGGTTATACAGAAAGGAGCTGCCCTAGTAGGAGAAAGTTTAAATGTTACTTTGGAAGATAATTGTAAATTTAAGACTAAGTATAAAGCTAGTCCTGTATGTGTTTGGCCGCCCTTTATGTTTTTAGTTTTTGAAAGTAATTGTATTGGAAATAATTCTTTATTGAATTGTTCTAGTTGTCCCTGCTTTTTAAGTCAGTGTTGGAATGCTAGTGAGTTTAATTCTGTTGTAGTTATGCGTTTGCCAACATTTATTCCTGTTCCTGTAGAAGTGTCTGAGAAGGATTTAATTGTGCGGTTGAAGAGACCTCGTCGTAATCTTGGAACCACTGCTTTGGTGGTCCTGGTTTCTTCATTACTCGCCACCGCCGCAGCCAGTGCCGCCACGTTAGTCACCACAGTTCAGACCGCAACTACCGTGAATACTCTGTCCGAGGCGGTATCTCAAACTATGGACACGCAGTTACAGATTAATCAGCATTTGGCACACGGTGTCATGTTATTGAATCAAAGAGTGGACTTACTTCAGGAACAAGTTAATTTGATGTTTTCCTATGCTCAATTGTCTTGTGTGGGTATAGGCACTGGGTTGTGTATTACTTCTTTACCCTATTATAATTATTCTCGAGCAGCGAATTTGTCCAGACAATTAGGAAATATGTTGAGAGAATCTTGGTCCAAGGATTTTGAGAATTTAACCACTCAACTTCGCTATGAAATTATGATTGTAAATTCTACCCGTGTTAATATTGCTACAGTTGAAGATTTTGTAAATTGGATTTCCAACTCCTTTAATTGGGTCAAGGAGTGGGCTGGATGTGTGTCTTTGATTGTAATATTATGTGTGAGTTTTGTTTTATTTTGTTGGTTTGTTGTAATCATGTATAGACAACTTCAGACACAGAGGAGACGTGATAAGTATATTGTGAAACAAGCTCTTATTGCTCTGGAATCGAATCTCTCCCCCCAGGTTTGGCTGGGTATGCTGGATCAGTAGTCAAGGACGGGTAAGTGTAGAGATTGATCTTGGTATCAACCTAAGACAGACTCCGATACTTAAGCATCGGATGTTGATGACGGGTAAGAACCAAGAGGCACCTCTCCAACCTAAGACAGGCATGATCCCTTACCTTCTTAAGAGCAAGAGGGACATCCGAAGGTTCGGCCGGCCTCCGGATTTCCACTATGCTTTTGTTTTATTTTGGCCAAAAGAAAAAAGGGGGAGATGTAGAGAGCCATTGCAATCGCCATTACAAGATGGCGCTGACATCCGCCTCCGTGGTTGTTTTTCTGAGTTGTTTGTCTAAAAGTTTCCAGGAAGAGATTTGACTGTTCACGCCCCTAATGCGTGATTGGAAGTATGTTCGGAGTGTGCTGGAGGAATGCTTGTAGTTGATTGGATGTTAGTGTTAAGGAAATAATTGTGATTGGTTGATAGGCCTATTTAAGGTCGATGTTTGAGGAAGTTGGGGTCGACCCAGCATGGCTGTACTAGCTTGCTGAATAAACTGCTGCTCGAGAAGAAGTTATCTTTGTCGTGTCCTTCCTTGCCGGCCGAGGGAGTCGCGGCAAGCTACAGTACCACTTCTGGCTTTTTTACGTGTATGTGGTACAGAGGGACTGAATATGGCCTATCTGTATTTTAGGCAAATACTCTACCACTAGGCCACACCACCAACCCCAGAGTATTTTCTTAAGCAATAATAACATTTTAGCCATGACTTAATGATGCATTTCTTTCTTTTTACCCTTCCCCACACCACCTCCTCAGTGTCGACTATTTACTACGTACTTGCTGGCTATTTGGTTTCCCATTTCAACTCAGCTACCCAATTGTGATGATTTTTAGGCAAAATTTCCTTCTATGAGAGTCCAACAGACTGGGCAGAGCTACCCAAACCATTACATCTACTAAAGAGTCATGAGGTAGAGACAGAGAAAGGACATACAGCCATTTGGCATGATCTCATTGAGAAAATGAGATAAAATGACCCCAAATAAATCTTTCAGAAGCTGACACGAACTACTTATGTTTCTACAAAAGGAAGGTAAAGTACTAGGATATATGTATTTGAGAAAACATAAACCCTGATCAGGCCAATGGGCTGTCTGATCATTAACTCAGTTGTGGCTCTCTGGAGGTTTGGAGACACTCTCAATACCATCACCAACTTAAGAGGGCAATCTAGTCCCCCAACCTTAACTTTAGTAACAGAACTTCTAGGGAGGGCCAGGTGCACTTTTGCTACGAGAGAGAACTAAGGGGAAGGAGTCTTGCTGCAGTTTGTCAAGGAGAGAAGAATCAGGGAAGGGGCCATTTTCCCAGGCCAACCTATCATCCCAGCCTTTTGAACATTATAAAGGAGCACAGACTCCCTCTGGCTACTTCCTACTAACAAGGGGCATCCACCTCAGGGGTAGAAGGCAGAAATGTTATCCCATCCAGGAAAAGACAGTAGTAACAGTTCCTCTGTGGTGAATGCACCTACTTGTCTCTGGATGAAATCTAAAGGACTTAAAAGGCAGGAGCTGTACAGATAAAAACAAAAGACCAAACATAGAGCACCCATAAATGGCAGAAGAAAGGAGAGCCATCTGTTCAGGCTAGAAAAGAAAGTATTGAATGATGTGGCTGGTACCTGTCTCCTATGTTGTAGGTGGTTCTGCATTGGTAGGTATGTCCCTAACTACTCCTGACTGACATGTGGCCACTGGCTAGAGGACAGCATGGTGGACTTGTTAAGAATAATCAGTCAGAATCTGTGACTGGATTAGAATGGTAAGGGCCCGGTGGGAGGCCTTGGTCATTTTCTGGAGTAAAGAATATGGATGGTAGACTGAGTATAAATAGAACTAATAGGTGGTAGATATGTGTTCCTTCCCAGTTAAAAGACAGATAGGAATGAGTGTTAGACAGGCATGCTTATGAAGTCTGTACTTTTGATATCTGGACTCTGGTTAATTTTGAAAGGGGAAGCACTAACTGACTCTGTATGGGATGTAACAACCCCTCTTACCTGACCAGTTCTCCTCAGCTTCCTTTGGGGGAAACTTGTGGTAGTAGTAGTTCTGTGGAGGGGTGTGTGGGAACCCCCTTTTTCCTCTTCTTGCATACCATCTTCACTAACTTTACTAATAAGCTCTACCTTCTCAAACCAAGACATACTCATACCAGCTGCTCCTTACTCAATCCAGCAATAGTCTTAATTTCCTCCTTTCTTCACCTGGAAACAACCATTTAAGATAATTCTTACTTCCCAAATCCTTTCTTCCTTGCTTCCTTTCCCAAGGCATCATTTATTAACTTCCCTCCGTTTCTTTACATTACTACTCTCCTTCCTGTTTTCTTTAAATGACTTTTGAACACCTTGGTTGGTGGAGAAGGAGAAAGATGAGAAGAAGAATGTTGGTCACAAGGATACCCACCACATGACCTTTCTCTTTTCCTAGGTGGGTAGCAGTCTCCAGGACGTGCAAGGAGAATTGGGGAAAGTGCCCTGAACAGATTTTCAAGGAAAGGAGGTAGCCCTTCTCTTACATTCTATTAGATTACATTTTATTTCTTTTCCTGCAGCATGAAGGTACACAGAGCTGAAAGACTGAATGCTTGGTGCTAGAGGAATATCAATACCAAACTTCAGACTCCATTACAGAGCTATACTAATCAAAACAACATGGTATTGGTACCAGAACTAGCCAGAGGACCAATGGAATAGGACTGAAGACCCACAAATTAACGCACATACCCATGGCCACCTAATTTGTGATAAGGGCGCAAAAATATGAATGGAAGAAAGATAGCCTGGTCAACAAATGGTGCTGGCAGAATTGATTAAGCACCTGTACAAAGCTAAAATTGGATCCTTATATATCACCCTGCACCAGAATTAATTCCAAATGGCTCAAAGACCTTGAGGTAAAGGCCGACACCCTGGAAACTTTACAGGAATAAATAAGAGACACACTAGGGCTCCTTAGCACAGGTTAATAAAGGCACAGAAACACAACATAATAAAGTTTGGACAAATGGGATTGCAATAATTGGGCAGGTTCTGTATGCAAAGCATATAGCTAGCAAGTTAAATAGAAAGCCCAGAGAGTGGGAAAACTTCACTAGCCATACAATAGACAAGGACCTCATATCAAAAATAAACTAATGGCTCAAAATATTGACTCTCTTAGAAACAAATCCTCAAAAAAAACCCCACAACGATCCCATTTAAAGGTGGGCTAAATACTTAAAGAGAAACTTCTCTGAGGAGGAAATAAGAATGGCCAGTAGAGGAGATTGAGCGCATTCAGGGTGGTATGGCAATAGACATTGTCATAATCATTTGTCATAATCAGTAAAAACCTTGGGCTCTACTAGCAGAGATTTACAATAGAATAAAATCCAGAGACATTAGGTCAAATAGTATGACACTAAATGTAAGGACCTCCAGAATAAGGAAGCCAAAGCCATATAATGAGTGACTGTTGTCCTTAATGTAGGGCTCAGGAGATTGGCCTAGTGGCAGAGTGCCTGCCTAGCATGCATGAAGATCTTGGTTTGATTCCTTGGTACCACATACATAAAAAAAAAGCCAGAAGTGGTGCTGAGGCTCAAGTAGTAGAGCACTAGACTTGAGAAAGTCCAAAGGACAGTTCTTTGCCCTGAGCTCAAGCCCAGGAGTAGGAAAAAAAAGGAAATGTAAATCCAAACAGCTTTGAGATTCCACCTCACTCCTGTTAGAATGGCCAGTATCAAGAAATCGAATAGCAACAGTTGCCAGTATGGATGTGGCCAGAAGTGATGTCTACTGCATTGTGAGTGGGAGTGTAAACTTGTTCAACCACTCTGGAAAACAGTGTGGCAATTCCTCAAAAGACTTAATGTACAGTTCCATTATCACCTAGCAATCCCACTCCTGGGCATTTTCCCAAATGTCCATAAAAAAGGACATATTAAACCTAGTACCACCACCATATTCATTGCAGCATTACTTACCATACCTAAGATATGAAACCAATCTAGATGTCCCTCAGTTGAAGATTGGATCAAGACATTGTGGTATCTATACACAATGGAATTCTATGCTGCCATCAGAAAGAATGACATCACCCCATTTTTTAAGGAAATGGAAAGACTTGGAAAAAATCATATTAAGTGAAGTAAGCCAGACCCAAAGAAACCTATGCTCCAAGGTTTCCTTCATTTGTAATCATTAGTATATGTCTAGGATTTTCCTAGCAGAGAATCACATTAGCTCAAAAGTAATGAACCTATGGCCATACAGGGTGAGGCTAAGGGAAATGAGTGTGGTGAGGATGTACATGGAATCCAGTGAGGACACAGAAAGAGTCTAAAAGGACATATGGTTCTTGAGGTCAAAGAGGGAACAAGGAAGTGGATGGAAGGCATCCCAGTGTGCCCCAGATCTCTCCAGCTGACTGTCAAATTCCGATTCCTACATCTTCAGAAGGGGAAGAGACTAGCCAGAAGGTCTACAGTTTCCCTTGGGTGTGGCACCACGTCAAAAACAGAGACAGATGAACAGAGGGCTCATAGGAGTTACACACCAGCGAGATAAACAGGAGATGATGTGGTGCATGCATGGCCAACATGGGAAAGGCTAGAGTCCTGAGGTATTTCTGTGTGTGCACATGTGTCTGTATTCTTCCACTATAACTTCTGGCCTAGGGCATTGCAGATATCCTACCTTCTACCTCATGGCTGAAGCACTAAATCAGGCACCATGCTTCCAGGCACCATTTTGCTGAAGAATTGGATTTGTATGCTGACACATGTCTACCCTGAGTTTCCTTCAAACTTGTTTCCCCTGGCCTCAGGCATAAGAGTAGAAACTATTTTAGATGTCAGACAGCAGGATGCTCAAGATCAAAAGTATGGAGAAAGCACAAAGGTATCATTGAAGAAACAAGCATGTGTGAAATAGTGACTCTATCTTGAGAGCTTTGTCTATTACAGGCCCCTGAATTGCCATCTCAGTACCCAACAAAAACAGTGGTGGGGAGGAGGAGCTACAGATGGATCTCAAGTGACAGTGCACATACCAAACACGCTCAAGGCCATGGGTACACTACTGTGGACAATACACTATGGACAGACGTACGATTTCTTCCATAATTACTTCCAGATACTTTTTTCATGTATGTGTTGAATTTGTTAATGGTGAAAACAGCTTGTTTGCAGCCACTGTCACTTCCTCAACTAGACATGATCATTGTTGAGTTAACTTGTCATTTGTGTTTAATCATTTTGGAATATGATAAGAATATACAGGATGCATAAAAGCCCATAAATATCTGCATGAAATTTTTTCAGATGTCAAAATGAAATAAGGAGACTGGGTCTCCACACCATCACCTTGTTCTCTCATCCATCCTGGCACCAAGCTGGGTGATAAGGGCTTTTCATCCAGCTACAAAACTTTCAAAGTAAAACAAGCCATTTTTAGGACAGCTTGTCTTCAGAGAATATGGAGATGCCATGCTGTTTGGCTTTAGGGAAGATTGGCTCCAGAGAATGACTGCTCCTCACCCAAATCATGTGTTTTTTGTCTTTAAAAGCTTTGTGCAAGCTCTATGCTAGGCTGCAGGTCTTTGAACAGAAGTCTCCCTGCAGTCACTGGCTCTCCAATAAAGACTCCCAGTTTTGCCTCTCAAAATCTGGCTTCTCTGTTTTTCACTGACTGAGTTCTCATACAACAAAAATAAATGGAAAACAATTGAAAAGGACAAAAGATAATTGCTTATGGTCTGTTGTGAAATCAACTACTAACAAACACAATGCTTAGTAAGATTGCCACAATGGATATATGGAAGTCACAAGCCACTGAAGTGAGAAGGCCCTAAGAAACAAAGGAGCAAACAAACCCAGGATCAACACTTAATACCAAAGCATTCTCCTACTCTGACTGCCCCATTTGATGAGGATCCTGCTTCTATCCTTCAATTCCTTTTCCCTATCAGATAGGCAGGTCAGACAGGAAGCATTAGCATATCAAGGAGTGAGAAGAGGGAACATGGAAGCAGAATTTTAGATGTGGAGTAAGGACATAAATTCCTACAAAGTATGTTAGCTTTAAAATGGCTTAAACAAGAGGAAATTTAACATTGGGTTGGTTAACCAGGAAAGAAATTTTCATCAATGTAGCATAAAACTTTGCTTTTGTAGAGTCTCATATCTATGAAAAGAACAGGAAATATCCTTCTTCATACGCACCATTTAAAATGGTGCTTAGATAAACTGAAGTAAAAGTGTGTGAAAAAAGTAAGTTGAATGAATTTACATGGTATTTGACTATAATTTCATTCTTTAGCATGGATAATGAGGACAATTATGTGAACAACAACTATGTCAAGAAAAATCGTTGATTATAGTTTTGTGACTGGGTATTCTAGTGAAATCACATTCTCAAAGAAATTATAATGGGTGTGTGTTGTGTGCGTGTATGTGCATGCATGCACATTGCTTTTATGGCATTATGCCCCATGACTCTGTATTCCTTGCTAATGCTTGAAGTCTTGAACTGTGCTTTTCCCGTCCAGCATTATGCTGGTGAGTTGGAAATGGGTATCAATAACAGTAAAGCCTTATATTCAATCTTGAAAATAAGCAACAGTAGACTATGTGGAAAGACAATTGCTCCTGTTCTCTTTGGAAGTCAAGTAGGAGGAGCTACAAGGTCAAATGCAGATGGCCACAGTACATGTATGCAGGTCAAACTTACTGGAGGGAATGGAAACAAACTTCACATACAGAGTAGCTAATGGAGCCTGAATCAGTTTTCTGTACCCCACAACTCTGTTATATTGAAAGGCCCACCACCATATTGGATGGGAGTTCTGCAGATCCTTTATCAATCAGATAGGCTGGACAGAGAGCCAACAGTGGTGCCAGCAGGGAGGAACAGAAGCATCATGGAAGCAGAGATGCAGATGATAAATGAGCTTTGTATCCCACATAGCAAGTGAACTAGAAAATAAGCCACAAAACCACAGGAAACATTAGTGTATAGTTATAAGGAAAGAACTGTTCATCAACCTTTCTTCTAGATTTTTAGCTATATTATGCTTTTTGACTGTTGCAAATTAAGGTAGTGATCTGATTGTATCATTGGCATTTCTATGTGATTGCTGCTAAGAAAAGATTCAGAATTACTCCTAATTTTGTTTCAAAATTATCTGATTAGTTCAAATAAGTTGCCTTACTTCTACTTCATTATTTTGTGAAAGCTGCTTTAAAACATTAAGGGCTATTGCATCTGACCAACCTCATCTCGATAGCATTAACCAACCCCCACTCCCCTCCTGTCTCTCAGGCATACTGCCCATACTCCCATGTCTTGTACCTCTTGGAAAACAACTTGTAACTTCCATATTGAAGTGAGTGTGCTGCTCAGTATTATGTTCTTCATTAACTTGAAGAAAGTTCAAATTTCCCTGTTGATTTCTAAACATCGTGTTCCCTAGCCAGATCTCATGAATTATATATCAAAACATGCTTTGGGCACCAGTGTGGAAATGAGCTGAGTAGGAAGACATGGTTGAATCTCATTTTTAACACAGGCCTGTGTGACTTCTCTGTATGTTCAAACATCTAGAGAATCCCATCAGAGTTCTGGGCCAAGGCTCACTGGTGGAAATGGCTACTTTAACAACTGGGACAGATAACATATTTCTCTATGTGTTCCAATAAATATTTTGCTTCTGTAATTTTTAATCTTGGTGTAGAAATATTCAGACACTGGATAAACAGCAAAACCGTCATCAGTGTACTCTCACACACCCAGCAGTGGCTGGCATGTGTTACAGTCTGCGCATTTCCAGGTGTGCATACACGGAAACTTACCGGGTTTGTATCATAAGGTGGGATGAAATGGTTACATGACGTCTATAGATGAGAGAAGAACAGTAAGCACAGAATCCACATAGGAGAAACACATTGATAACTTACACTCCACATACTTTGCCAGAGCCAGACGGCCAAGGGTCCTCGAAGAGTAGGGCTGAGAGGTTGAAAGGAAAATAAGACAGAGACAGAGGGGTTCGGGAGGGCCAGAGCAATTGCTGCATCTGACAACTTTATTAAACAGCTTGTCTATTTTATACCTTAGTACAAGTGAACAGAAAGCAATTGCTTATGTTGGCAATCAAGCTACAGTTCCATACTTGAATAATAACAAGAATTCTCAGAAGACTTATTGTTTGTATAAAGAATCATCCAGTCTCAACTATCAAGTTATTTTCAGCAAATCTATCTCCTGGAGGGAGAGGGTAACCAAACAAGTCTGGGAATACTATCAAAGCACACTGTCATGACCCGTGAGAATTTAGGCAAAAAGGTCACTCCACCCTTGCATGAAGGCAGGCAGATTGTACTCTTCACCCTTTGTCCTCAATATAGGCCTTTCGAGTATAACTCTGTTAGACCCCAGACTCATATTGGTTTCCCACAATACCTAACATAGAAGTTATTAATATTCACTTATCCAGCAGCCATTCTAGTGATGGCAAGACAGTGAGAATTTAAAGACAAAGGTATAGAGCTCACAAGTGTGGCACAGGAAGTTTGACCTGTAGCATAGTAAAATCCAATTATTTGCTTAGAACTTAAGTGAAATCTACCATCACACCCAAAAGACTTACAGCAATAAATGTTATTTAAAAAAATTAATGTGAAAGTGTTGTCAAGAAAATTAAAATTTAGAGATTTTGTGTTTGCACCTAGGATTCTCCTGGTAGAGGATTACAATCGCACAAAACCTAGATACATAAGGCCATATAGGATGAGGCTAAATGAAAGGATCTCCAGAATATGGAAAGAAGAGCTTTATCTTGTGTGATTATTGTTCTTAATGTACTATGTTATTTCTCTTCTCTTTTGTTGCCCTTTGGTTAATCTCATATCGTTACAATATCTGACTTTGTTGCAAGGCATAATGTACATATGTTTATTTGTTTATTTGAAATAAGAAATGGAAGGGGATAAAACAAGATGATCGGGTGGGGAAGGGGAATGAGGAAAAAACATGAGGAGTATCAGTGTGTGAGAAGTAATGTGCCTACTATCTGGCAAATATAACTGTAAACCCACTATATATTACAATAACAAAACCACATAGAAAAAGATTTTGTGTTTGAACAAAGGACACAATTTTATTCATGAAACAGAGTTCATTTTTAAAGTTTACAGGTCCATAAAATTATCTGCTGACATTCAGTTGTAAGCATATGAGCTCAAGCATGGAGGGTAAGCTTGAGATGGTGCAGGACAATCAGGTTTTGTGAGGTGAAATCACGCAGGTGGTGAGCATGGCCAGTGATGTGTCTAGACAGCAGTGTTCATTTCCAAACCAGTTCAGATGCCGCTTCCACAGAAACTTAAAATATGCTTATGGAGTCAAGTTACACAAAACATAACTTTTCTCATCGTACCTTTGTGCCTATTTTAGCACTATTCAAAAGAGTTGAAGCTGGACACCAGTGGCTCTCACCTGCAATCTTCACTAGTCAGGAGATGAGATCTGAGGATCACAGTTCAAAGTAGCATAGGCAGGAAATACAATGCACAGTACTCTCCAATTAATCACCAGAAAAACGGAAGTGCATTGAAGCTCAAAGTGTTAGAGCCCTAGCCTTGAGCTGAAGAGCTCAGGGAAAGAGCCCAGGCCCAGAGTTCAGGTCTCACAACAACAACAACAAAAATGTTGAAACACAGGAATCAAAACTATTGCCTACTCATCAATGAGTATATACAAAACTGCTATATGTGGACAAAATGAGGAATGAGTCTGCTCTAAAAATGGAGTGAAATCATTATGAGGACAATGGACAGGAGAACTCATCATGCTAAGCCAAATACATCACACTGAGAGCCAAATGTCACATTTTCTCTCCATTTTGTGAATCTACACTTTAAAGATGAATAATAGGAATGTACAAGAGGACCTTTTGCGGTAAGGGCAGCAGTGGGGAGTGAGGACATGACAAGAGAAGGTATAGGACATGTATAAAATGCTCTTCAGTATACTATCTAATAAACATTAATAAAGTCAGAGCAACTGTTGAAATTATCGCACGAATAGAGAACAGTATGGAGGATACTGGAAGCCCCACTGTGAACAAAAAAGACATAACAATAACAAACAAACATAAACAGCTGGCCAGGCACCATGCCTCGTGCCTGTAATCTTAGCTACTCAGGAAGTTGAGATCTGAGGATCACGGTTCAAATCCAGCTCAGGCTCTAAAGTCAATGAGACTCATCTCAAATTAACGACTACAAAATCAGAAGTGGCGCTGGGCTCCAGGGTAGGGCAAGAGCTTTAGCTTTGAGCTGAAAGGGCTCAGGGACAACACCCAGTCCCATGACCAAAAAAAAAAACAAACCTGTAGCAATTCAGAATGAGACCTAGAGGTTTTAAAAAATGCAAAAATCTGCAATTCTTTTATGAACACTGGATGGTAGCAATCTTAACTGAATACATACAAGGCAGTCAAACAAGTCAGGATGTCAAAAACTGAAGAATAATCATTCAAATACCGCAAGCCAGTGGAAAACATTGACGCAACTGACCATGCTCAGGTACTGGTCCAGACTCTCAACTGAAGTGTATGCATTGAGGAAGAAGTCACATGGATTTCTCCAGGAGAGAAACTTCCCTTCAGTTCTGCATCACGTGGAAGTTTTTCTGTAGAACAGCCCTCACTGCTAGGCCTTGTGACAGGAGTATGGGCAAGAGACTGAGTGTGTGCAATCACCAAGGAAATCCCTTCAATGGCCTCCTTCATGCTGTCCACAGTCCTGTGAGGTTTGCCAAGGACAAATACCAGCATTTCATTAGTCAATAAAGAACTCCTAAGGAACTTGCATTTCTGAGAACCAGATCAAAAGAATAAATGAAAAATGCCTTTGCATCCATAGTGTTATTAATATTGGAAATATGTCATAACACGGCTGAGTGCTGAGGAGCTGTGAATGAAGATTCTTTCTATGAGTATTTTTGAGATATTGATCAAACTCATGTTTTAATTTTATAATCCTATACATAAAAATATTTATTGAAAGTAATTAAATAGGAACATATAAAATTATTTATATACAGAATATTCTTTCTGGCAGCATCAACAAATAGCATATTCAAAATGTTTTGCTTTACAATGAGATCTCAGTATATTCTCCTTTTAGGAAGTCATTAAAATTGTGATTTAAGAAATATGCCTTTAATCATTACATGTATTAGTGGTAAACTAACTTGTCCCAAACTGTCAAACACTACATATAGATAGGCATTTACCTCAAAATGACAAAATTCTCCTTCCTGTTCTTCACACTGTAACTGTGATAACATATTCTTTGCTTTTTTTTGCTCCTTGTCTTGGCATTTCAACATATTTCCCAAGCATATTCTCATACATATTGTACATATGAATGAAGTGCATTCTGGCTGAAATAACCAACCTGAAAGAAAACAAGGGAAAAAGCTATGTCAGGTTGGGTTATTTTTTTTATTATAAAGGAACACATATTTTCTCATCCACTCTCTGTCCAAGTGCATAAAGAGGTTCTACTTCATGAAACAACAACATGAAGATCTGTAGGTAGATGAGTTACATCCTTGTTCTGAGTTAGCTTAGAGACTAGGGCAATGGAAAGGTAGAAAAATGGCCACTATCGATTCACTAGATGCTGGAATAAAATGCATTTTCTTCTAGGAATTGACCTTCTTTAGGCACAGGAGTACTTTCCAGAAGAAAATAGCTACATTGATAGCTAAACACTAAAAAGGAAGCAAGAAGAGAGAATATGAACTGGCATTTATCCAGTCTACAATATTTACTGATGCTTCATGGCAGTCTGTTTCTACCTAAGGTGGAGTAAGCTGCACTGAGTTCTGTTTCTGTATGAAGCCAATCCAAAAATATTCAAGCAAACCACATTAAAGCACTTTGAAGACAACCTATTTGAGAGAATGAAGTCAGTGAATGCACAGACCAAGGCAAAGAAAGGGAGCTAGGTGGTGCATACTCCAAGTTCCCAAGATGCAATGGTGAGTGAAACAGGCTGATGGAAGCGAGGAGGATGAGTGTTACGTGACAGTGCACTGGAGAGTTCAGAGTGGTATGAGGGAAATCCAGGAGAGCTACACAGGACCCCCTTGCATATGTAGCAGAGCAGTGGATCACGTGTGTTCAGAAAGGAGCCTGACATTGAGGAATAAAACACATGAAGAGATGACAGGAAACTACCTATTGTTCACACACTGCAAGTGATGTCTTTACAGAACAGAGGACATCAGAGATGCCTTGCTACAGCAGGGCAAAATTAACACTCCATAAATCCTGCCCTGAAATATCCAAAAATTTATAAAAACCAAGAGAGGAAGAACCAACTTTCTTGTAAGTGATCTAATTATTGCCAAAAACGGGGCTCAAGAAATCTAATTGCACATTACAGATATAAAAGATTGAAATCGTACAGAAGGTTGATGAGCATAGCGAATGTTAACCCATGTGTTAAACATCAGTGTTTTATCTGAGTAGTCCTAATTATAAGTCATTTGTTTTCCTCTGACATTTCTTACAAGTGAATAAAAGAAAGAAACCCCATGCCAATAGATATGCATGCCAGTAGTTCATCTCTTATAATCCTATTTACTCAAGAGGCTCAGAGGATCTTGGTTCATAGCTACCAGGGGTAGGTAAATATAGAAGAACTTTACCTTCAGTTAGTCATCAAAAAACTAGAAAGTAGAGGATCAAGTGGTACAGAGCCAGCCATAAGTAAACAACCAAGCAAGTTTTTGAGGATTGGATTTCAAGCCTTACTACACACACACACACACACACACACACACACACACACACACACACACACGGTGATCAAATTAGTGCCAGAAAGTATCCTCTCTAAGAAGGAATCTAGTAGACTGAAGAGACCCCTCTCTAGATTTCCCCCTAATTTCCTGAGTAAGCTGTGGGCTGTAAATTCCTGACAGAAGAACAAAGGCAAGAAACCAGGTGGAAATGTTACAATTTTATTGGCCTCTTGCATATGGCCAGCTTGTGCCTTACGGTCAAATTACTAAAAAAAAAACCCTGCTAACTGAAGGGTCGGGGCTCTCAATTCTAACCTGCTGTGTGGCTGATGATTAGGAGCCCAGGCTCAAGCTTGCAATAAAAGACTCTCAGGTGTTTACATAAGATCCTAGCTACTCAGGAGGCTGAAATGTGAGGATCAAGGTTCAAAGCCAGCCTCAGCACAAAAGGACTTGAGACACTTTATCTTCAGTTAATCTCTAGAAAGCAGGAAGTGGGGCTTGGCTCAAGAGTAGGGAAGCTGAAGAACTCAAGGACAACACCTAGGGTAGGGTGGTAAACTTGAGCTGAAGAACTGAGGGACAGTGCCCAGGCCGAGTTCAAGACCCATGACCCACCCCCAAAAAATTACAAGATGTGGTTTAACAGATGCCAGAGGAAATATTTTAAAAGTAGTTTTCACAGGTATTAAAACTCCATCTTGCACACTGAAGTCATCATACAGAGAAAATCAGAGCTTTTATATTTGTGTTTATTCTTTATTTAACTTAAACTACTATAGTTGAGTATCAAATACATATTTTAAGTACTAATATCTTCACTGGGCTAGAAATAAAATATGAAAACACTTTCTAGAAGAAAAATTGCTTATGTCTCAAAAGATGATATTGATATGATCAGAGGGATCCTAATACGAATTAAGCAAAAGAAAAAGTATCATCAGCTGGGCTCTAGTGGCTCACAACTGTAATCTTAACTACTCAGGAGGCCGAGGTCTCAGAATCCCTGCTTGAAATCAGCTTAGGAATCAAAGTCTATGGGACTTATCTCCAACAAACCTCCAAAAAACTAGAAGTGGAGCTGTGGCTCAAATGGGAGAGTGCTAACCAGGAGCAAAAACATGTAGATGCCCAGCTCTGAGTTAAAGCCATAGGATCATCACCAACAAGCAACACCAACAAGAAGAAAAGCAAGTATTTTCCTAGATACAAAAGGACCCAAGAGGGTATTAATCTATTTATTAAGGAAAAGCTTTCTCTGGCAAGAAAGCAGTAAATCATGTGAGAGAGTTCAATGGAAATTTTCTTCTGTACATTAGCTTTATTTTTTTCTTTTTTTAAATTTTTTATTGTAATTAATAAAAGGGTTACATGATATTTGCCAGATAGAAGGTGCATTAATTCACATACATTGATACCCTTTCACATGTCTTGGTACCCATTACCCTCCCCCCCACACCCCACACCCGTCTTGGTTTTCCCCCCTTCCCTATCAAATTTCAAATAACCAAATACAAATAAATTCAATATATCAGATAACAAAGTGAGAGACTGTAACAATATGAGGTACCCAAGGGACAGCAAAGGAGATGAGAGACAACATAGTACATTAAGGACAACAATCATTCGTTATATGGCTTTTGTTTCAATATCCTGGAGGTCCTTTCAATTAGCTTCATACTATATGGCCTTATGTATCAAGATTTTGCTCTATTGCAGATCTCTGCTAGTAGAGCCCAAGGTTTCTACTGATTATGACGAATGAGGGAAACCATTGAGCCTAAGTTCCTTTGAGTCTGGCTTACTTCACTTAATATGATTTTTTCTAAGTCTTTCCATTTCCTATCAAATGGGGCGATGTCATTCTTTCTGACAACAGCATAGAATTCCATTGTGTACAAATACCACAACTTGTTGATCCACTCATCAACTGAGGGACATCTAGGTTGGTTCCATATCTTTGCTATGGTGAATAGTGCTGCAATGAACATTGTTGTGCTAGTGGGTTTAGTATGTCCTTGTTTCTGGATGGTTGGGTAAATGCCAAGTAGTGGAATTGCTGGGTCATAGGGGAGTTCTATGTTTAGCCTTTTGAGGCACTGCCACACTGCTTTCCATAGTGGTTAAAGGAGTTTGCACTCCCACCAACAGTGTAGTAGTGATCCCTCCTGGCCACATCCCCTCCAGCATCTGTTATTCGTTTTCCTGATCCTGGCCATTCTAGCTGGAGTGAGGTGGAATCTTAGAGTTGTTTTGATTTGCATTTCTTTTATGACCAGAGATGTTGAGCATTTCTTCATGTGTCTATAGGCCATTGTTGTTTCTTCTTCAGAGAAGACTCTCTTTAAGTCTTTGGCCCATTTTTTAATGGGATGGTTGTTACTTTGGAGATTAGTTTTGGAGTGATTCAATTTTTTGAGTTGTTGATATATTTTAGATTGTACATTAGCTTTAAATACTATGTTTGAGCCAGGAGTTTGACCTATTGGTAAGAGTGCTTGCCTATCCCATATCTCGTATCATGTTTGATTCCTCGGTATCACATACATAGAAAAAGGTGGAAGTGGTGCTGTGGCTCAAGGGCTAGAACACTATCCTTGAGAACATAAGGACAGTATTCAGGCCCTGAGTTCAAGTCGTAAGCCTGGCAAAAAACAAAAAGGAAGAAAAAAGAAAGAAAGAAAGAAAGAAAGAAAGAAAGAAAGAAAGAAAGAAAGAAAGAAAGAAAGAAACTAACTACAGCCAAGCACAGTGTCTCATGCCTGTAATCTTAGCTATTCACGAGTCTGAGATCTGAGAATCTCCATTCAAATCCAGATCAGGCACTAAAGACCCTGAAGACTGTGAGACTCTTATCTCCAATTAACCACTAGGAAATGGGAAATGGCACTGTGGCCAAGGGGTAGGGCGGTAGCCTTAAACTGAAATGCTAAGGGACAGCACCCAAGCCCAGAATCCAAGCCCAACAGCCAAAAACAGAAGAAAATACCATTTACATCTTTCCTCTGTGAATAAAAAAAAGTATAATAAGCTTTAAAAAAAAAGGCAAAAGGACAGTTGCTTGCTTTCTCCCTTTATCTTTCTTTCTTTGGATTTCAGATTTAGCTGGTTTCAGCCTTTCAACTGAGGGCCTCTCTTACCCTTTCTCGCCTTTCTATACCACACTTGGCCTTTACCTCATTAGGTACACTGTCTGCCTCCTTTTTTTTTTTACTACTTATTGTGGATAGGGAGTCTCCCAGACTTTTGTGATGGGTTGGCTTTGAACTTGGACCTACCAATTCCCAGCCTCTTGATTAACAAAGGTATAAGCTGTATATGGTAAGAAGAGTTACTAATTTTTTTTTTGCTAGTCCTGGGGCATGAACTCAGGGCCTGAGCACTGTCTTTAGGCTTTTTCCTCAAGGTTAGTTCTCTACCACTTGAGGCAAAACACCACTTCGGTGTATGTGGCACCAAGGAATCAAATCCTGGTCTTCATGCATGCTAGGCAAGCACTCTACCACTAGGCCAAACTCCTAGCCCAAGAAGAGCTACTTCTTAAATGTGAGAAATCTCCTTGTCCTCCTGCTGTCATTCCTTTTCTGTTCATTATAACAATGTAGATGCCAGGATAATGGGTATCTTTCTAGCTGACACCTGCTCAACCCCTGACTGTCAGGATAAAATGATGAATGTAGGCATGCTCTGCTCTGTCTCCCTGGATGATGATCCTCCTAGAGATTCACTCGTCTGTCAGCTTTCTTTCCATGGAGGATCAATGTCATATTAGGGAACCTGTTGTCTGAGTAGGGAATTTTCTTCCTTCTGGCTTCCATCTCAGGAACAAAGGAAATGTAAATCCTTCTCAACATCTTCACTGAAAGGGGTTCTAGAGCTAAAAATTCTTTGCTGACAGATTCCTTCTCTGTCATGTCAATACAATGCAAACATGCATGGCTTGTTTCCTGATGGTGTCTCCATAGGTAAATATTCAGAAAGGGAAACTGATTCAGTTTTGAATACACAACACAATTTTAACATGGCATGAAGCAATGATTTCTAAGTTTCTATTGGATATATGGATTAATGGTTTTCTTCCACTTGGTTATAGTCTATACAGGGTCTTTCGTCTGTGTATACTCACAGCAGAAAGTCCAGTGTGAATCTATGCTAAGCTATATTTATATCAGTCTATAAAAATGTGGTTGTATTTTCTGATCCAATTCATTAAAATGAAATATTCTGGGTTTTTTGTAATATTCAGCACCCTTCCCAATCATCTCCTTCAGACACATGTCAGACTCTTCTCTCCCTCAATCCACACATTGAAGGTACGCATACCACATGATATATTTCTGTTCCAGTCTTTGGCATTAATGATTTTAATATGAAATTATGAATTGGGAGCCATTAAGAATTATTTCCCTTTGATAAGAAGCTAAGGGTTAATGACAAAATAGCATTCTTAATTCTGACTAATTAGTCAGTCTTTGATTTGGATTTAAATTTTTATCACATGAGGCATATTTATTATCAGAAGCACAAATCAATCACACATTTTGAGCATAACTCTAAAGATCATACTTAATATGATGCTGATATTTCTTAAGTGTTTTAGTAAGTACTCATACTTGCAAAAATAATTATCGCAGTTGCTGATTTGACCTATTAATTGTTCAGGATAGTCTGGGAAGTAAATTCCTTTGGCTATATTATTGAAAATACAAAACCCACTTATACGAGAAGATAGAATATAAATAATGAACATACCAAAGGCTGGATATGTTTCCTCACAACTGTCTTGCTCTTCTGATGCAATATACTGAGTCACATCCTGTAAAGTCAGATAAATCATAGTATTTACAGCAAAAGAAACACTGATCCTTAAATAAGAAATAACAAAAGTATATTTCCTCAAGTGTTCAATGTAATTCTTATTGGAATACTTTTATTTTTCCTTCAGGTATTACTTCAATGACCTAGATCTTCATCATTTAAATATATACTGAGTATCATGTAAGATGAACACACAGAAACATTTTGGTTATTAATTTGACACAAGTAAGCTAGCAGAATAAAAAGAAACAGTAGGGCCGGGATTGGGAGCAGTAGTATTCTAATGGTCTAGTGCTCACAAAGCATGAATGAAGCCCTAGGTTCAATTCCTCAGTATCCCATACACCGAAAAAAAGCTGGAAATGGTGATGTGGCTCAGGTGATATAGTGCTAGCCTTGAGAAAGCCCAAGAACAATGCCCAAGCTGTTAGTTCTAGCCCCAGGACTGGCAAAAGACAGAGACAGAGACAGAGAGACAAAGAGAGAGAAAGACAGAGAGACAGAGAGAGAGAGGCACAAAATACCAAAATGAGGGCTGGGAGTATAGCCTCATGGTAGAGTGCTTGCCTAGCATGCAAGAAGCCCTGGGTTCAATTCCTTGGTACCATGTACATAGAAAAAGCCAGAAGTGGTGCTGTGGCGCAAGTGGTAGAACATTAGCCTTGAGAAAGTTCAAGACAGTGCCCAGGCTCTGAGTTCAAGCACCAGGACTGCCATTAAAAAAAATATCAAAATGAGGGGCAGGGAATTTGGTCTGGTGGTAGAGTGCTTGCCTAGCATGCATGAAGACCCAGGTTCAATTCCTAGTTACCACATAACAGTGCTCAGGCCCTGAGTCCACACCCTGGACTGGCAAAAAAAAAAAACCACCAAAATGAGCAAATTTAAGGTGCACGTTATTGTGTACTTCACATGAATAACCTATAAACACCTTGTTCCAATTTCTTTCACCTCAACAATAGGTATTTTCCCAAAGTATTTCTGCTATTACTTTGGCAAGTCTTTTCCTCATTAAAGACTTAGTCTACCATTTGTAATCTTCATTAAGGATTCCTTTTCCTCCTAGACGCCCACACTAACATTCTTTGAGGTTAGCTTAATTCTTTATCAAATTTTCACTGTATCTATAACTCTCAGAATGGACAATATTTCCTTAGATGGTTTTCCCTTTCCTGCTGGTAAGGAGTTTTATACTGTCTTATTTTCCCTGACAAGATCAGAAAGGAATGGCCTTGTGAGCATGTAGAATTAAGATTGTATTTTGGTCCAGTGATCAGACTCTTTCCAAATAGCTTTCTCAACATTAAGCGTGACACCTAAGGGAATAATTTATTACATTTCTAGGAAAAAAAGGTTGTTCTTCATTTGCCCATGGCCATTTCTATACACAAACTTTGTTTTCCTGGATCTAGTACATTGTCTCTGAGTGAGCTTCATTATCATTTCCTTCCTCCTGTAAGCCCTATTGAAACTCATTATGGAACCCCATTCTGTGGCATTCATAGAATTTGATGATAAAAAATGGTCAATTTACAAGGTAACTTTTGACCTATAAAGAAAAAGGCAAATTCAATATGCTATTGTAATTATTCCTTGGATCTACCTTCTAAGCTTACCTTTATTATCTATCATTTGATTGACCATTTAATGTAACAGTCAATCTGTTAAGTAGAAAATTTTCTTTTTTATTTTTATTGCATTTTATCTTCAGGATAATGTATAGAAAGGTTACAATTACATCCATCAGATAGTGGGTATATTACTTCTTCAACATTGATACCCCTTCTCATGTTTTTGTTCCCCTCTCCCTTCCCTCACCCCCTCCCAATCATCTTGTTTTCTTCCTTCCCTTCTCTTTTTCAAATACACCAGGTATACAAACATATATACAATACACCAGGTAACAAAGTCAGATACAGTAACCACATAAAATTAACCACAAGGGAAAAAAAAGAGAAAAGAAATAACTTCATAACAACAATCACAAAGATAAACCTCTGTTTCCATAGCCTAGAGTTCATTTTGTTTAGTTTCATCCTATATGGTCAGATGCACTTAGCTTTTGAGCTTTTGATCTCTGCCAGGAGATGCGTAGATGTGTACTAATTATTACAAATGGAGCCTATGTTCCTTTGGGTCTGGCTTCACTTAATATGCTTTTTTTCCCCAAGTCTTTCCATTTCCTTACAAACAGGGTGATGTCATTCTTTCTGATGGCAGTATAGAATTCCATTGTGTATAAATACCACATCTTCTTGATCCATTCATATACTGAGGGGCATCTGGGTTCGTTCCATATCTTAGCTATGTTAAATAATGCTGCGATGAACATCGTTGCGCTAGTAGCTTTTGTATGGCCTTGTTTCTGGACTATTGGGTAAATGACAGGGAGGGGAACTGCTGGGTCAGAGGGGAACTCTAGGCTTAGTCTTTTGAGGAATCGCCATACTGCTTTCCAGAGTGGTTGAAGGAGTTACACTCTCACCAACAGTATAGTAGCACTTCCTTCTGGCCATATTCCCACCAGCGTCTGTTGTTATTTGATTTTTTGATAATGGCCATTCTAACTGGAGTGAGGTGAAATCTCAATGTTATTTTGATTTGCATTAAGAAGAAAATTTCTAGCTGGGCACAGTGGCTCACGCCTGTAATGAATGCTAGCTACTCAGGAGGCTGAGATCTGAGGATTGTGGTTCAAAAGAAGACGACGACAAATTTCTGTCAACTAACATTTTAGAACTTAATTGGATTCCTCACTTAACACTAGTGCCTTTTCTGCAGTTTGTGTTGTTAGACTTGCAGCCTCAGAGGACTGAGCAGCACACTTCTTTAAAAGAACAAAGGAAGAAGTCTGCAGAATAATGGGATGAGCAATGAGCCATGGGGAGATGTAGGGATCACATTCTGACAAGATGCTTGAACTTCCTCTCTTAACAGCAATGGGACAGGAAAATGTGAGAAGCATGTATGTGAAACAAAAAGCACATGAATACAAGGGCTCATATATATGATCATGTACAATCAATATGTCTTTTTAGGATGTGGACTCACTGACCAGTAATCCAAACACCTATGTCTAGACACAACTTCCTGATATACAGAATCATAGCACCCAGGAATACATTGGGGAAAAAAGGAAAGCAGGAAGACAAGACCTGAGTTCAAGCCTCAATACCAGTACCAGGTGATAGATAGATAAATAGATAGATAGATAGATAGATAGATAGATAGATAGATAGACAGACAGACAGACAGACAGTAGATTTTATAATTATATCTGCACATAGGTACTTTGTTGGGGACCAACTGTGGGGTCAGTAACCGTGACTGTGGGGTCAGTGACCTTGGACCCGCACAATTGAGTACACAAGGAAGTAAGCTCTTATCATGATTTTGGGCTGTGTCAATAGCTTCTCATTTAACCTGTTTGGGACTTGATAGCTTCTCATTTAACCTATTTGGGACTTGATCACTTCTCATTCAACCTATTTGAGACTTGATACTGTTTGTACGAATGTAGCCACTGGCAGTTCCCTAGTTTAAACAAGTGTATTTAAGGTCAGAACTGGAAATAAACTGGGCTACAGTCTTGGGCTACTGTCTTCTTAAGCTGTGGCTCCTGATTTGGGCTGTAGCCCTCCCAAACACCATCTGTTTGTCTCTCTTCTATTTTTTCCTAGTCCCTCCCCCCTATTTCAGGAATCCCAATTTGCGAACCCTGGTTCACTGCCGGCTGGCCCCGGCAGTACTTGTATTTAGGAAGCAATCATCTGAACATATTAACATTCAAATATATCAGCAAACCATCTGGTTATTGAAGGATGTAAGTTAGTGGTTAATATTTTTGGATGGTGACAATTTTTATGATTTTAGTTTCTCTTTTTCTTCATATTCATCTCTATTCATGTCTTCTAAATTGTTCTTTTTGGTTCTTTCCATCTTCTTGTTAACTGAAGATGAGAGTTTCCTACCCTTTTCAAACCAAGCTCAATTTGCACTGCGATCCTCATCTCAACAATAAAAAGCTGGACGTGGTGATTCATGCTGTCATCCCAGTTCAGTTAGAAGCATAAATAGGGGGATAGAGGTTCAGGATGGCCTGGGATAAAGGAAGGCCCTATTCAGACAATCACAAGAGAAAACCTAACTAGGGGTATGGCTCAATCAGTTAAAAAATTAATCAATCCCAAGCCAGGCACAGTGGATCATGCCTATAATCCTAGCTACTCAGGATGCTGAGATCTGAAGATCAAGGTTCACAATCAGCCCCAGCACAAAAGGACTTGAGATGCTTCTCCAATTAACATCTAGAAAATGGGAAGTGAGGCTTGGCTTAAGGCAGTAGCCTTGAGCTGAAGAGCTCAGGGACGGTGCCCGGGCCGAGTTCAAGCCCCATGACTACCTCCCCCCCACAAAAAATTAATCAATCCCAAACCTTGCCTGGCAAGCACAAGCCTCTGAGTTCAAACTCCACTATGTATAAAAAAAAAACCAAAAGAGAAAACAGGAAAAGAAAAAGAATATCCATAACAGTTACATTCATCACAAACAAAAAATTGCAAATAAATCCAATGTCCATGGATAAATAAATATGGGGATAAATGGATGAATAAAATGTGATAATGGATAAACAAAATGGGGCATGTTTATGTAATAGAGTACTATTTCAAAATATAAAAAGAATGCAGAGGGTTTATTAACAATTTATAAGTATCTTGGAAGTTTTATATGAAACCATGCAGTATGCAGAGTTATATTTATAGAAGGTCCTACAAAAGGCAAAAACTAAACTACAGTAGGTAACAATAAGAACGGGTCAGGTATGGTGAAGCTTATCTGTCTTAACAACTCCCAGAGAGCTGAGACAGAAGAATCTAGAATTCAAGTCTAGCTAGGCTATCTGTGTCTCAGACCTTGTCTCAAAAACAGAAAAAAAGAGAAAGGAAGGAAAGAAGGAAGGAAGGAAAGGAGGGAGGGAGGGAGGGAAGGAAAGAAGGAGGGAGGGAGGGAAGGAAAGAAGGAGGGAGGGAGGGAGGGAAGCAAAGAGGGCAAGAAGGAGAAGTTGGATGTGCTGCACATGCTTTTAATCTCAGCTACTCTGGAGGCAGAAATATCATGAGTTTGTGACCTGTATAGTAATTAGATGTCACACAACTTATGTTTATGGTGGTCTTTTGGTGGGGAAGGTGCTGGTATAGACACAATCTCAGGCCCTAAGTGCTGCCTTGTAGCTTTTATCTCAAGGCTTGTGCTCTACCATTTGAGCCACTCTCCTCCACTTTTCACTTTTTTTAAAAAAATTTTAAAATGCTATGACTTTATTGTATGATTTGAGGTAGGAAGGAAAAAGCAACAAAAGTAGGAGGGGGGGAAGACAACAAATATAAAACTAAGAAGTCTCCAGGTTAATGTTATAATGTCAGGAAGATGTATAGGCTCTCCACTGTTGTCATAGAAAAGAGTAAAAATTAGGAAGATCTTTCAACATTAATACAAGTTTTATTCAAAAGAGGAGGCGAAACTTTAACAAAGGAAAAAAGTTACTAGCTATCTACCCATATAGTAAAAAGTAAAAGTGGGTCTCATTTGTAACATATAAATAAAGTACACGTTAACATTTTTTAATAAAGCTGCAACCCACTCTTGAGAGTCATGTAACTTTTGCTTATAATGTCAATCTATTCCAAAATTAGGACACATACACACAACTGAAATAAAGGGAAGTACCTAGCACTTTCACTGAAGGCTGTTAACTACCAGGGCAACTTAAGACTGCTAATTGCTACATGGATTCAATTTAAATCACCTTCATTATATCTACTTACACTTTTTTAATAATCAATGTTTGTGATTTTACAACTCCTCCAAACTACATTTTAATATTTTACATGGTAGTTTCAAAACTAAATACTTAAGGTCTTAGTTTTAAATTTTCCCCCAACATAATAAGTAGTTTTAAAAACAAATGTTAAAAGTACCACATTACAGAAAGCACAGAAAATGTACTTTCTTACAAAATAATTACTTTTATTCCATAATTACGATAAATTGGGGGGGCAACTCAAGAATTCTAGATGATTCAGTGCTAGGGAAAATCTTAATAGCAGTCAATATAATCAGTTATTCCTGGAGTCAAAATGGCTGTTCGCATTGATCAAATTTCCCATTTTTGGTGGTTGTTGCTTTAGCTGGTAAACAGCTGGATTTAAAACAATATATCCCATTAAACTTTATGCCAAATATTACAAAAACATATACAGAAGATAGACTCACAGAGGCTATCAAGCTTAATATCTCAAGTAACTCACCCTTAAAATGGGTACAGATTTTTAAAAGAGGATATCCAATAGTTTTGCTCTAAGTAAATGCCCCTACTTCTCAGAGAGCTCTTACTCTTCAATAGGATACTTGAGTAGCTTAACAGTTTTGCTATAAAAATCAACGACTTGTCTTAAACCAAAAATGTAAAAGAAAACTAATAAAGGACATACGTTTCACAGTTAACAATAAATAAAAGTGAAATATGTGTTCAAGTAGGTCATGTAGTTCAAAAACTACATGTGACTATTTGGCATAGGTCGTCTTTTAAAGGCCCTCCGAGGATCCCTGCCATTACTCACTGTGGTCATGACTGTGTGATTATTAGTTGCTCCTGATAGCTGTGGATAGGTCAGTCCCCAGCCATTGCTTCTACCAGAATATGAAATTTGGCATCCCCTTGATTCGGGGCCAGTTTGAACACCATTTCCCACTGGTCCAAATGTACCTGTACTGGTATTACTATTTTTCAGCTCATTATTTACCCCTTGGTTCTGCTGTCCTCGATAATCTGGGTTGGGTTCACTGAAATTTGGCACTTCTGAATAAACCATACAAAATTCCCCAATTTTTTGAAGTTCACCACCTCTTCCAGTATAAAGTGTCAGACATCCTTTCCACATAGATGCATATCCTCGGGTCAACTGTATGATATCCCCGGTCTGGATGAGACTGCCGACCTCAGCCCACACGGAGATGGTGATGCTGCCCGTTTTATCGGCCACTTTGCACGACCTCACTTCATGGTCATCTTTGGTCTTGGTCATCCCATCGGGCCGGGCTCCGGAGAGGGACGGGCGGTGATGGCGAACCCAGAGCCCAGAACGCAGCCCCCGCGCACACCGCGTCCCAAAGCAGCGACTGCCCCACTTTTCACTTTTTACTGGTTAACTATGGACGTTCCTGCTTGGCCTGGCTTCAAATCACCATCCTCAGCTCTTAGTCTACTGACTAGCTAGAATTACAGGAATGAGGTGCCCAAGGACACAGCTTAGATGCAAATGTTAATATTCTATACCTAAAACTGTAACAAAAACAGTCTTGACTATCTTGAAAACATAATTTTCCATTTTACCCAGAAATTTTAATCTTTTATGATTGAAAAGGTGATGTATAAATTTCAATGGTGACCTCTTCATCAATTTAATTTACAATTGTCAAATCAATCCTCTGGGTAAAATCGTAACAACCTTTTTTTAAAGTTTTCACTTGACTGAAACGATGGGATATGGAAAATGGCAAAATTATTTATTAAGAATATTTTAAGCCGGTTGTTAGTGGCTCACATCTGTAACCCTAGCTCCTCTGCAGACTGAGACTTCAGGATAATGGTTTGAAGCCAACCCAGTCAGGAAAGTCCATAAGACTTCAATAAACCACCAGAAAGCCATAAGTAGTGTGGTTCAAATGGTATAGCACTAACCGTGAGCAAGAAACCCAGACCTTTCCCCAACCCAGTTCAGGACCCACTTCCCACAAAATGAATGAACAAATTATGAGTTATAAGTAAACTATATATAAATAAACGTTTAAATTATAAATAAAATACATATTTTAAGTTAAAGTCAATGTACGAGCAAACTCCAGATGCTCCTTTAGTAGGTCTACCAAGAGCCCCTGTCCGTTGGCCTCCAACTGTGCTTTCCACAGGGATTCCAGGCAAGCAGCTCCCATGGTCCTCTGGGCAGGAGGGGCGTGTCTAAGCGCGGGTGGGTGGGGCCGCGGGGGCGGGGCTTGGATGGACTGCAGTCCACCTGCAGGCTGCCAGCCCAGCTGGTAGGGGCGTCCTCACTGGGCTCTGAGGGAAGGTCAGTTGAGCAAGAGCCAGCTGAACTCTGGTAAACCATCTGGAAGAAGATGGGTGAAAACCAGCTGGTTGCCACGAAATAGCTCTTGCAGCTGCAGCACTGATCTCTCAAACTTGGCCAGAATTTCTGTTCTTTTTGGTTCTTTCCATCTTCTTGTTATCTGAAAATAAGAGTTTCATACCCTTTCCAAACCAAGCTCAATTTGCACTGTGATCCTCAGATCTCAGCTTTCTGGGCAGCTAGAATTACAGGTGTGAGCCATCAATGTCCTGCAAAGCCTCTCCTCTTTAGAAGTTCACTCTCAGGTATTTGTTTCACGAATGGAAACTTGATTTCCAACATCTACCATTGCAAAAGCATGTGTTACCTAATAAAAAAAAATTATCAGGCACCGAAAACCTCTCACCTATTCTGTCTAACAAATCTAACTAAAAGTAGTGATTTGCTGTCAGATATTTACATTGTCATAATTCTTGGGCATGTATGCCAGGACTGAGACTTAAACTCAGGGCCTTGCATTGTCCCTGAAGTTTTTGCTCAAGACTAGTACACTAGTGGTTAATTGGAAATAAGAGTCTCATGGAATTTCATGCATAGACTGGCTTTGAACCTCGATCTTCAGATCTCGGTCTCCTGAGTATCTAGGATCACAAACATGAGCCACCAGTGCCAGGCAATTTAATTTTTCTATTTCAAATAAATGAGAGTAGCTGCTTTCTTGGGGTTAATAATTTATCAGTAATATTTTACAATCTTTTTGTACAAACTAGGACTACAATTAACTCTCAATGTGAAAACACAAAAGTTGTTGATTCCAGTGACTCACAACTATAATCCTTGCTACTCTGGAGGCTGAGGATAGTGGTTCAAAGCCTACCTCAGCAGAAAAGTCCATGAGACTCACATCTCCAATTAACCAGAAGAAAAGCTAGGGGTGAAAATGTACCTCAATTAGTAGTGAACTAATGTTGAGTGAAAAAAGACAAACAAGTGCCTTAGGTCCTCAATTGGTGCCACATTAAGGAAAGAGTAGGAGGAGGGAAAGAATCAGGAGGAGAGAAGAAGACGGTGAGAGAGAGGGAAAGGGGGAGAGAGAGAAGGAGAAGGAGAGGGGAGAGATACAATTACTGAAATTCAAAGTCTTCTTTTCAGTTTCTCTTAGTCTGCTGCCAACCTGCACTAGCCATCTGGCTGCTTTACCTGAGTCTCCCTTCGGGAAGAACTATGTGAGAAAGACAGTAAGAGGCCTGTGAGGTAGCTGAGTCATGCCCAGAGAAGCAGTCCAGCTCATTCTTGTGGACTTTGGACAGGATCTTTACATTCGAATTTGACATCTTCCTACCTTAA